>NW_023270305.1:62522081-62549068 GCF_011800145.1 Mirounga leonina
ATCTATCTATCTATCTATCTATCTATCTATCTATCTATCTATCTATCATCTATCTATTTTGCTTTTCAGCTTGTTGGCTTTCTATTACTCTGTCTTCCAGCTCATGATCTATTCTTTCTCCTCCTTACCTGCTATTGATTCCTTCTAGTGTATTTTTAATTTCGGTTATTGAGTTCTTCATCTGAATTTTTTAAAATATATTTTCTTTCTTTGTTGAATGTCTCACTGAGGTTTTCCACTTTATTCTCAAGTCCTGTATCTTTATAACTGTTACTTTGAATTTATCAGGCATATTGCTTATTTCCATTTCATTCACGTCTTCTGCTTTGGTTTTGTCCTTTTCTTTCATTTGGGACATAACCCTCTGTCCTCATTTTGTCAAACTCTCTGTACTAGGAAAGTTAGCTAAGTCTTATCTCAAAAGTAGTGGAAGAAGAGGAAGTCCTGTGGTGACTTGTAGAGCAATATCCCCTGGTCCGGGGGTGTGGCGGAGAGCTCCTATGTAGGTTATGTGTGCCTGCTGTGGTGGCTGAGCCACATTTGCTTTTAGTCCAGTTGGGTGCAATGCCTACTTTGTGAGCACACTGGGCAGGGTTTGATCTCTGTGCCATTAAGGAGTCATTCTGGAGCCCAGTGGGCTGGTAACCGGATTGTGTCAGGAGTCAGACCAGATGGCTCTCCTTAGCCCATCTGCTGGGGCTGCTGTCACACCCAACTGCAGGGAACTCTCCCTGGGTTGTCCCCTGAAAGGTTTTCATTGGTGAGTAGGGCCTGTGTTCAAACCAGATGCCTGCCCCCAGTCCATCTGCTTGAGCTACAGTTGCACTGGTGTGTGTGTTTATCTTCCCTTTTCCTCAGGGCAGGAGTCACTTTGGATTGGCACTGTTCTCTGTGAGATCTACTTGCAAGGTGTGTCTCAGCTGGAGCTGCTTTGGAGGATACTGGCCCAAGTTGGGCAACTTGGCTGGGGTGGATCCAAAGGAGAATGCAGGGACAGGGAATTCAGTATTAGCAAGGTAGGTGTTCTTGCTGGTTCCCACAAGTGTTCAGCTGTCTAGGCTGTGGGTGGGGGATGAGAGAAAGGGTGCCTGCCGGTTCTTTTCTTCATAGAACAGTCTCTTTAATATCCTTGCCCTTGCATACAAGTTTTGGGATTAATAAAAAATATCCTTCCCATTTACATGTGGAGCTTTTCAAATTGCTGCTTCTGTGCTGTATCGCTGGGGGTTGTTTGTTATGTTGGCTCTTGAAAGTCAGGGACTCAGTTTCCTATCACCCTCTGCCTCTCCCAGAGCTAAGACTGCTAATTCTTTTTTTTTTATGTTATGTTAATCACCATACATTACATCATTAGTTTTTGATGTAGTGTTCCATGATTCATTGTTTGCGTATAACACCCAGTGCTCCACTCAGTACGTGCCCTCTTTAATACCCATCACCAGGCTAACCCATTCCCCCACCCCCCTCCCCTCTAGAAACCTCAATTTGTTTCTCAGAGTCCAGAATCTCTCATGGTTCGTCTCCCCCTCCGAATTCCCTCCCTTCATTTTTCCTTTCCTATTCTATTTTTTTTTTAACATATAATGTATTATTTGTTTCAGGGGTACAGGTCTGTGATTCAACAGTCTTTACACAATTCACAGCACTCACCATAGCACATACCCTCCCCAGTGTCTATCACCCAGCCACCCCATCCCTCCCACCCCCACCTCTCCAGCAGCCACAATGTCCACAATAGCCAAGCTATGGAAGCCTGCTGATTCTTTTTTTTTTTTTTAAAGATTTTATTTATTTATTTGAGACAGAGAGAATGAGAGACAGAGAGCATGAGAGGGAGGAGGGTCAGAGGGAGAAGCAGGCTCCCTGCTCGGCAGGGAGCCCGATGCGGGACTCGATCCCGGGACTCAATCCCAGGACTCCAGGATCATGACCTGAGCTGAAGGCAGTCGCCTAACCAACTGAGCCACCCAGGCGCCCCTGGAAGCCTGCTGATTCTGAAAGTATCTGGAATTAAGCCCTGCTGGTTTTCAAAGTCCAGTGTTATGGGGACTTGTCTTCCCAACGCAGGTTGCCCATGCCAGCTGTGCCTGGTGTGGGGTATGCTCCTCTCCTTTCTCTGTTCATGTATCCCTCCTTTTTGTGTTTCATCTCCCTGGGAGTTTGATTCCCGACCACCTTTCACCCTTGCTACCCTTTTCAGTGTGGCGTACTATCTCTGATTACTGTGGAAAGTCTGTTGTGCCAATCTTCAGTTTGCTTTCTCTGCTTTCTGTGGTTTTAATTGAGCATTGTATATGATTTTGTTTCTCTCCTTCTTAGCATATCAGTTATACTTTTAACTTTAGTGGTTGCTTTGGAGTTTGCCATTATATATTGGCAGTTAACCTAAGTCTACTGTGAAATAATAGTATTTTGTCCTACTATTTTTTTCACCTTATAAAAAAAAATCACAATTCCTCCCTCCCATCTCTTGTATCAGCGCTGTCATTCATTTCACTTATATATAAGCATAACTATAGCGTATGTGTATATATATTATACTTTGCATACACAAGAGTACATAATCAAATACATTATTACTATTTTGAATCAACTTAGGTTCATTTTAAGAAGAAAAATAATTATATTTGCTTTCACTCATTCATACTCCAGTGTTCTGCCTTTCTTTATGTACATCCAATTTTCTGACCTATATAATTTTCCTTCTCTCCAAAGAACTTTCTTGAACATGACTTGCAGGGCAGGTCTTCTGGAAATTCCCTTAACTTTTGTTTGTCTGAGTAAGTCTTTTTCTCATTCACTTTTAAAGGCCAATTTTATAAGATACAGAATTTTATGAGGTTGTCTTTCCCCTCCTTCACATTTTAAATATTTTTACTCTCTACTTGCTTGCATGGCTTCTAAGGAGAAGGCAGATTTAATTCTTACTTTTGCTCTTCTTTATGTAAAACTTTTTTCCTCTGGCTTTTCTCAAGAATTTTCCTTCATCTTTGAGTTAATAAAGTTTAAATATGACATGGCTAGGTGTATGTATCCTGCTTGATGTTCTCTGAGATTCCTGGATTTGTGGTTTTGTGTCTGACAAAATTTGAGGGAAATTGTCTTTCAGTATTGCTTTTCAAATACTTTTGCTTTTCCTTTTCCTGATAATTGCCAATGTGCATATGTCACACCTTTTATCATTGCTCCATAGTTGTGGAAATTCTGTACTTAGTAATTTCTTAGATCTTTCGTTCTTGGCTTTTCCAATTTTGGAAGTCTGTATCTTCAAGTTCAGAGATTCATAACTCAGCCATGTTCAGTCTACTGATGAGTCCCTCAAAGGCACTTTTCATTTCTGTTTCAGTGTTTCTTATTGCTATCCTTTATTTTTATTTATTAGAATTTTCATCTGTCTTACATTATTCATCTGTTCTTGCATGCTGCATGTTGTCTACTTGGTCCATTGAAATACTAATCATATTAATAATAAGAAAATTCCTGATTTGATAATTCCAATATTCTTGCTGTTAGAAAGTGGAGGAGGGACAGTAAAGTATCCCTGAAACTGAGAAGGCACTTTGAGACCAGAAAATGAAGCAGGTGACTCCATACAGTTAGTTAATGGAGTTTTATTCAGGGTAGCTGACTGATGGGGGGGTGGTGGTGGGGGGGGGGGATTGGGCTGGTGATGATCCAGGTGCTGCATAGGTATTCTCCACAAAGTCTGATTTGAGAGAGTGAGGAGTTGTGCTGAGGTCACTGTAGGGAAGTCAAAAGGTTTAACATTTAATAGAACTTTTGGTGCGATCTGTGTATTAGAGGGAGGGAAGTAAAAAAACTATGGTATCTCTACTAGTTATCTAAACACCTTTAGGGAAGATCAAAACATGGCTTCCTGCATTCTGGTCAGAGCATGCCTTAATGTCCAAGGGGCCTGGAACACATGGCCTAGAGGGAGGTCCTTACCTGGACATGAACAAGACAGAGGGCCAAAGTTGAAATCGGTGTTATCAGCACTCCTACACCTGCCATTATAGGACTCTAGTTCTGATACTTTTCCAGTCTCTTCAAACTGAGTTTTCTTCATTTTAGTATGCCTTGTAATTTTTTTGTTGTAAGGAAGGCAAGATGGGCTGGGTAAAAGGAACTGACATGAATAGGCTTTTAGTCATGTAGTGGTAAGATGTGGGAGAGGAGTGTTTCATAGTTCCATAATCAGGTCTCAATTTTTTGATGACCCTATGCCGCTGAACTCTGAACTTCAGTGCTTCTTGCTTCTCTCCCCCTTAGGTGGAACCAAATGGCTAAAGGGGGTTGGAGTTGGGTATTTCCCTTACCCCAGGTAGCTGAGGCTCTGAATAAATGCAAGTAGGTTAGGCTCTGGTTAACAATTTCATTTTTACTAAGTTAAAAATATGTTATCACATCCTGTGAGGCTGCTGCTTTGATCCATGGATTATTTAGAAGTGTGTTTAATCAGCAGTTTTGTGTGTGTGCGTATTTCTTTTCTATCTTTGTGCTTTCATGTCCAGTCTAATCCCATTATGGTCAGAGAACATGACTGGTATGATTTAAATGACTATATATTTAGTAAGACTGTTTTTTGACCATGAAGAAGAATAGCACATTCTGGTGTATTTCAAAATAGTGCTTTATCTTTATCCCGGCTGGAAGCATGAGGGGACTTTTCTCCAATATTCACTGTGAGGACCTGATAGAACTGCTGGAAGTAAGACTCACAAAAGTGTGAGCCCTTCATACCCATTACTAGGTACCCCCTAGGGCTTTTAATTATCAGATTTGTTCACCGTAAGCTTCTAGAAATTCCTTAATTACAGCTCAGGTTTTCCTACCCCAGCATTGGTTCCCAGAAGTGTCTGTTCCTTGATTTCTGCTCCAGTAAATTGTGATTCTCTGTAGTTCCCAATCTGTCCCTTCAGTTTTTGTGTCCATGGTTTGCCCTATGACCTCACTTCTCTGACACACCTATGAAGAAGGGTTAACTTTTAAATATTTCTAGCTTTTTATTTGTTGTTAGTTTGGAAGGTGCCATTCCAACCTATGTACATGCCAGGCTGGAAACCATAGACTGTACTTGTATTGAAAAGTCTCTTTATCTCCAAATAATACTTGTTAACTAAGGCAAAATGGCATTCATGGGAACTCTTGTAACACTAGACTTCAGTCCTCTCAAAGGTAGAATATTCTATGAATGTTAAAAACTTTTGAGAGGGTAGATACATGGATTTACTCCTTTTCTCTCTCTTTTTAAAGATTTTATTTATTAGAGAGCAGAAGTAGGGGGAGCTGAAGGCAGAGGGAGAGGCAGGCTCCCCACTGACGAAGGAGACCAACACAGGACTCGATCCCAGGCCCCTGGGATTGTGACCTGAGCCGAAGGCAGCCACTTAACAGGCTGAGTCACCCAGGCGTCCCTTTGGACTTATTCCTAATGGGCCCTGGGCTTAGGCAGTTTGGGGAATTTCCTAGGACTATTTAACCATAGTAGCCTTTCTAATTGTGAAAATCATGAATTGGACAGATGAAGGGAAGCATATTGTAGAGCAAAAGTTGTAGAAAAAGAAAGGTAGTAAGATTGTCAAATTCCAGTTGAGGGTGCCATGCATTTCTTAGTAGGATCCTGATTAATTTTACAATAATAACATATTTCAGCATTAAATAGGACTCAAAATACATAGATGGTAAATAAGGAACCAAATCTTCACCAAAAGGCAACTCTGGACTAGAGATTAAAGGCAGTGTAGCACACTGGTGAGTCTTAGGTTCAATTTTATAGGCCAATTTATCTTGAGCTCAGAGCTCATAATAGTATTCATGACTTCACTAGCAAATTATTGGATCCCCAAATCTCCTCTCTAATGTCATATTGAATGATCTAACAGTTACTCATGGGGTCGCCTTGGGAGGCAGACAGTTGATTTTTATAGGCAGCAGTGTCTCAAGTACATGTTACATTTGGATTGCATGGAGGTAGGTTACTTGAGATGCCTCATCTAATGTGCATTCCCCCCCCCCATGTTTTTCCATCTTTCAGGGCCCAGTTCTAATCCTAAGTTTTCCCTGGAGATTTCCCAAACACCTTTTGTGCATATTGATTGCTCTCTTTTCTGAGCTCTTATTGAATAATTTACTACATTGTTGATATACTGTCCTCACTGTGTATTTTTTCAAATAAAAACTAATGTGTTGAACAAAATTCTAGTTTTTGTTGCAATATAACTAAGAATACAGGTAATCAAAATACATATAATCAGAAATTAGCTCTGATTTTAAGGGGCTTATGGTCTCTTTGGAAAAAGACAAAATCAACATAAGAAACTTAGATTTAAAGAGTTAAAATATTTTCAGGCAAAGGAAAGTGACATCACAGTATAGGGATACCATTAACTGGCAAATGAATGGTCTAAACAAGTAGTATCTAGACAGATCTGGGTGATGGAGGACAGAGAACAGTTGAGATTTAGTAACAAGGGACATCTTTACAAAGATGATAGAATCTGAGCTTGATCTTGGAAGGGGGGCTAAGATACAGAGCTTGTGGGGAGGCTATACTACTAAGTAAATGTATGTTCCATATGTTCAAACTTCATAGGGTTATGTCTGTTGAATCTTCACCAAGACTGTAGGATGCTTGATTACTTCTCTTCTAAAGGAAATAGCAAGGTGTTCAATAATACAGCTGTACAACAATACAGTGTACAATAATACAATAGTAGACAAACTAGGTATCAACGATTACTTGTATCTCCTCTTCTCCTCCTCCAGTGCTATCTAATATCTGACCTCTTGTTAGACATACAATGTCCATTGCAGAAATTACTCTAAAAATCATTATATGCATTTTTAAGTTCTTTTGTTTGTTAAAATTTTAAAAGTTAATCTTAAAATGTGATATCAATGAATTTACTGAGAGTTCCATTATGATTTTCCCTGATGATTAGTTTTTAAATAATATCCCTGTATAACTTGCCCCTGAAGAGACCAAGACATCTAGGGGCATTTGTTGTTGCTGTTAATTTATCATAGAACAGCTGGGGTGGGCATAAGAAAAGAAGTAGACCTTCACCACTTAGTTGATGTGCTCAAGTTCCCCTGATGAGAAAACAAAGGAGGGTGAAATGCAGGTTGGGCAGAGAAGCTGGCCTAAACTAATGTGCTGAGTTTCGGTAGAAGAAAGGTCTTTTTCATTACATGCCCCCTTGAAGCTGGGCAGTGGTATCTCTTAAAGTTCTTGACTTCCTTTCTGTGGTTTTGAAGGGATCAGGTGAGCCTGAAAATTTCCTTGCTGTTAGGTGACAGGATCACTTCTCCTTTCACTTTCTGCTTTATCAGTGAGTCTCTTGCCCTTCTGTGTTTTTGCAGTCCTTCCATTTACACACACACACATGCACGCACACACACATGCCTGTTCAAAGCCTTCTTCCATTAAAGCTGGAGACTATACAAAAGTGTAGACTGGTGTAAAAATCTACATCCTAGGAGTCAAAAGACTTTATTACAATTTCAGATTTACCACTAACTGTAAATCTTGACGGAGACACCAGCCTTTTCATTTACGATTTAGAGTTAAAAAAAGTACTTGCCCTACTTTCTGGGATTATTTTGAGGGTAAATTGAAGAATATGTATATTTGAGTATTTAGAAAAGTAAAAAGCACATAATCAAGATGTAAATTATTACAGACACACATAGCTTTACTTAAAAGTAATGAGTTACATAATATTTTCAAGTCTTTAATCTTCCTGTTTTGCATTATGGAAAAGGTCACTGCTTGAAGTACTGAATAAACACACACCACAGTGGAGGAGATAAATGACGGCTACTTGCAGAACTATAATAGGAAAATGTGAAGTTTCTCTAGGACTTACAAACCCTGTTGTTATTTGTTACTCTACCTTTTAGTTTCATCCATTTAACCAAAAAGCATAAAACTTTTTGATGTGCATTTTTTGAAGGCCAAATGATAGCGAGTAAAATAACATCTCCTGCCTGCCATTGAAGGGTTCACATGTTGACAAGATGACACCTCTACAGAAAACCAAGGCATGCAGTGTTTCCCAAACCATGTGCAACAGCATGCTGCGCTACGAAATAGATAGATGCTGTAGCAGAGGCAAAATTTTACCTCTACCCTCTTAGAGTTTTTGGCTGGGACTGAGAATTAAATTGACAAAGGACAAATTAACAGGAGAGATACACATTTATTTAATGGAAGTTTTACATGCATGGGAGTCCTTAAAAAAAAAAATTGAAGACCCAAAGAAACAGCAGAATCTAAATACTACTGTAGGTTGAACAGAGGGGCAATTGTGAAAAATTAACTAAAATACATGGCCAGGCTAAAGAAAGAGAAGACTTATTTTAACAAGGTCTATTTATACAGAATTTTCTCAGCTTCAACTTCCTGTCCTTGATTATAAGAGTATTACTTTCTTCATTTAGAAAGGCCATTTATGTGAAGGTCTTACCTCTTGTTTTCATGAAGGAAACTTATTGTTTCTGAGCACTTCTTGTGTCTGATGTTTTGTTAATTGCCTTTAGTTCAAAATAATCCTTGTGCCAAAGTGGCATATTTAGGGTTTGCATATTCGGCCACTCTTCAGTGCTGTCAGTATTGTCTCTTAAAATCAATATTTTGTTACCAGTTTTAAAAACGAATACAGGCAAAGAACTTCTATTCTAAGTTTGTGGCTGGAGCCCAAGTGCTTGTCTCCCCTCCCTCATAAGACCCTGATAAAATGAGATTATATGAATAATTCCATAAGAATAAACATAAGAGGGAGGTGACCATAAAGGGAAAGAAGATTGTAATATATCTTTGGAAGATAAAAGAATATAATGAGACTGTCACCAGATAAAGTGATAAGGTCATAGTCTAAAATAGGTGAATCTACCTACCTTGCAGAATCCTCAAGTATTTTAAAATTCTGAGTGAACAGGTATCATTGAAAGTGGAGGAAAAAGGGCGCCTGGGTGGCTCAGTTGGTTAAGCAACTGCCTTCAGCTCAAGTCATGATCCCGGAGTCCTGGGATCGAGTCCCACATCGGGCTCCCTGCTCGGCAGGGAGTCTGCCTCTCCCTCTGACCCTCCCCCCCCCCATGTGCTCTCTCTCTCTCATTCTCTCTCTCAAATAAATAAATAAAATCTTTAAAAAAAAAGTGGAGGGTAATGTATTGAAACATAGAGCATGAGGGTAGTGATTCATTATCTGTCTACAGAACAGCCATTCCTTGTCCTGCATTCCCATACTTTGCTTCCCTGCCCCTCCCATCATTGCTATTGGAAAACAGCCTAGCCTTGTACACTAGCCAAAAACCTGTTAACCTATTACTCTCTGCACTTTGCCTGTCTGAAACAGTATGTTTCATAGGCTGGCATTGCATTTGAAACTTGGAAGAAATGGCCATAAGGAATTCAAAAAGGATTCAGAAAAAAAAAAAAGTATGGTACCGTAGTGTGGCAATAGAAACATTTCAGATGTATTAGCTCTTCACAGTGTGGCTGAGAGGTTTTGCAATGCTTTCCTAAGCCTTATTAATTCTCAATGATATCTTCATTTTCTGAGAAAGAAACCTGCTATTTAAAAAAAAATCAAACGTGATTCGCTAAAGATGAAATGATTGCTGAGCAGAGCATTCTGTGTCAGAATCCATGCTCTATGGACCCACCCTCTACTCCATCTCTTATTGCCTGTGTGTCCTTAGCAAGTTACCCCTGCTCTCTGATCCTCATTCCCTTCACTGTAAAATGGGAATAAATATGTCATCTCACAAAGTACTTAATAGACTCTCCAAGGCTCTTCTCCTTCATGGAGGATAGAGGATGAAAGTTATTGCAAAGCTTGCAAAGACTATGTACAGCCATTAAAATAACAAACTATTTGGAGTGAAGTTTTAGAATACTGTATATTCCCCAAATACACTTAGGCTCTTTTGTCTTTTGCATAGAATTTGAAAAATAAAAGAACTTTGATTTCAAAATAACTGATCTCATTCAGAGACCAGCCTTTTAAGGAATATAGGCTATTCTTTTAGGCAGTTTATATATAATTACTAGCCCCCACATGACAATACCATACTAGTAATTGCTTTCCTTTTGGATATAAAGTTTAGTCTCAAGGGAAAAGAGATTATCAAAGCTGCCAGCAGTGTTTCAAGAAAGATCGAGAGAGAGAATGGCCAGGTCTCTAGTGGAATGGTGATAATAACTGGCCGCAAACCCAGATTCTGAGTGAGCACATTCTGCCTGCCTACAACCCCCTCTGAAGGCTGGCGAGCATAGCTCACAGTCAGGGCAAAGCCACTGAAAGCCTTTGCTCTTTCTTACCATTACGTCTCTATCCCAAACTGTGCTTTTCTTCGGTTAGGGATGCTGAGCTTCATTTCAGAACCCAGAGGCAGGTGTAAGAAAATCATGCTAAGGAAATAAACTTATTACTCCTTAAAATCTAAAAAGGAGGTCATTTAAGGCAAAATAAACTTATTACTCCTTAAAATCTAAAAAAGAGGTCATTTAAGGCAGACGACCCCAGAGATTGTTATGGCCAAAGTAGTTTGTAGGCCCCTTCTTAACCAGAAGAGTAAGTCAGGAAAGGTCCCTTAAGCAAGACGGAAACCCCCACTTCAAATGCAGATGGTCCTGTTGGGTCTAACAGTGTCTTTGAATTTGGCCTTTCCTACCCTTAATTTTGCATACCTTTTTTTTTTTTTTTTTTTTTTTCTGGATTGCAGAGGATAGAATAAGAAGCAGAGACCAACATGAACATGTTCACTCTGAACAAGACAGTATTTAGAAGCAGCTACTTTCATTGTAATATTTCTTTTTGATTTTCAACCTCAGCTGCTCCACAAGCATACCATCTGCACCCAGTACAGAAGTGCAGCTTAGGGCGCCTGGGTGGCTCACTTGGTTAAGCGACTGCCTTTGGCTCAGGTCATGATCCTGGAGTCCCAGGATCGAGTCCCGCATCGGGCTCCCTGCTCAGTAGGGAGTCTGCTTCTCCCTCTGACCCTCACCCCTCTCATGCTCTCTCTCTCATTCTCTCTCTCAAATAAATAAATAAAATCTTAAAAAAAAATTAAAAAAAAAAAGTGCAGCTTAGTGAGACACAGTTGTATGACAAAACTGTGGTCTTACTGCTCATCCCTACCAGCACTCAAAACTTTAATGTTCTTAATCCTTTTAATATCCCTTTATCAAATTCCTATCATTTGAAGAGACTCAGGAAAAATTGCAATTTAAAAAATTATTTGTTGAGATAAAATGGACCGAACATTGTTAATTTCAGGTGTACACTAAATGATTAGATATTTGTATATATTGCAATATATAAGTCTGATTAACATCTGCTAAGTTACACTATTAAAATTTACTTTTTCTCTTAAGAATAGTTCATAAAATAAAAAGGATTACTCTGCAGTAAATAGGCAAAAATTTGTGTGTTTCTTAAGTAAAATGTTTTAGATCAGAAAAATGGCCTTTTTACATGTTTTTCCCCCCTAAGGAAATAAAGAAGTTCTGCCTTTATCCTTAACATCAAATATTCCTCATGATTAACTATTCAATATGGTGTCTATTCCAGTCTGCTCTAAAGCTGCGTGGTAAGCAGTTTTTACATAAAGTGAGTCAGTCATACTCAACTCCAATTAAGGTTTTTATATCCATTTCTTTTAATTTCAGATAATAGAGTAACAGAGGAAATGGTTTCTTGACCACTGGAAAGCAAAGAAGGCATTTTACCACTCATATTTAACATTATCTTTGGCTGTTAGAGAAAGTTAATCATCTGGCTTAAAAGGATCATGGTCAGGGAGCTTATTTGTGAACCTTGTTGAGCATCTTGATACAGTTTGTAATTTTAGGGCAATATTTCATCAGGGCAATAATTTTAAGGCAATGTTTGTAATTTTAGGGCAAAATTGCATAGCAATATTTAGTTGTGGTTATATAAAACTTTGTTTATCAAACCAGTTAAAATTTTCAAGCATATGCTTTTTTTTTTTTTTTTTAAGATTTTATTTGAGGAGAGAGAGAGCAAGAGAGCAGGAGCAGGGGGCAGTGGCAGAGGCAGATAGAGGCAGAGAAGCAGACTCCTGGCTGAGCAGGAAGCCAGATGTGGAGCTCCATCCCAGGATCCCAGGATCATGACCCAAGCCAAAGGCAGATGCTTAACCGACTGAGCCACCCAGGTGCCCAAGCATATTCTAATAGGTTAAACCACAGATTACCTTGGTTTTTTGGATGTGTAGTGATACCAGAGACATTCTCCCTGGTGGGAATGATGTAAATACAAAACTGGAAAGGAACGCATACACGTCTCTGTTGTCTAACTTAGCTGTCAAATCAAAAATCAAATCAACATTTACTGGTTGCTTGCTGTGTCTTGTGTATTATCTAGAAATTCTATATCAAGCAGCCACATGATTTTTGTGGTGGGCATTGCACATTGTCTCTACATGTATGTCCAGTATGTATACTGAAACCTCACTGGTTTAGATCCTCTCACATTAATTTTGAATTGAAATTGAAGCCAAATGACATAATACAGATTATTCTAACTACTTAAATATTTTCTTTATACTTATAGCACCATAAAAAAACCCACAAAAGTTAATCATTAGTGGTCTGGTAGAATGAGTCTTTCATTTAATAACTCTGTATTTACTAAAGGGCTGGCACTGTGTTTGGCACTTTGACTATGGCAGAAAGATGACGTCCTGCCCTTACGGAAAAACTAAAATTCACTTCTGGTTAATACAACTAGTGAACACTAAGTTTCTAGTCAATGACAAGCATTTTTTTTTAAAGATTTTATTTATTTATTTGACAGAGATACAGTGAGAGAGGGAACACAATTGGGGGAGTGGAAGAGGGAGAGGCAGGGTTCCCGCTGAGCAGGGAGCCCGATGCGGGATTCGATCCCAGGACCCTGGGATCATGACCTGAGCTGAAGGCAGATGCTTACCAGCTGAGCCACCCAGGCGCCCCCGATGACAGGCATTTTGTACAGTCTTCCTTTACAACACACCAGCAACAACAAACCATTCTTAAAGTGAAACTTGGAGTCACCGGAGAATCTTCTTTTAATCTGAGTGGAGGAATTGTGTGTTAATAGGAACTCTTAAATTTGGCATAGAATAGGGTCTATAATTGCTTCTATAGATAGAAAAGCTAATGTGCAAAAGGGTTAAATGACTCATCAGTTACTGCTCTGTAAATAAATTTCATCTAAACTCAATTAGGATGACTTCATAAGTAGTCTTTAATACGGTGGCTTTAAACTTAACTGACAATGACCCCCACACAAAAAATAATTTTACATTGCACATTGCAACACATGTGTACATTGTTGAAATAACTTTCAGAAGTAAAACATTTAGCACAAATATGTGATATAGTATTTTCTATCCTGTTCTTACCTATTTCATTTTTTTAATTATTATGTTAAGTTAATCACCACACATGACATGATTAGTTTTTGATGTAGTGTTCCATGATTCATTGTGTATAACACCTAGTGCTCCATGCAGAACGTGCCCTCTTTAATACCCATCACCAGGCTAACCCATCCTCCCACGCCCCTCCCTTCTAGAACCCTCAGTTTGTTTTTCAGAGTCCATAGTCTCTCATGGTTCATCTCCCCCTTCGATTTCCCCCCCTTCATTCTTCACCTCCTGCTATCATCATCTTTTTTTTTTTTAAACATATAATGTATTATTTGTTTCAGAGGTACAGGTCTGTGATTAAACAGTTTTACACAATTCACAGCACTCACCATAGCACATACCCTCCCCAATGTCTGTCACCCAGCCACCCCATCCCTCCCACCCCCCACCACTCCAGCAACCCTCAGTTTGTTTCCTGAGATTAAGAATTCTTCGTATCAGTGAGGTCATATGATACATGTCTTTCTCTGATTGACTTATTTCGCTCAGCATAATGTCCTCCAGTTCCATCCACATCGTTGCAAATGGCAAGATTTCATTCTTTTTCATAGCTGCATAATATTCCATTGTATGTATATACCACATCTTCTTTATCCATTCATCTGTCAATGGACATCTTTGTTCTTTCCACAGTTTGACTACTGTGCACACTGCTGCTATAAACATCGGGGTGCACGTACCCGTTTGGATCCCTACATTTGTATCTTTGGGGTAAATTACCCAGTACAGTTACTGGATCATATGGTAGCTCTATTTTCACCTTTTTGAGGAACCTCCATACTATTTTCCAGAGTGGCTGCACCAGCTTGCATTTCCACCAACAGTGTAGGAGGGCTCCCCTTTCTCCGCAACCCTGCCAATATCTGTCGTTTCCTGACTTGTTAATTATAGCCATTCTGGCTGGTGTGAGGTGATATTTCATTGAGGTTTTGATGTGGATTTCCCTGATGTGGAGCGATGTTGAGCACTTTTTCATGTGTCTGTTGGCCATTTGGATGTCTTCTTTGGAAAAATGTCTGTTCATGTCTTCTGCCCATTTCTTGATTGGATCATTTGTTCTTTGGGTGTTGAGTTTGATAAGTTCTTTATAGATTTTGGATACTAGCCCTTTATCTGATATGACATTTGCAAATAACTTCTCCCATTCTGTCGGTTGTCCTTTGGTTTTGTTGACTGTTTCTTTTGCTGTGCAAAAGCTTTTTATCTTGATGAGGTCCCAATAGTTCATTTTTGCCCTTGCTTCCCTTGCCTTTGGCGATATTCCTAGGAAGAAGTTGCTGTGGCTGAGGTCGAGAGGTTGCTGCCTGTGTTCTCCTTTAGGATTTTGATGGACTCCTCTCTCACATTGAGGTCTTTCAACCATTTGGAGTCTATTTTTGTGTGTGGTGTAAGGAAATGGTCCAGTTTCATTCTTCTGCATGTGGCTATCCAATTTTCCCAACATCATTTGTTGAAGAGACTGTCTTTGTTCCATTGGACATTCTTTCCTGCTTTGTCAAAGATGAGTTGACCATAGAGTTGAGGGTCCATTTCTGGGCTCTCTATTCTGTTCCATTGATCTATGTGTCTGTTTTTGTGCCAGTACCATGCTGTCTTGATGATGACAGCTTTGTAATAGAGCTTGAAGTCCGGAATTGTGATGCCGCCGGCTTTGCTTTTCTTTTTCAACATTCCTCTGGCTATGCGGGGTCTTTTCTGGTTCCATGCAAATTTTAGGATTATTTGTTCCATTTCTTTGAAAAAAGTGGATGGTATTTTGATGGGGATTGCATTGAATGTGTAGATTGCTCTAGGTAGCATTGACATCTTCACAATATTTGTTCTTCAAATCCATGAGCATGGAATATTTTTCCATTTCTTTGTGTCTTCCTCAATTTCTTTCATGAGTATTTTATAGTTTTCTGAGTACAGGTCCTTTGTCTCTTTGGTTAGATTTATTCCTAGGTATCTTATGGTTTTGGGTGCAATTGTAAATGGGATCGACTCCTTAATTTCTCTTTCTTCTGTCTTGTTGTTGGTGTATAGGAATGCCACTGACTTCTGTGCATTGATTTTATATCCTGCCACTTTACTGAATTCCTGAATAAGTTCTAGCAGTTTTGGGGTGGAGTCTTTTGGGTTTTCCACATAAAGTATCATATCATCTGCAAAGAGTGAGAGTTGACTTCTTCTTTGCCAATCTGGATGCCTTTCATTTCTTTTTGTTGTCTGATTGTTGTGGCTAGGACTTCTAATACTATGTTAAATAGCAGTGGTGATAGTGGACATCCCTGCCATGTTCCTGACCTTAGGGGGAAAGCTCTCAGTTTTTCCCCATTGAGAATGATATTCGTTGTGGGTTTTTCATAGATGGCTTTTATGATATTGAGGTATGTATCCTCTCCCTATACTCTGAAGAGTTTTGATCAAGAAAGGATGCTGTACTTTGTCAAAAGCTTTTTCTGCATCTATTGAGAGGATCATAAGGTTCTTGTTCTTTCTTTTATTTATGTATTGTATCACATTGATTGATTTGCAGATGTTGAACCAACCTTGCAGCCCAGGGTTAAATCCCACTTGGTCGTGGTGAATAATCTTTTTAATGGACTGTTGGATCCTATTGGCTAGTATTTTGGTGAGAATTTTTGCATCCATGTTCATCAGGGATATTGGTCTGTAATTCTCCTTTTTGATGGGGTCTTTGTCTGGCTTTGGGTTCAAGGTAATGGTGGCCTCATAAAACAAGTTTGGAAGTTTCCCTTCCATTTCTATTTTTTGGAACAGTTTCAGAAGAATAGGTATTAATTCTTCTCTAAATGTTTGTTGGAACTCCCCTGGGAAGCCATCTGGTCCTGGGATCTTGTTTGTTGGGAGATTTTTGATGACTGCTTCAATTTCCTTAGTGGTTATGGGTCTGTTGAGGTTTTCTATTTCTTCCTGGTTCAGTTTTGGTAGTTGATACAGCTCTAGGAATGCATCCATTTCTTCCAGGTTATCTAATTTGCTGGCATATGGTTGCTCATAATATGTTCTTATAATTGTTTGTATTTCTTTGGTGTTGGTTGTGATCTCTTTCACTCATGATTTTGTTGATTTGGGTCATTTCTCTTTTCTTTTTGATAAGTCTGGCCAGGGGTTTATCAATCTTGTTAATTCTTTCAAAGAACCAGCTCCTAGTTTCATTGATCTGCTCTACTGTTCTTTTGGTTTCTATTTCATTGATTTCTGCTCTGATCTTTATTATTTCTCTTCTCCTGCTGGGTTTAGGCTTTATTTGCTGTTCTTTCTCCAGCTCCTTTAGGTGTAGGGTTAGGTTGTGTATTTGAGACCTTTCTTGTTTCTTGAGAAAGGCTTGTATTGCTATATACTTTCCTCTCAGGACTGCCTTTGCTGTATCCCAAAGATTTTGAACAGTTGTGTTTTCATTTTCATTGGTTTCCATGAATTTTTTTTTAATTCTTCTTTAATTTCCTGGTTGACCCATTCATTCTTTAGTAGGATGCTCTTTAGCCTCCATGTATTTGAATTCTTTCTGACTTTCCTTTTGTGATTTAGGTCTAGTTTCAAAGCATTTGGTCTGAAAATAGGCAGGGAATGATCCCAATCTTTTGGTACCAGTTGAGACCTGATTTGTGACCTAGGATGTGATCTATTCTGGAGAATGTTCCATGGGCACTAGAGAAGAATGTGTGTTCTGTCGCTTTGGGATGGAATGTTCTGAATATATCTGTGAAGTCCATCTGGTCCAGTGTGTCATTTAAAGTCTTTATTTCCTTGTTGATCTTTTGCTTAGACGATCTGTCCATTTCAGTGAGGGGGGTGTTAAAGTCCCCCACTATTATTGTATTGTTGTTGATGTGTTTCTTTGCTTTTGTTATTAATTGGCTTATATAATTGGCTGCTCCCATGTTAGGGGCATAGATATTTACAATTGTTAGATCTTCTTGTTGGATAGACCCTTTAAGTAGGATATAGTGTCCTTCCTCATCTCTTATTATAGTCTTTCATTTAAAATCTAATTTGTCTGATATAAGGATTGCCACCCCAGCTTTCTTTTGGTGTCCATTAGCATGGTAAATGGTTTTCCACCCCTTCACTTCCAATCTGGGGGTGTCTTTGGGTCTAAAATGAGTCTCTTGCAGACAGCATATCGATGGGTCTTGTTTTTTAATCCAATCTGATAGCCTGTGTCTTTTGATTGAGGCATTTAGCCCATTTACATTCAGCGTAACTATTGAAAGATATGAATTTAGTGTCATTGTATTGCCTGTAAGGTGACTGTTACTGTATATTGTCTGTGTTCCTTTCTGGTCTATGTTGCTTTTAGGCTCTCTCTTCCTGGCCTGCCAGGTCTCTCTGGATAGGTCTTTTGCCAATCTAATGTTTCTACCATTGTAGGTTCCATATCTCTTCTCCTGAGCTGCTTTCAGGATTTTCTCTTTGTCTCTAAGACTCGTAAGTTTTACTATTAGATGTCAGGGTATTGACCTATTTTTATTGGTTTTGAGAGGGGTTCTCTGTGCTTCTTGGATTTTGATGCCTGTTTCCTTCCCCAATTAGGGAAGTTCTCTGCTATAATTTGCTCCAATATACCTTCTGCCCCTCTCTCTCTCTCTTCTTCTTCTGGGATCCCAATTATTCTAATGTTGTTTCATCTTATGATATCGGTTATCTCTTGAATTCTGCCCTCATGATCCAGTAGTTGTTTCTCTCTCTTTTTCTCAGCTTCTTTATTTTCCATCATTTGGTCTTCTTTATCACTAATTCTCTCTTCTGCTTAATTTATCCTTGCAGTTAGAGCCTCCATTTTTTATTGCACCTCATTAATAGCCTTTTTGATTTTGACTTGGTTAGATTTTAGTTCTTTTATTTCTCCAGAAACGGTTTCTCTAATAATGTCCATGCTTTTTTCAAGCCCAGCTAGTATCTTTAAAATCATCATTCTGAACTCTAGTCCGACATCGTACTAATGTCCTTATTGATTAGGACCCTGGCAGTCGATACTGCCTCTTGTTTTTTTTTGTTGAGGTGATGTTTTCCATCTTGTCATTTTGTCCAGAGGAGAATAGAGGAATGAGAGAACAAAATGCTAACAGGGTAAAACGTCCCCAGAAAATACACACTAAACAAATCAGAAAAGACCTGAAACTGGGGGAAAAGAAAGTGAAAGAAAGAAAAAAAAAAAAAGAAAAAGGTAAAGATCAAAACAAAACAGAGTATGATCAAATATGATCAGGCTGGTAAATCAGTGCCACACACTAGATTTTGGGTGTATTTTGGTCCATTAGAAGAAAGTGCCTCCCAAAATTTTAAAGAAAGAAAAACTTATATATGTACAAAAATAAGGGTATATATGATGAAGGGATGGAATATGACTGTAAAGATGGAAATTATAAAAGATTTTATAAAAAGATAAGTTGGTTTGAAAAAAGAAAGAGGATGTAAAAAAAAAAAAAGAATGTGATCAGGCAGGAGAGTAGAACAAAGCCATACACTAGAGATTTAGGGTATATTTTGGTCTGTTAGAAGAAACTGTACCCCAAAATTTTAAGGAGAGAACAACTTATTTATATATACCAAAAATAAGAGTAACTACTATGAAGGGATAGAATATGACTCTAAAAATGAAAAATAAAGATTTTTTTAAAAAGGGATTGATAAGATGTTGGTTGAAAAAGGGAAAAAGAAAAATTCAAAAAAAATAAAAAAAAAATTAACTTTGAAAGACTAAAGAATCATGGTAAAAAAGCCATGAATTCTATGTGCAGTATTCCCCTAGCTCTGGAGTTCTGCTGTTCTCATTGATCGGTAAACTTGGTCTTGGCTGGCTGTTCTCGCTGATCTTCTGGGGGAGAGGCCTGTTGCCATGGTTCCCAAATGTCTTTGCTGGAGGTGGAATTGCCCCTCCATTGACGGGTCTGGGCTAAGTAATCTGCCCAGGTTTGCTCTCGGGATCTTTTGTTCTCTGCAAGCTTTCCATACAGCTTTGGAGGAAGAGAGTGAAAATGGCAGCCTCCCAATCTCCACCCTGGAGGAGCCGAGAACTTGGGGCCCTGCTCCTCAGCCCTAGAAAAAAGCAGTCAGTCACTCCCATCTCCCCGGTCTCCAGCTTCACTCCGTGCTCACCCGGCCTGTGACCGAGCATTTCTATCTCTGGCACCCGACCCCGTGTGGAGTCTCCAAACCCAGCAGATCCCTGCGGTGCACTTATGTGCTGCTCCTCCCTGGGGAGGAAGGGGAGTCTCCCTGGATCTGCCACTTGTTGGGTCCCTGCTGGAGGAGCAGTGGCCCGACTGTGCCGTGGATCATGGTTTATGGCAACCCCGAGCTGAGAGCCCACGCCTTGGCTCCGTCTCTGCAGCCGGCTTCCCTGCTCCAATACCTGGGAGCTCTGCTGCACTCAGGCACCCCTGGTCTTTCTGTGACCCTGAGGGTTCTGAGACCACACTGTCCCACGAGGGTTCCACCCCCGTTTAGGCACTGGAGCGACGTCCCTCAGCAGAGCTGACTTCTAAAAGTTCCGATTTTGTGCTCCGAGGATCTATCACTTGTCAGAACCAGCGGATGGAGGCCCCCTCCCCCACCGTCTGTCCTCCGAATATCACCTCGGATTCACTTCTCCGCACATCCTACCTTCCAGAAAGTGGTCACTTTTCTGTTCAGAGAGTTGTTGCTATTCCTTTCTTCGATCTCCTGTTGAGTTCGTAGGTGTTCAGAATGGTTTGATCCCTATCCAGCTGGATTCCTGGGACAAGACAAAATCCAGGTCTCCTACTCCTCCGCCATCTTGCTCCGCCCCCCCTTTACCTATTTCTTTTTTTAAAGCAGTGTTGATTTCAACACAATACAGTTTACAAACAATGGATGGGGTTAATTTGATAAAATTTGATTAATTTGAGGTAAAATGTAAATATGTTTGATTACATAAAAAGTGCCATAGTTTTCTATTACTATTTGTGTATATATTTTACTATGTTTTTATTAAACAAATTACCATTTCTCAGGAATAATGTTTTTACAAGTGACTATAATTAATCTGAACTTTTTATAGAAGTCATTTGAGACCTGTAAAATTTGTTTTTATTTTGAATTCACCGAGCACCTATTTGAGTGTTTCTCATTAACTTTTTCTCTGACAAGTAAAATCGTAAAAAAAAAAAAAAAAAAAAAAAGAGAGCACAAGCAGGGTGAGTGGCAGGCAGAAGGAGAAGGAGAAGCAGTTTCTCCTTCGAGCAGGGAGCCCAGTGTGGGACTCATCTCGGTACCCTGGGATCATGACCTGAGCCAAAGGCAGACACTTAACCGACTGAGCCAACCAGGCAACCCTTTCTCATTAACTCTTACAAATTATTTTCATGGTATATTCTTTTTACTTTTTTTGTAGTCATTTTCTTCGATTTTAGCACATTGCTTGGTCTTAAAATGTTTCTTAAATAAAGGAATGAATGCATGGATGGATGAATGAATTCTGAGTTCTGCTTGGTCATGTTTTGTTGGATAAATTTACCTTTGAAGGAAATAGGACTGGGATGAAAGGAGATGAGCCTTGGTGGTAGGAGGGAAAACGTGAGCAAGACCTGGAGACTGGAAGGAGCATCTGCCATGAGTTGGGTCTGAAAAGATGCAATCAGAGTAAGAGTTAGTGGAGGAGTAGAACAAGATAAATGATATTTCGGGAGGGAGGACAATAAAGTAATGGCGAGGATGATAAACAGAGCAAAGGAAGAGAGAGAAAATTAAACCTAGATGTGTTGCCCACTGCCGAATTGTTTGATTCTGATATAGCCATATTTAATGCTGCCTAGAAGTATTTGGTAGCCATGTGATGAAGGTTTTCCATCTTGATAATGGGGTTATTAGGATATATGATCATCAGGCTAGCACAGTAATATCTGCTGATATGGAAAGGATTAGGAGAAAATGGGCTTCATGTCTTTAGGATCCATACTTAGACATCCTTTAATTATCTTAACAAAAAATAGGTCAACCCTAAATAAAGTCAGCACCTTATTTTTTTATAGCTCTTAATCAAAACTTATACTTTGTTGGTTTCATTTTTTTTTTTTTTCTATCACTCCATTCAGTGTAAGCTCCATGAGGTCAAGAACTGTTTTCTATATCCCCTCTAATACCCTCAGGAATAAACACAGTGCTTCACACATAGTAGTTGTGCAATACTGAAGACCTAGATGAGTGAATGGAAAGGACACACAGCAGAGTTGGAGGGTTAAGCATATATAAGATTGCCTGTAAGCCTTTCGTTTAGAGTTGAGCTGGGAAGCAGATATTGCCACACTGAGCAAACACAACAGAAATTGTCATAATTGATTAAAGCAAGCCAAACACAAATTGTTTCTTATAGCATTCACTGAATGGCTTAAGGGGCTCTCAGCAAAGCCATTAGAAACCCTGTTTGTAGAATATTAGAGCTCTGATGTAAAGAAAAGGGAAAAATTGTTTCAGGATGAATTGTTTCTTATAAAATGCCCAGAACACGAAATGAATTGTTTCTTATAAAATGCCCAGAAAATTAATTTTTCCAATTAGCAATTGTACAATAACTTTAAAATATTTTAAAACCTGAACATGTACTATACATGTCCATGTTTTTTATTCCATATTTTTACTTCCATTAAAGAGCCTGGCATTATTTTATATAAAAGTCCTTATTCCCTGAGTGTTATTTGATGAAGTAAACTTCTTGTCATTTAATATGGTAACTAATAAAAAATTGTAGGTGAGTAGTAAAAAAAAAATTCTTTGGGGTTAAGTGTATTAGATTTGAATCCCAGCCATGTGATTTCATAGCAGTTTTTATTCTCTCTGAATTTTAATCTCCTCTTTGGATACATGGAAGTAATAAAGCAGTTGGGTAACATCCTTATGACTTTCAGGACAAGTCATTTAATGAGCAATAACATATATAAAATCCTGGGCATCTACTATGAAACCAGTCAATGGGTGCAGGTATAAAAATCTTTAATTTTAATTTAGTTTGTTTTCAATTAATAAAGCAAGAAAAGATGGAAGAGACACAGGGAATTAGCTTTTTTTTTTTTTTTTAAAGCACTTGTAGTAATAGGCGTTTTGTTAGGGTTATTTCTTTTAATTCTTCACATACTGTCTTTGTCTCTTTGTTTTTCTTTCTTTCTGGAAAAATCAGACTCCATTTTCCCATTCTGTCTCTTCCATCTCGACATCCATTAATTAATCTATCTTTTAAATAGTTAAAAATGTATTCCTCTTCTGTGCTCTATTCTTTTTTGTCTTTGTGATTTTTTTCATATCTAGTTCTGGTTCACAAACGAGATCTTTTTCTAATATTTATCTGCTACTATTTCCTCCAACGCATTTTAAACTTCAGTTATTCTATCATGTGTTTCTACAGGTTACCCTAAAATCTCAAATTTGCCTCATTTAGAGCCCTCTTTCAGGACAAGTCATTTAAAACTACTTACTTTATAATCTTTTAAAAGCAATTGCTCTCTTACTCAAATTGGTTAGTGTATTAATTTTTCTTGTTTACATTTGTTTTTTGGTCAGCTGCTTCTGTTTGCTCTTCGTGATGCTCTGTCCCAATTTGTTTTCCTCCAGGCTCTTTGCTGCATGCATCTTAGTTGGCTTACAGCGTGGGAATGGCCTCCTGTGTGCATTTGTGTTTATTTTTGCTATGTGTCTGAGGGATGTCATTATATACTAAATTTTTGCCTATGCATCTCTGACACCAAGGGATTGGTACAAATTAGAAGTTTTAAATTATCCCAAGATCTGACGACTTTTTTTCTTTTTTTCTTGGAAATGTTTTGTTTTGATTTCTGTCTAGATTCTGGGAAGCCACAAATACCGTGTATCCTTCTCCTGATGGGTGGATCTTTTTACCCTGAGAGTGCTTTGTATCCTTAAAAGAATTAACAAGCCCCCAAACTCCTCTCCAATTCTTGCATTAACACTCTAAATCTAGCCATAACCATGTCCCATTATAACCCACAGCTCTTTCTCTTGACCCCCATGTACTTAAATGAGATATGGAGGCCTATTGATTGAACCAGTATTTTTTGGTTACCCCTTCTCTGTAGGGCATTGTAAATTAACCTGTTACTTTCTTCTAAACAAAAGCATCCTGACCATTCTCTCACCACGAGCCCAGGTAAATATGATAGCCTGAGGGTTTTTAGATGCCTAATATTTCTAATATTTTTGTGAACTCAAATTTAGTAGTCCTTTAATCTCAAATCTTACAACAAACTGTGCTAATGTCAAGAACCGTATCATGAATGAAATGAAATTGTAATGAATTTGTAATCATTCTTCAAGACTTCTATTAATATATGATGATAAATTTGGAGTAAAAAATTACCCCCAACAAGAATAGTTGAGCAGTATTTGAGTCTCCAAATTGTCTTTTTATTCATTTTTAAGTTTGGCTCTTTTTTTTTTTTTTTCCAGCTCTCACTTCAGTACTTGAATTAGGGATTATAGAATCTTAACCCCAAATGATTAATTAAAATGAAAAGGACAGTCTTTGACACTGTCATGCAAAATAACTTCATTTTAACAAAACCTTAAATGTAAGTACACTTTCTCAGAATGGCAATTTTGACATGCATGCTCCTTAAAGAGTAAAAGCCATTATCCAGGGAATACAAGTACTGGGAAATAAATGGTAACTTAACAAACTAGAAATCTCAGATTTTAGCAGTGTTAGTGTTAATTTCTGAAGAAGGAAAAATTGGGATCCTTTGTACGATTGGCTTATAGTCATAAACTGCAAAGATGGATACTTAGTTCCTATAAAACAAAGGCTTCTATTATGATTAAAGTCATCAAGAAACTTACACACATGGCTGTATTTCCCTAAATCTTACCCAATACTGGGGAATTTAGCACAGCATATATATTTTTTTGCATGCTAATGACCATTATCAAAATAGTAACCCTACCTTAAAAGAACATTTAAGTAAAAGGGAAGTGCAATTTATGAACTTAAAAAGCAGAAATTAACAGGAGTTTGAACTTAACTATTAAGGATTGAGTCTAGCAAAAAAGGGAAGTCTGGTCTACAGATGGTGAATGAGGAAAATAAAAACCAAGAAATCTTCTCATATACAGGCCCAAATTCATATAAAAAATTTCCAAGCTTTGATATCAAAATTAATGTCTTTCCATTCAAATAATGAAAGTAATGTGAGATTGTAATGTTGTTATAAATAGATAATTACTAATATTAGCATGCTGTCAGAACTGATATGAATATAATTGGTATAGTCACTTTGGAGAGTACTTGGCAGTACTCAGTGAAACTAAGTATGAATATTCCCTGGAATCCTGCAATTCCACTCCTGGGTATTAGTGCTTCAGAAAAACTCTCATAGCGGTGCATAAGGAAACATACAACATTTATCACCAAGGTTGAAGCCAACTTGGTAGCCATTCCAGGGAAAAGGATAAGTAAAATGTGGTAGATACCTAAGGTGGAATTCTGTACAGAATAAAAATATTTACTAGATCTATTTATAGCAACATAGATAGGTCACCAAAAGATACCGTTACATGCAAGAATGTAAGAAACAGGATGAGCTACATCATAAGTAAATATAAAAAGTAAACCAAACACAAATCAAAATGCTATATTTATTTATACACATAAATGCAAATGAGCATATTGAACTTAGAGATAAACAGAAAGGTAAAAAACTCATGTTGAGATAGAAACAGGATTGGGAATTGGAGAAGAGAAAATAATGTAAAGAAATAAATAGAAAGGCTAGTAAGAACCTAACCAGGGGCCTTAAATGAGTAATGGCCTGTAATGAATTGAGACAAACAAGATGATATGATTTAACATATTAATAAATATCAGGTTAAGATAAAGAGAAGAGTGGGGGACCTTTTATATATGCAATTGATAAAAAATATAGGATTCTGTTTTTGATCCTAGGATCATTGAGTAAATGTGAAGTAAGCTAAAAATGAGTGCTAATA
This sequence comes from Mirounga leonina, assembly GCF_011800145.1. NCBI lineage: Eukaryota > Metazoa > Chordata > Mammalia > Carnivora > Phocidae > Mirounga > Mirounga leonina. The sequence goes on from NW_023270305.1 coordinate 62,547,492, forward strand.
TATGTGTGTACTTAATTTTTCCATGTTCTAAATTTTATGCAAAGCACTTAAACTATTTCTACAGTCAAGTAGAGGAGGGAAAACATATCTGAACCACTCTTTAAGGGACAGCAAGAGACCAAACCTATTAAGAAGAGCAATATATTTTACTCCAAAAAAAGGAATAACAGCAAAAAAAAAAATTCCTAAACTTTGAGAAGAATTGCTTTTTACCACAAAAATAACCTAATGAAAATCTGTACACCTAATGGTATATCCTCAGTGAAAGCTTGTAGCTCTACTGCTCTGTGGTAAGCATCCTATTTCTAGAGAACATCAAGAGAAAAATTAAGCATGAGTGGTCCTCCAAAATGAACTGAAAGTTGGAGTTGTTCAGATTCTTCTAATAATTGATTTCCTGGTTCTTAGTTCTTTAGATCTTGATGACTTTTGGTAAAAAATAATTATATATATATATAATATATAATTAAATATACGTATAATAAATAAAAATAATTATATATAATATATATAATATATAATTATTATATATAATTAATATATATAATATATATTCCCCCCTGGTAGCAGAAGCTTTAATTGATTAGGATGCTTCATTTAAATCTCCAGCCTTTGAAACAACAGCCAGAGAAACACTAGAGTAGGCTTTAAGGTAAAGTTTCAAAGTCTGAAAATGTCAATCACTTGTCCTCATCAAAGAGGAAATAGTAAAAGTAAAGAAAAAAGGCAAAAGTAGAACATGGATTAAAAACTTCTGGGATGCTTCAGAAATGTCAAGTGATTTTCACTTTAATTTTGAGGCCAAATTACTTCAAGGAGTTTGCTTAGAAATTGTCATTGTCCTAGAAAACCTAAGAAAAATAGATTCCTTCACCATGTTCCCTCTATTACTTCTTTGGCCAAACTGGAATTAGAAACCGATGTATTTTGTTTTTCTTCAATTTGGAATTTGGACAGCATTCAAAGTCCTCTATGGTCATTTCATTTAGAATACTTTAGGATGTATATTAATTTTAAAATTTAATGAGTTGAGGTCATATTGGTCACAGAAAAATAGTTATGTCAAAGATACATTAAAGGAGAGAGCTCTTTGAAATCATTCCTCCCTATGCTGCTTCACTCCTGGCAAAACAACCACTCTGGACTGGGCAACTCTCACCACATCAAAGTGCCAAAAATCTCATCCATTAAATAGTATATAATTAAATTGATTATCCCCCTTCCTCCTAGAGGAAATCCAGAGTAAGGCCATCATGCCCTTCAGTCCTTTTGACCATGCTGGACTTCAAAAAACCCCAAGATGCAATTTCATCCTTCATTATTTGGACTTAGAACTCCATATAGCTTTGCCCAGCCTCTGCTCTGACCTGACCACATATCCAAGTTCGACACTGAAAATTGTTCATAATGTAGGCTCTGTCATTAATAAAGCCCTTGATGTCCTCAGTCTTTGGTGTTGAGGTTCAATCGACGTTCTTAAAATTTAGCTCTACTTCAAAGACACTGCTTGCCCTTGGAGTGTTCTCAGAGGGTGGTTATGTTTTCTTTCTCACTCCATGTGCCAGTGGTCAGAGAGG
>NW_023270305.1:62549099-62757669 GCF_011800145.1 Mirounga leonina
AAAAAAGAGATCATTTCTCTTCCTCCTCCTCTTACCCAGCTGCTCCACTGGGGTGCACACAATCAGGTAGTCCCTGTCCCACACTTCCTAGCTACACGTATCTGTCCTTCTGGTAAGTGCTCCTACTCCCTTCTTTCAAGATTTTAGAACCTGCTTACCCTTCCTCCAGCACCACTCCTCTTTGAATCAGTCATGCCAGTATCCACATAATATTAGATCCCTCCCCTTTCCTGGGTCTTCGGGCCTCCAGTTATCTTGTCTTCTACCCCCTATCAGCTGCCCATTTCTATGATCAGACCAAAGATACTGCCATTCACAATAACTATCTTCTTTCATTTTATAATCTCCATTTCATACATTATACAGTCAGGCCACCACTTTGACAGCGGTTCCCTTCATTCTGTTGATCCACTGGGACCGCCAATCCATTGACAATAACATAGTAGCTCTTTGTGTGACTGAAGGCCTCCCGTTTTTTCTTCCCTGTCTTTGTTTGAATAGACCAGTCCTCACAATCAGCTTTGCTTCCCCTTTCTCCCTTCAGTCCTGCCAACTTGACAAGACCTCAATGCTGGTGACTGAATTTCCCACCTACTTAGTACCTATTATATGGCTGGAGAAGAACAAATCCCCAGTTTGGTGAACTCCTTTTAAATTCATGACTACAACCGTAAGTGGGTCATCAGGGTTGTTTGGAAATCTCTTTCCCAAGTTAATTCACCCTCTTTCTGAGATGACTGTTTATGTTCTTGCTCTTAAGACTCAACAATCCCCCTCCATTCTGAGCTGATGTCCTTGCTTCACATTGCACTAGTGAAAGACAAATAATGAGGGAATGCCTACATAGGTCTAGCATTAAATCTGTCTATCTCCATCTGAACCCATAAAGCTTGCCTTACTCCATTTAGAATGGCGGACTCTCCCTGTTCGTATTTAATGCCCATCTCTCCATTTTGTGAAGTGAATGACCTTTCCTCTGACTCCCTCAAGAACATTCCTCCTGTAATTGTTCCTTTTCTCCCTGAAGAAATGATCCCCCCCATTATACTTGATCATTCTCATTAGTATATAAACATGTTTCAATATCCTTAACTGAAAAAAAGAATTATTTTGGTCCCATATCTTTATATAGCTACTATCCCTTTTTTTCTGCTCCACTTTGGAGAAAACGTCCTCAAAAGATTTGTGTTCATCTCTATTTTATTCCTCTTGAACTTATTCTAATCAGGATGTGTTTCCAAGCATTTACTAAATATTTTCCTGATATTATCACAACTAAACTTGACATTGCCAATTCTATTGACTTGATCTTTTATTTATTTTTAATTTTATTTTAATTTTGGTATAGTTAACATACAGTGTTAGTAGTTTCCAGTGTACAATACAGTGATTCAACAACTCTCTACAGTACTCAGTGCTCATCATAATTGTAGGGTTTTCTATATATAGTGTCATGTCATCTGCAAACTATAAAAATTTTACTTTGTCCTTACTGATTTGGATTCCTTTTATTTATTTATTTGGTCTGATTGCTGTGGCTGGGCCTACTAGTACTATGTTGAATAAAAGTAGTGAGAGTGGATATCCTTGTCTTAATCCTGACTTTAGAGGACAAGTTCTCAGGTTTTCCTCATTAAGGATGTTAGCTGTGGATTTTTCATATATGGCCTTTATTATATTGAGGTATGTTCCCTTTCAACGTAACTCACTGAGTGTTTTTATCATGAATGGATGTTATATTTTGTCAAAAGATATTTCTGCATCTATTGAAATAATCATATGGTTCTTATCCTTTCTCTTACTAATGTGATACATCACACTGATAGATTTGTGAATTTTGAGCCACCATGTATCCCATTTGATTGTGGTATGTGCTGTTTTTTAATGTATTGTTAGAATTGGTTTGCTGTTATTTTCTTGAGGATTTTTGAATCTATGTTCTTCAGAAATGGCTTGTCCTCTTTTTTTTTTTTTTTTTTTGTAGTGTCATTATCTGGTTTTGGTGTAAGGGTAATGCTGGCCTCCTGGAATGAATTTGCAAGCTTTCCTTCCTCTTGTATTTTTTGGAATAATTTGAGAATAGGTATTAACTCTTTAAATGTTTGGTAGAATTTACCTGTGAAGCTATCTGGTCCTTGACTTTCTTTGCTGGGAGTTTTTTGATTACTGATAAGATTGCATTGCTGGTAATCAGTCTGTTCAATCTTTTTATTTTTTCCTGATTCATTTTTGGTATATGTTTGGTATATGTTTCTAGGAATTTATCCAATTGTAGGTTGTCCAATTTGTTGACGTAAAATTTTCCATAATCTCTTAGAATCCTTCGTACTTCTGTGGCATCAGTTGTGATTTTTCCTCTTTGATTTCTGATTTTGTTTGAGCCCCTCCTCCCTTTTTTCAGAAGTGTCTGGCTAAAGGTTTATCAACTTCGTTGATCTTTTCAAAGAACCAGCTCCTGGTTTCCTTGATCTGTTTTATTTTTATTTTTACTGTTGTAGTTTCTTGCCTTTTTTTTTTTTTTTGTAGTTGTTTAAGATTTATTTACTTACTTTTAGAGAGAGTGAGAGAGTGCAGGATGAGGGGCAGAAGGAGAGAGAGAATCCTGAAACAGACTCTCCACTGATCACTAAGCCTGACATGGGGTTCAGTCCCAGAACCCTGAGATCATGAGCTGAGCGGAAATCAAGAGTCAGATGCGTAACCAACTGAGCCACACAGGCGTCCCTGTTGTAGTTTTTATTTCACTTTTTTCTGCTCTTAATCGTCATCGTTTCCTTCCTTCTGCCTGTCTTGGGTTTTTTTAATTCTTTTTTTATTTTTTAATTTTTTATTATGTTAATCACCATACATTCCATCATTAGTTTTTGATGTAGTATTCCATGATTCATTGTTTGTGTATAACACCCAGTGCCCCATTCAGTACATGCCCTCTTTAATACCCATCACCAGGCTAACCCATCCCCCCCACCCCCTTCCCTTCTAGAACCCTCAGTTTGTTTCTCAGAGTTCATAGTCTCCCATGGTTCATCTCCCCCTCCGATTTCCCCCCCTTCATTCTTTCCTTCCTGCTATCTTCTTCTTCTTCTTCTTCTTCTTTTTTCTTTTTCTAGCTCCTTTAGGTTAAGTTCAGGTTGTTATTTGAGACTTTTCTTCTTGAGATAGGCTTGTATGCTATAAACTTGCATCTTAGAATAGCGTCTGCTGCATCCTGAAGATTTTGGACCATTGTGTTTTCATTTTCATTTGTCTCCTTGTGTTTTTCGATTTCCTCTTTGATTTTGGTTGACCCATACATTGTTAGGTAGCATGTTATTTAACCTACTTATATTTATGCTTTTTCCAGATTTTCTCCTGTGGTTTATTTCTAGTTTCACAGCATGTGATTAGAAAAGATGCAGGTATGACTTTGATCTTTTTGAATTGGTTGAGACTGGTTTTGTGGCCTAATATGTAATCTCTTTTGGAGAATTTTTCATGTGTACTTGAAAAGAATGTCTATTCTCTTTTAAGATGGAATGCTCTGAATATATTTGTTAGATCCACCTGGTCCAATGAGTTCTTCAAAGCCACTATTGCCATCTAACTCATCTTTACCGTTCTCCCTCTGCCCCCATGTTTTAGGTATATGGTATCATAATTTACATCCTTGTATTTTGTGAGTCCCTTGACTGATTTCTATAGGTATGCTTAATTTAACTGCTTTTATGCTTCCTACTTTTCCTACTCCATCTTATGGTATTTCCACTCAGAGTCCTCTTTAATATTTCCTGTAGGCCTGGTTTAGTGATGATGAATTCCTTTAAGGTTTCTTTGGGAAACTCTTCAATTCTTTCTGAACAGAGTATTCTTGGCTGCAGGTTTTTCCCTTTCAACACTTTGAATATATCATGCCATTCTTTTCTGTACTACAATGTTTCTGCCGAAACATCAGCTGATAGCCTTATGGTGTTTCCCTTGTATGTAACAGTTTTCTCTCACTGCTTTAAAAATTTTGTCTTAATTATTACTTTTCATAATTTTAATTACTATGTGTCATGGTGTGGGCCTTCTTGGGTTGATTTTGTTGGGGCTCCCTGTGCATGCTGGATTGATTTCTGTTTTTTTCCCCCCCAGATTTGGGATGTTTTCAGCTATTATTTCTCCAAATACATTTTATGCCCCCATTTTTTCACTTCACTTCTTCGTGAATGTTACTATGCTGGATGTTGCTGAGTTTTTGAAGTCTATTCTCATTAAGCAATATTTGTCTCTCACCTGTTCAGCTTGATTGCTTTGCATTTCTCTGTCTTCCAGCTTACTGATCTGCTCTTCAGTTTCCTCTAGTCTATTTTTTCCATCTAGTATATTTTTACTTTGTTACTGAGTTTTTTGCCTCTGGTTCTTTTTTGTGTTCTATCTTTTTGTTGAGGTTTTCACTGGGATCCACCACTCTTTTCTCAAGTCCAGTGAATATCCTTATGACATTTCTTTAAGTTCTTTATTCTTTATCTCCATTTTTAAAGATTTTTCTTTGTCAGAGAGAGAGAGAGACCGCACAAGGAGAGGGAGTGGCAGGCAGAGGGAGAAGCAGGGTCCCCACTGAGCAAGGAGCCCCTTACAGGACTCCATTCCAGGACCCTGGGATCATGACCTGAGCCAAAGGCAGATGCTTAACCGACTGAGCCACCCAGGTGGCTGGCCAGTCTTTGGCTGTGGTTTTGTCCTGTTCTTTAGTTTGGGACATAATCCTCTGTCTCCTCATTTTGTCTCTGTGTCTGTTTTTATCTGTTAGGAAAGTCACCCATGTCTCTTGTTCTTGAAAGTAATGGCCTTATGAAGAAGAGTCCCTTCAATGCAAGGTCCCCTGTTTGGAAGCTGGCACTTCAGGGGTGTCTCCTATGTATGTTGCATGCACCCTACTTTAATGACTCAGCTGCATTTTTTTTCAGCCTAGTCATGTGCAGTGTTTCTGTTTGCCTGTTGTGGTAGGGTCTGGTCCCTGTGTTGTTAATGGGCCAGTCTGGGGCCGTCTTTGGCTTAAGTCAGACCAGGCATTTGCCAGAGATCCAGTAACACTGAACTGCAGGGCACTTTGCTTGTTTTGTCCCCTTAGTTGGTGGGTGGGGTTACAGTCAGATCAGCTCACTGCTGGGTTGCACTGGGACTGGTATGTGGGGTTATCTTCCCTTCTCCCTGGGGTAGGAATCACTGTGGAGTGTGCTGGCTTCTGTTGGGGTAGCTTGTACACTGTCAGGCTTGTGGCACCACTTTATTTAGATGGACTCTAGCCAAGAGCTTATTAGAGGGGTATGTCTGTAGGATAACACTGGAGTGGACCACATAGTCCCAGCAAGGTCCATGCTGACTGCTATGAGAGGGGACCTGCAGCCACCCTAGAAACCTGGAAGTTGGGCTGGAAGAGGCAGAATTGCCTATGGTAGGCTGTGCTGTTAGCAAGCTAGGTAGGGAGTGTTGGCACCACAATGGTTCCTGCAGGTGTCCATGTATCTAGGTTGGCAGGTCGGGGAGGGATATGGTCCCCGCCAGCTCTTTGGTTCTTGGAGAAGTCTCCCAAAGATCTCTGTCCCTCCAGCACATGTTGAGATTAGTAAATAAATCTCCTTACTGTGTACCCCAGGTAAACTGCTTTTTACACTGCTATTTCTATGCTATATTTAGTGGGGCTGTTTTTTGTGCCTTCTCTTTAAGGACAAGGACTCAGTTTCCTCTCCCTCCTGCCCCTCCCAGAGCTGAGGTCACTGATTTTCAAAGTTCCAGGTGTTAAGCCCCACTGATAAGAACTCCAAATTTTAGGCCCTTCTGGGTTTCACAGTCAAATGTTAAGGAGATTTGTTTTCCCAGTGCAGTTCCCCAGTGCCTGGTGTGGGGTCTACTTCTGTCCCCTCTGCATGCCTGCAGCATCCCTCCCTCCCACAGACAATCCTTCAGGTCACTTTGGCTCCTGACTGGGTCTCCTCTCTTCCTACCCTCTTTATTGTGGTGTTCCCTCTACATTTAGCTGTGGAAAGTCTATTCTGTCAGTCTGGAGTTGTTTTCTGGATTATGTACTCTGATGTGGGTGTTAAATAGGCATAATGGTTGGACAAAGGGAACCTGTGATCCTCCCACTCTGCCTTCTTCCCTGGAAGTCCCTATTGACTTATTCTTAATTGTTACTTTATTTGATCTCATAATAGCAAAGGGCATACTTGATCACTCCTTCCTGAATACTTCATTTAGCCTCCAGAACAATAATCTTTTTTTTTCTCCTCTTGTGCTCTCATCATTATAACCTTTCAGTATCACAGATCCCCAGCGCTCAATTATCAAATTTTTCCCTTTCATCTTTTCATTGTGTTGATCAAATTTGAAATTTAGACTTCAATCTCTATACTTGGATTTATAAGTGAAGTCTCAAATTCATCCTACAAAAGCCTGAAGTCTTGTTTTTGACTCTGGTTTTCTCTGCATTGTCTCCATTTGAGTAAAAGGAAGTTCCATTCACTCAGTATGTCAAGATCAAAAAGTAAGAATCCTCCACAACTTCTTTTCTTATCTTAAAATTTCTCTTTCTGTCTCACAGTTCAAATGCAGTTCAGTGGCAAAATGTGTCTGTTTCCTTTTTGAAATATAACTAGGATCTAATTAGTCTTCATACCTCCCTTGATAGTGAGATACTATCTCAGTTGAATTGTTGTAATAACTTTCTAGCTGGTCTCTCTTCTTTAACTTTTATCCCACACAAACTACTCTCACCATAAGAAGCCAGAGCAGTTCTTTTTTTTTTTTTTTTAAGATTTTATTTATTTACTTGACAGAGGCACAGCGAGAGAGGGAACACAAGCAGGGGGAGTGGGAGAGAGTGGGAGAGGGAGAAGCAGGCTTCCCGCAGAGCAGGGAGGCCGATGCGGGGCTCGATCCCAGGACCCTGGGATCATGACCTGAGCCCAAGGCAGACGCTTAACGACTGAGCCACCCAGGTGCCCCAGAGCAGTTCTTTAAAAAGGAAATTCCAGTCAAGTGATTCCTCAGCTCCCAATTCTCCAAAACATTCCAAACTCATTAAGAATAAAACAGAAATCCTGAACTTGGAGGCCATGTAGGATTCATTTATCCATACTCCAATTTCTTCTCTCTTCCTCCTAACACTTATCCCTGAGCTCACTGTACCAGCCATACTAGCTTCCTTTCCATGCCTCACACCATAAGCCACATTCCTGTCTCAAACCTTTGCTTCTCTGACCCTGTGGGCTCACCATCATCTAAGTGACTTGTAACCTCATTTTATTTTGGTCTCTATTCTGAAATTGCTCCTTCAATGAAGGCCATTTCTGACTCCTTATAAAAAAGACTAGTGACCTTTCCATCTACCCATTTATTCTGCTTTTACATTACTTTATAGCATTCCACCCCACTGACTGTTGTTTTTATTGTATCTGTTCTAATTAAAATATAATTATTATATGGGCATGGTCTATTTTATCCACTGTTATTCCTTATTATCTAGAAAAGGACCCAACATTATAAAAGGAGCTTAGTAAATAGTTATTGCATGAAGGAGTGAATAAATCCTTGAATATCTTTTGGCAGTACACAAAGAAAAGCAGTAGTATTTTTTTTTTTAAGTTAGTATTTCTACTAGTTCTTGTGGTAGCAATGATAACAAATTATATTGAAGTCATAATCCTTTTTTTTTAGTAAGTTTTCTTTAAAATTAAAGTAAACATGGTTTTGGACTTTTGGGTATGGTAAAGGAGTCACTGAGAGGTTGAAAGGGGAGGAAAAGGGAACCTTATAATCATTAGAAAATGTCAGACTATTTGAAGGGGGCACCACTAATACACATTTGTAAGAAGCCATGGATATGTAGTATGAAATCTTTAGGGTATCTAAAGTAATTTTTCAGGGAGTAAATATAAAGGATACTTGTTATTTGGGATTTTTAACTTGTGCAATTCATGGCTGGAGTTAAAGTGAATATGGAAGGGATGATTTCCTTGTGAAATCTGAACTCTTCATAATTCTAAGTGTACTATGTTTCCTACCAAATCTCACACCTCCACACTGACCCATCGAACCCATTCATTGTGACTAAGTCTCTTCACAAAGTCTTGACACAAAGAATAACATTGATAAAAACTACTCCATCCCATTCATGACTCAATTTCAAGTCCCTCCATTCACATACTGCTATCTTCAATCCATGCCTATTACGTCCTTTACTTTTCACCCCCTCCCCATTTCTTTTTATTTTTCCTTATCTGTGTCACCTCTGTGTTATAGCTCCCTTTCATATACCATCTCCCTCTTGTCCCTCTCCTTTTTCAGTTTTTTTTTTTCTTTTGGAAAAGCAGAAACACTAGATTAAAAACAATTCTTCATTCACTCATCACCTACGTTTGAGAAGCTGAATTTTAATTTAATGAAAAATAAACGTCCGTCCACTCCAACTAATTTTATTTCCATATTCATGACCACCAACTTCAAGTGAGCCTTTGGAAATGCCTTTGCTGGTCATCTTGATGGCTTTTTTTTTCTTTCATATTTTCTTTCTAACCTTTATTTCCTTCTATTTCCTTTAAGTTTCATTAGCTATTCCTTTTCTATAGTCTTATAATGCCTTCATTGGTCACTGATTTTTAGCCCTTCCTCATTTTTAATGCATCAAAAGCTATAACCTCTACCCATAAAAGAGTTTAACTGTGTCTCACAGGTTTCCATATGCCATATTTCTTGACCACTTAGTCAAAATGTTCTAATTTTCATTGTGATTTCTTTTCTGACCTAACAATTTTTAAAAGGGTATCATATTTCAAACACTTAAGGTTTTGTTCTCATTATTTTTAGTAGTTTCTAGGTTAATTCCATGGTGTTCAGAGAATATACCCTGAGATTTAAATCCTTTGAAATTTGCTGAAACTTTAAGGCCAACCATGTTAGAATTAAAAAATATATATTGGGTCCATTTGAAATAATTGTATCCTATGTACTTACTTGGTGTCATGTATGTGTCAGTTACATTAACTGGATTGTTCAAATCTGTATTAGTTCTATCAGTAAAAGACATTAAAATCTGTCTATCATTGGTATATTTTTTTCTGTTCTAATTTACTTAATATATTGTGAAGCTACATGACCGGAAGCCTACAAACTTAGAATTATTATACCCTTCAGTAGACTGAAACTTGTATCATTATGAAGTAGTCTTCTTTCTCTGGTCGTTCTTGCCTTAAGTTCAATTAATCTGATATTAATATGGCAATATAGCCATTAAAAATGAGGAAGGGCTAAAAATCAGTGACCAATGAAGGCATTATAAGACTATAGAAAAGCAATAGCTAATGAAACCTAAAGGAAATAGAAGGAAATAAAGGTTAGAAAGAAAATATGAAAGAAAAAAAGCCATCAAGATGACCAGCAAAGGCATTTCCAAAGGCTCACTTGAAGTTGGTGGTCATGAATATGGAAATAAAATTAGTTGGAGTGGATGTTTATTTTTCATTAAATTAAATTAAAATTCAGCTTCTCAAACGTAGGTGATGAGTGAATGAAGAATTGTTAGTGAGCAATGTTTTCTCCAACCTTTTGCTTTCACTCATTTTGTATCCTAAGACTTAAGATCTGTCTCTTGTAGTTTGTATAGCAGATACTGTATATGCTCCCTCCATGTGCCCTTGGGCCACTTAGCCACTTCTGTACATGCCAGTACTTATGTCAAATTTGAGGGCTGCCCTCAGGCTGCAGCATCCATCTTGCCCATAGACAAAAATGTCCAGAAGTACCTGGGAATTAACATTCCCCAGAGAACCCCTTATCCGATGACTGACAGGTATGGAAGGATGAGTATCGCAGATCACTTAAACTTTGGCAGGGTTGTGTATTTTGCAGTACTGTCTAGGATTTCCTCACTGTTTTAAACAGCAATCATGCCCTCTGGCAGCTGGTGACAGTGTCCACCTTATATACTGCCTTGCCTTCCCTAGATCACATCTTCCTCTCCTAACCTTGTTCTTGGTATCTTCTAATAAACTACTTATACTTGATTCCTTGACACAGTGTCTGCTTCTGGGGTACTCCGAACTAAGGGCTTTTGAAACAATTTTTAAATCTAATTTGATAATGATTGTATATTAATCCAACTATTATTATTTTATATTTAATAAAATTACTGATTTAAGGATTTAAAACTATCAATGACTATTTGATTTGTATTTATGCCACCAGTTCTAGGCACTTTGTTTTTTGAGGATTTTTTAAAAGTGTTTTACCCCTTGTTAGCTCCTTACCTATACATTTTCCTGCTATTTTTAGTAGTTTTTAGTTATTAAAACATGCATTTTTGACTTGTTGATGTCTGATATAAATTAGTACTTCTACTATTTCCTATAGCCAATGTTTTATTAAGGACTTGAGATGATTTAATGCTCATAGGAAACCATTGAGATAGATAAGCATATATTACATGGATGAGTCAACATTCTAAGCTGGATATATTTAATCCAGAGACCACACTTGTGGGGCTAATACAATACGTGGTATAATACATGCTCAACAAGTACTAATTTATTCCTTCCAATTGAAAATAAAAAATTGTAGGGCACCTGGGTGGCTCAGATGGTTAAGCGTCTGCCTTTGGCTCAGGTCATGGTCCCAGGGTCCTGGGATCAAGTCCCGCATCAGGCTCCCTGCTCCGCGGGAAGCCTGCTTCTCCCTCTGCCTCTCTCTCTCTCTCTCTCTCTCTCAGTCTCTCATGAATAAATAAATAAATAAATAAATAAATATAATCTTAAAAAAATATATAAAATTGTAAATGAAATCTTGTGCAATTATTCTTAGCCTAAAGTTTGCAAATGAACAATTCTCAACATCATATCCTTTCTAATTTTAAAGAGCAAAAAGAAAGATAAAATAGCACTTTAGAAAACCACAGCCTACTCTGTTAGCATTAGAAGTGGAGCTTACTCAGTCTTGCTTGATTGATTAGGACACAGTGTACTGAAAGGAGGCTGCACTTTCAGGTGTACTCTAAATGATACACCTTGAGATCATACATTAGTGATTGTCTTTATGGCATAAGGTCAATATAAATACCAAGATTTCCACACTCCAAAGTCTAGAAATGGCACAGGGATATGGCCCATAGTGTTAGATAACACATTTGTGGGTGAGGGGAGGTAGTAAGAAGAAGAAAACTGTTTTAGCTTGAAGACTCTTAAAAATCTTAAGTGCTGGGGATTTGATGTTTCTGCTTTGCTTCTAACACAAAGGGATTAGAGAAAATACATGCAAACACAGTTGCCTTTATCACTAGCTTCACTTTTAGTAGCAATAATGGTAAAGAGAAGGAGATTAACATATGTGCATTTGCATATGTATGTAGAAGTATGGAACTAAAGAATACAGATGAGGTTGAAAAAGAAATTAGCTTACACAGTGCCTGTACAGAAACGAATATTGAAATCCAATTATGTAGAATCCTTTCGGTAATACTACCTTGTATAGAAGAGTGTTCTGAATCAAATGGTTTTATTTTGGACCCTTCATACATGATAATCCAACTGCCCAAGTCCCTTTCTCTTTGGAGTTAGGGACTGCCTTAGTCACTCCCTGGCCTTTAGTTCTTTGATGCCACCTATGACTGAGGAAAGGTGCGTAATAGTGCCCTGCTGTATATGACATTAAATGTGTAAGTGCTTTGTGAGAAAGCTCTGCCAGAACATCAGAATGTATTTCAGTGTCTGGGGTTTTGTCTCCTTAAGCAACTTTAGAGTAATGAGCTCAGTCAGAAAAAGCTAAATAGTTCTTGATATTGGATTGGAACAGAGATAGGATGTAAATAGAACAATGACTCATAATATTGCAGTAAACTGGGGTAACTGCACCTTGGTAATAGAGATGGAGAGAAAGGGAACAACCCTTGGCAAAAATGCAAAGTCAGCAAGGTCTGTTACCACCACCTTCCTACAGCTTTTTCCTTTTGATAACTCAAAAGTGATCAATACCATTCAAACAGTCAGCTGTTACTTAAAAATTTTCCTTGTAAGAGTAACTAATATACCCAGTAGTTTTCATGCTGTGCTAGAGATAGGACATCAGGCTTTTAGAAATTGATAAACTAGTAAAACATCCAAATAATTCCCTTTGCTCATTTTCCACACTTACCAAAAGTCTTTTTTATATATACCTTGATTTGTATGTAACTTTTTTTTTTTTTTACAGAAGAAAGTACATTGATGAGGTTGATGCAAGTTATGTCCCATGAGATAATGAATAATAAATAAGATACATTTTCTTACTGGCACTAGTCTCAGACCTTTGTCACTAAGATCTAAATTCCTGATGATTGCATAAAATGTTATTTACATTGAAGATACTCCTAGTAAATCCAGTCAAAGACTTAGGTTAGAGGAAGAAAGTGATTATCAATTACATTTCAAGAGCCAGTGAAAAGGGTGAATTTGGGCAATGGGAAGGACTTGGAGTCCGAACATCTGGTTACTGTCTCTACTGCTATGTAAGATTCATTTTAATGATTTGGAGGAAAAAAACAATCAAATGTGGAGTGATCCAGGAGAATTGGAATCTTTTTTTTTTTTTTTTTTTTACCATAGATCATAGGAGATACTAAAGTTTTTACACTTGAGCTAACAAGAACAAATTTTACCATATATGTAAAAGGATTTCAAGCAAATGAGCTTTAAAAAAGTATGACATCTTAGGGGCGCCTGGGTGGCTTAATCGGTTAAGCATCTGCCTTCGGCTCAGGTCATGATTCCAGGGTCCTCGCATGGAGCCCCATATTGAGCTCTCTGCTCAGCTGGGAGCCTGCTTCTCCCTCTCTCTCTCTGCCCCTCCCCCCAACTCATGCTCTCTCTTGCTCATTCTCTCTCAAATAAAATCTTAAAAAAAAAAAAAAAGAGAGAGTATGACCTCTTGCTGTACATTCTTAAAATCTTCAATGAGAAAAAAATGTCCAAATGTGGAAAGTGTATAAAACTTCCAGTGTGCATATGCAACTTAAACTATGATTCAGGATACAGTTTGTGTGATTTTTATGGAAAGCAATGTTTAACAAAGACTAAAGCAAGGATATTATATTCCTTTTCCCATTTTTGTGTGTTTTAGCCTGTTTTATTTGCATCCTTATTGTAATAGGTGCATAAAGGTTCAAAATTTAAACAAAGGGTTGTTTTTGAGTCCTGTAATTTAGCACTGCATTATGCTTTAAAAGCCTGAATGCTGAAATTGCATGTGAAATTTCTGTGTAAAGTAGGTACACCTTCTTCCAAATGCCAATTTACTGCTATAATTTTGGCAGCCAGTTTTTGAAAGTGGACTCTTACCTGTCTTGAAATGAACCTATGCTAATTGTTTGTGGGTTTTTTTTTTTCTTTTTTAGTTAAAATGTACTGGTTTGAGGCAGATTTGTAGCACAGTTTTGATCCTAAGCATCACATTATGGCTTATTTTCTTCCTTTCGCTTACTATTAGAATCATAAAGTTTCCCATCAATAAATCACTTAAAGAATCTGAAAACTGACAAGATAGATCAATAGATTGATGGGTCAATAGATTTATCTATTCGTGGATAATACATTATTCCTTTTTTTTTTGTTTTGGAAGTCAAGAATGTTCCTTAGAGGTTAGGAATATGATTTTTAATGAAAAATGTACTCTGTGAAATACTACTTACTTAGATTTCTTATGTGAGGCACTTGGGAAGAGCTCCTTTCACAACTAGCTGAAACAAAATGACTATCCAGTAAGTGCACCCAATAACTTGTGCAAGATGAATACTTCCCATGAGCATTATAAAATTGGGTTTAAAAATTAGAATACAGTGAAATTGACTTTTTTGGGGATACAATTCTATGAATTTTAACACATGTATAGAATTGTGTAGTTATACCCAAATCAAGAAATAAATCATTTCAATTAGCCAAGAAACTCCCTCCTACTATCCGTTTGGAACCACACGTATCCCTTAACATCTGACAGAGAGCTGTTCTATACCAGTATAGTTTTATCTTTTTGAGAATGTCTTATAAAAGGAATCATGCGGTATACAACCATTTGAGACCATCTTCTTTCCCTCAGTGTGATGCCTTTGCATGTATCCATAGTACATTCCTTTTAATTGTTGACTAATATTCTGTGGTGTGGATGTATCATGTTTTGTTTATTCATTCACCCATTGAAGGACATTTGGGTGGTTTCTAGCTTGGGGCATTAAGAAACAGAGCAGCTTACAAACATTTGTCTACAGGTATTAGTGTAAACATATGCTTTTATTATTCTAGGTTAAATATCGAGGATAGAAATTAATGCATCATATGTAAGTGTATATTCAGCTTTGTAAGTGACTGTCAAAATATTCTCCAGAAGGGCGCCTGGGTGGCTCAGTCGTTAAGCGTCTGCCTTCGGCTCAGGTCATGATCCTGGAGTCCTGGGATCGAGTCCCACATCGGGCTCCCTGCTCTGCAGGAAGCCTGCTTCTCTCTCTCCCATTCCCCCTGCTTGTGTTCCTGCTCTCGCTGTGTCTCTCTCTGTCAAATAAATAAAATCTTTAAAAAAAAAATATTCTCCAGAGTGGATGTACCATTTTGCTTTTGTACTAGCAATGCATGGGAGTTCTATATTTGCTCTGCATCCTGGCTAGCTAGCCCTTGGTATTGTCAGCATTTTTAACTTCAGACATTCCATTAGGTGGGTAGTGGTATTTTTATTTCTCTAATAGTTAATTATGTTAAACATAATTTGTGTGCTTATTTGCAATAAGTATATCCTCACTGGTAAAAAAAAATCTGTTCACATATTTTGCCTATTTAAATGAGTAATTTTATTTTCCTACTGTTGAGTTATTTACATACAGATACAAGTCCTTTGTCTGAAATGTGCTGTTTAAATATTACCTCCTAGTCTGTAGCTTGACTTTTAGTCTCTATGCAGAAACTATGGTAGAAGAAAAGTTTTAAATTTTGATGAGACCTAATTTATTATACCCCCCTCTGCCATTATGGATCATGTTTTTGCTGTAATCTCTAAGAATTCCTTGACTAACTCAGGTCATAAAGATTTTTCTTCTTTTTTCCTGAAAGTTTAATAATTTAATGTTTTACATTTAGATCTAACACATTTTGAGTTAATTTTTCTATAAAGTATGAAATTTAGGTCAAGATTTGTATCTTTTTGCATATGGATGTCCATTTTCTCCAACACCACTTGTTAAAAAGATGACCATTTCTCTGCTGAGTTGCTTTTGTACCTATGTAAAAAATCAATTCACCATTAAAAACACATTTCTGAATATCACATGGGTCAAAGAAGAAATCTCAGAAATTTAAAGGTATTTTTAATGGAAAATGAAAAATTAAAACATCTCCAAATATATGGGATGCTCTCACTGGGAAGTTCATACTATTGAATGCATATATTAGGAAAGAAAATGGATCTAAAATCACTGATGGAGGTTTCCACCACAGAAAAATAGAAAAAGAAGAACAAATAAACTCCAAAGAAGAAGAAAATAAATAATACAGATGAGAGGACAAATCCATGAACTTGAAAACAAGAAATCAATGGAGAAAACCAAAACCAAAAGCTCATTCTTAGAAAAGATAAAATTTATAAGCCTCTAGATTGGCTAATTAAAAAAAATTGAGAGAATAGAAATCACTAATATCAGAAATAGACATACCCATAAATCCAATGGACATTAAACAGATAATAATGGAATACTATAAACCACTGTAGGCTCACAAATTTGATAATCTGGATAAAATAGATCATTTCTTGAAATACACAATTTTCCAAAACTCACACAAGAATAGTAGACTATCAGCATAGGCTTGTATCGATTCAAGTTTAATAATTAGACTTCCAAAAAACAACAAAAAAATACCAGGCCCAGATGGCTTCATTGTTGAATTCCAACAAACATTTAAGGGAAGAACTGTTTCAATTGCTAAAATCTTTCAGATGATAGAAATAGATGGAATAATTCCTAACTTGTTCTATGAGGCCAATATTACCCTAATTTCAAAACCAGACTCACATGTTATAATATTTCACATAGACTATAAATTTATTAAGGTAGACACTAAAGGATAAGAAATTTAAGAACTGAGAACATCTTTGTTTCTTTACACATCAAAATGTATTTTTTTTTAAAGATTTTGTTTATTTATTTGACCAGAGAGATAGAACAGGTAGGCAGAGAGGCAGGCAGAGGGAGAGGGAGAGGCAGGCTCCCCGCCGAGCAGGGAGCCTGATGCGGGGCTCGATCCCGGGGACCCTGGGATCATGACCTGAGCTGAAGGCAGCCGCTTAACCGACTGAGCCACCCAGGCGCCCCTCAAAATGTATTTTTGATACACTGCTATGAGAGAGCTATTCATCAATAAAGTACTGATGGACAGTTCTACAGACACTTTTATTTCATATTTCTTGTCAGCCTTCTGTGTCTTTATTCTTTATTTTTTTAAAGATTTTATTTATTTATTTGACAGAGACACACAGCGAGAGAGGGAACACAAGCAGGGGGAGTGGGAGAGGGAGAAGCAGGCTTCCTGCAGAGCAGGGAGCCCTATGCGGGGCTTGATCCCAGGACCCCGAGATCATGACCTGAGCCCAAGGCAGACTCTTAACCGACTGAGCCACCCAGGCGCCCCAGCCTTCTGTGTCTTTAGTCCTAGCAAAAACTTAGGTGCTTTAAAAGTTAAGAAAAGTCATGTTTTAAAGCTTTTTTAAAAGATAAAATGGCTGGTTGTATAAATTAGATATATTGTGTAAACTTGGGGTCCAAGATATTTTAACCTCCTTATGAACATAGATAGGTCTAAGAAAATAGAAAATGGTTTCCCCATAAGGTCACTAAAATAGGTCAAATTGGTAATGCCTGTCCATTAACCATTTATGCATTATTAATAAAATTACAAGAATAAAATCACAAAAAACACATTTTAAGGAAAGAAAACTAGACTAGTATCTCTCATGAACATAGACGAAAAAGTCCTCACCAAAGTAACATATCAAATGAATTATACACCATGACCAAGTGAGGTTTATTCCAGATAAACAAGACTGGCTAAACATTCAAAAATCAAATAATGTAATCTATCACAAAAGGTTGAAGAGGAATTCAATGATCATAACTAATTCAATGATCATATGTATATGTATGTATGTATATATATATATGTATACACACAAAACACACTGAACAAAGTCCACCAATTTGTGATAAAAACTATTAAACTAGGAGTACTTAAGAACCTCCCCAAGTTGACAAAGAATATCTACAAACAACTACAGATAACATCATACCTGGTAGTGAGAAGCTGGAAGCTTTCTCACTGTGATCTGGAACTAAAGGCAAGGATGTCCCTTCTCAACACTCCTTTTTAACATCATACTGGAAATTCTAGGTACTGCAGTAAGAAAAAAAAGGAAATGGAAGGTACTCATATGGGAAGGATGAATTAAACTATCCTTGTTTACAGGCTACGTAATCACCTACATAGAAAATCTGGAAAAATTGACAAAAATCTCCTGGAATTAATAAACAATTATAGCAAGGTTGCAGAATACAAAGTTAGTACACAAAAGTAAATTGCTTTTCTATATTCCAGGAATGAAGAAATGGAATTTGAAAATAAAAACACAATACTGTTATTATTGCCCCCAAAATGAAATACTTGAGGCATAAATCTAATCAGATGTATACAAGACCTAATGAGGAAAACTACAATTTAATTTTTGGAGGTATTGTAAATGATTTTGTTTCTGTGATTTTAGTTTACTAGTTGTTCGTTGCTAGTATACAGTACACAGTTTTTGTTTTCCTTGCACAGTACAGCTATACTAAACTCATTCTGGGAATAGTTTTGTAATTCTTGAGATTTCTATGTTGAAAATCATGGCATCTGTAAATAGGGACAGCTTTATTTCTTCCTTTACAATCTACCTGTCTTTCCTTTTCTTACCTAATTGCACTGTTAAGGATTTATAGACAATGCTGAATAAATTTGTGTGAACCTCCAGGCCTTGATCCTGATGTTAAGAGAAAAACATTTAGTCTTTCGGTATTAAATATGAATATAGCTGTTTTTGTAGATCAGATTTAGGAAATTCCTCTGTATTCCTGATTTGCTAAGAGACTTAGTCACGAATGGATATTTATGCATCAGTTGACATAATTATGTGGCTTCTCTTCTTTGGACTCTTTATATGGTAGATTTCTGAGTATTGAACCAGCTACATATTTCCAGGATAAACCCCAATGGGTTATGGCTACTTCTGGATTTGCTGATATTTTTTGAAGGATTATGTTTGAAGAGTAGTTGAGTATTTTTATATTGTAAGATAATATTGTAGGATTTTTTTGTACTGTTTTTGTCTAGTTATAGAGCCAGAGTAATGAAGGTCTCTTACAGTGTCCCTCTTTCTGTTTTATGAAAGAGGTTATGGAAATGGGTGCTAGTTCTTCAAATGTTTAGCAGAATTGACCAGTAAGACCATCTGAGCCTAAAAAGTTCTTTTTCAGATTTTTCACTACACATTTAACCTCTTTAATAATTACAGGACTATTTATATTACCTATCTCACATTGCACGAGTTTTAAAACTTGTGGCTATTGATGAATTGGGCTGAGTTGTTGAACTTACTGTATAGAGTTGTTGGTAGTATTCCCTAATAATCATTTAATGTCTGTAGGATCTGTAGTGATATCCTTCATTTCTGATACTAGTAATTTGTGTCTCTTTTTTTCTTAGTCAGTATTGCTTCAGATTTATCAAATTTACTGATCTTTTCTTATAACCAGCCTTTATTGGGTTCAATGATTTTCTTTGTCATGTATTTTTGCTTTTTATTTTCTTCTGTTTTATGTGTATTTTGCTGTTCTTTTAAATATGAAATCTTAGATTATTTGAGACTTTTCAAATATAAGTATTTAATATACATTGTTCTTAGTATTGCTTTAGCTGAAGCCTACAAATTTGGTAAGTTGCATTTTCATTTTACCAAGTTAAAAATATGTTATCACATCCTGTGAGGCTACTTCTTTGATCCATGGATTATTTAGAAGTGTGTTTAATCAGCAATTTTGTGTGTGTGCGTATTTTCTATCTTTGTGTTTCATGTCCAGTCTAATCCCATTATGGTCAGAGAACATGATTGGTATGATTTAAATGACTATATATTTAGTAAGACTGTTTTTTGACCAAGATTATTATCTATCTTGGTGAATTTTCTATACTCACTTGAATGTGTATCCAACCTTTATTCAGAATGTTATATAAATATCAGTTACAGCTTTGTTCAGTTCTTCTGTATCTTTACTGATTTTTTTTCTTATTTCTATGGATTACTGGAAGAGAAGTATTGAAATATTCAACAATAATTATTGATTACTGGGAGAGAAGTATTGAGGTATTAAACAATAATGGCTGAATTTTTGTTGAAATATTTTTGAGGACTTACCATTCCTCCTCTTTATTTCTGTTTTGTTGTACACATTTTGAAACTGTCATTTGCATGCACATTTAAAATAGTTTTGCCTCTTTTGAGATTTGACTCTTTTATCATTATATAATGTCCATTTTCATCCCTGGTAATTTTCTGTACTCTAAGTCTATTATATCTAACTTTCATACAGTCACTATAGCTTTCTTTTGATTTACTCTGAATTTTTTTTTTTAACTTTCAACCTACTTATATCATTGCCGTTAAGTGAATTTCTTGCATGCAGTGTATATTGTGGTCATTTTAAAATCAGTTCTCTATATGACCATCTCTATATTGAAATGATGCTTTAAAACTACATTTAATATCATTAACATGTTTAGATTTGTCTTTGAAATTTTGTGTCTGTTAATCTGTTTTCAATACCTTGTTTCCCCTTTCTCTGCCTCTTTTTAGTTACTTGGATACATTTTAATATTTTAGTTTCTATGTTATTTCTCTTCATATATTTTGGTGGTTTTTCTAGCAAGTAAAAATTAGTTATTATAATGTCATAGTCTGTTTGATCAATATTTTGTCATTTCGTGTGAAATATAAAAAAATTTCCACTGGGTAATTTGACCATCTTTCTCTTAGAGGAATCATTTATATATTACAAATTCCATTAAAGCAATTTGATATTGGTTGCTTTTAACCATCAAACACATAAAACTTAAAACAAGAATAATATTCTGTGATATTTACTGAATACTAATTGTTTCTGTCTTATTCATTGCTGTTTTTCCAATTTCTTTTACCATTTTACTTCTGTTTGAAAAATTATCTTAGTCATTCTTTTAGATTGAGTTTACTGAGTTTATACCTCTTTCATCTCAATATCTTTATTTGACTTTCATCTTTTGAAACCTTTTTGCTGGGTATGAAATTCTTGGTTAATCTTGTTTTTCAGCACTTCAAATATATTCCATTTCTTTTTGGCTCCATAGTTTCTAATGAGAAATTTAAAACCATTTGAATCATCGTTTCCTGTAGGTAACATGTCTTTTTTCTTTGATTTACCTTCAATATTTTTTCTTTGTCTGCAATTATTAGCAGTTCTTTGTGTTTGGGCATGGACTACTATAGGGTGTACCAGGTTGGGGCTCATCCAACTGAAATTGGTAAGTTTGTGTCTTTCACTAGATTGTGAAGTTTTCACTTATTATTACTTAAAAAAATTTCACACTGCAGTTTTTCTTTTCTCAGACTACAATGACATGAATATTAGGCTTTTTGTAAATGTTTCATAGGTTCATTCTTTTCAATCTCTTTTCTCTTAGTTTTGAGTGAATCATTTGTATTGACCTACCTTCAAGTTCACTGATACTTTCTTTTATTGTCTATATTTTAATATTAAGCTTGACCATGAAAAAAATTAATTTTTTTCAGGTCTTAAATTTCTATTTGGTTCTGGTTAATCTCTGTCTCCCCCTGCCTTTTTTTTTTGCTGAGATTTTGTTTCTGTTTTGAGAGCATTCAATCTGAAATATTGAAGCATACTGATAATAGTTGCTTTAAAGTCTTTTTCAGATAATCCTACATCTGTCTTCTTAGCATTATTCATTGCTTCTTTGTTTGCCAAGTAATTTTAGATTGTCTCTTAAAATTTTTGAACAATTGGTTACGAGACTCCAGGTCTTGTTTAAATGCTATGGGAAATGATAATGTCATTTTACATTTATTTATTTATTTATTTTTAGCAGGCACTTGATCTTGTTAGGCCACACATCTTCTGTGGGTTGTATTTTGAGGTCAGTTCCACTTCTGAAATTTTTATGAAGTTGGGTATATTTGTTCCATGTGTGGACCATTCATTGGCCAGTATGTGATCTTGGTGGTGATCTATTCCTTTGTTCAGTTTTCAAAGACAATAGGTTGCTTTCAAGATCAGATCCATGCATGTAGAGCTTAGAGGTAAGTTTCAAAATTCATAAACAACTATGGAATCACTTTCATAACCTTTTTATCTCCTCAATACTTTTGGTTCTTGGAGCCCCTTTTCTGTGTTTTACCCAGAAAACCTGGAATTTTATTTTCCTGGTCTACCACACATTTACCATGGTTGTGATTGCATTGGAGATTATCAATTAGAAAGATACATAGAGAAAAAGTAATAGAGCTTTGTCCCATATTTTTGAGACCATAGTTTTTCTTAATATGAAGGAAAGTGATGCTTATTAGAATTTCAGCCTCCTGCAGGCTCCTATTTCTGCCACTGTTGGTACCACCATTGTTAGGGAATTGCTTTGGGGTTGAGCTATGAGAGAATGGAGGAAAAGAAAAGAAAATTGGAAGTCTTTCACCTATGTTCTTTGACCATTAGGGAAATATTTGCCTCTTTTTGAGCCAGAACTAGATACTTCCTGGTGTAGAGATCATGGCTACTAAAGGCAAAAAAAAAAAAAAAAAAAAAAAAAGGAAAAACAACAACAACAATTATTTGAGGGTGTACATCAAATTCTGGTCTTCTGTCCACTTTACCAATTATTACTTACTTTCACATTCCTTAAATACCATGCTCTCTGTCCAGTTTCATAGTTACATTTATTCCCTCTTGCTCAGAAATAAACTCCCATGTGAAACATTTAAAAAAAAATTTAAGTACTTCAGTGCTGTATTTTTATATACTTTATAAATATTTTTAAAGGAGCTGATAGAAAAAAAGGCATGAAGGATCTCATTTTCGTATTGATTAGTTTTTCTCTGCTGCTCTGTGCTCTTCCATGCTGTAAAATCAGCAAAAACAAATTGATTATTTGAGGGGCAATCATGCCAATACCTAGCTTCTCTTTAGATTTAGCTCGTCACTCTGACAGAAAAGCCCAGCACTATGTATTGTTCCTATGTGTTTGAAATTATTCCTATCAAAATGGGTTAGAGATGGTCACAGAAACTTGAAGATGAATGCCAATAGAAAAGCATTTGACTCTTTAGAGCTTACGTTGAATCTAATGTTCCAACCTTCATCCATTTTTTGTATGACAATTAGCCCTGTGCATAACACAGAATATGATGTATAACAGATATTTAAAATATTTACTCCACTTACTGAAAAAAGAAACCAATGCATTCAATTCTTCAAGCACACACACATGGAATGCCTTTTGTGCATAAGACACTAAGATGAATGGAGATTTAAAAAAATGACCAAGATTTCTCTCTGACATCCAGTAACTTTGACAGTGGGAAAGACAGACATGTAGCCAAGTTACTCTAGAGCAGACTGAAATAAACAAGAGAATGATATACAGGGGAATTTAATCAGGAGGAAAAATCTGAGTAGAGGTAAAAATGCTTCTGTTGAATCAAAGTAAAATGCCACATAAAATCTGTCTGATTAAAGTCAGTGTAATTTTATGGAAAACAACAGTAAATTGGATTCTGAAAACCTGGATTTCTTTTTCTAGTTTTGCTGTCCTCTGTCTTTCTGATCTTGGTCTCTCTACTGTCTTGAGTTTCTTCTCCATATCTGAAAAACAAGAGACTTAGCTGATTGTTAGGATCATTCACAGCACAAATTTATTTAATGTAAAAATTCTCTATCAGGAATTAGTAGTGATATTTGGTCACAGTGACTTCAGATTTTTTTTTTTTAGAATACATAAACATGAAATGAAAAGTTAGGTCCTTTTCAACCTCCCTCACCAGTAGTAGTTACTATTTTGAAGTTGGTTATATCTTTCTGGTCCAGTTCTATGTTTTTGACTACGTGTTTTTGTCCACATTATTGTGCCATGTATTATAGCGATAGTATTTTTCATTATAATGTAAGTATTCAGTAACATGTTTTTTGAGGAACAGAACCTAATCTCTTCACTTACATGTATGTATTGGAGGCTTATACCTCTGGTTGAAGATAATCAAATTCATTCATTAAATAGTAATACATTATAAGCATATACCAAAATAGACATGTCCATCACCTATGGATTTTTTTTCCCACCTGATATTTCTTTATTCAAAATCATGCATATATCCTTTGTATCCTTGGGGCCATATGAAGGATTCTCTAATATCTGGAACTAAAATTGCTGAATCCTAGTGTATGCATATTTTGAAGTTCACTAGACACTGATAAACTGTTCTCCAAAGTGATTTTCTATCAATGTTTGAGAGTTATGATTTCTCCACAACTCTTTGATTCTTGTTGTTGGACTTTAAAGTGTCTGGGCACAAAATAATAGTTTATATGCTAGAGATTTGGGGTAAACATCCTTAATAATGCTAGGTAAATCCCCTACTATTCTGATTTGCTAAAAATTATTTTCTGTATATGAGGTTTTTGCTTGTTTATATAGTACATAACAATGCTTTTGTCATAAATATGGAGAGTTTTTTAAAAATCTATATTGGACTGTTAGGTCAGTGAGAACAGGGTGCCCAGATATGCTGAGGACAGTCTTTGTACCCATTCTCCCACCTAATAAATAGTACCCCCTTTCATTTGCAGAGCTGTCTTAATTTGAATGATAGTGTAGAAAGATAAAAACATATCTTGAACTAAACAAAACAAAAATTTAATTAAATCCTTTTCTATAACTGCAGACATAATCACAAATTATTTTTTCATTAATGTGCTTAACCAGTGTATTATGTCATTAAATACTCTGAAATTAAATACTTCTTATATACCTGAGATAATCCTTACCCATATATATCAGACATCGTTAGATTTGTATTATAATATTTTCTTCAGAATTTTCACATTTATATTGATCAGTCAGATTTATTTTTGTTATCTGTGTCCAATACCTAAATTTTGGTGGTCTCATAAAAAAAATAGAAGTTCTGTTTCTCTGTTTTCAGAAGCGTTTTGAAGTTAGGGTATATCAATTCTTTTCAAAATTGAAGATACATTATAACCTGCCAAAAATTTTTGATAAATACAATGCCAGGAGCCTAAAAAAACAGATTGTAGGTATTTTATTTAACTTTTCTGTACCTCAATTTCTTCATTAATGGTGATACTAACCACACCAACTTTATATGCTTTCTATGGGAACTAAATTAAATGAAAAGCACACATTCAATTTAAATGTTAATCTTAACTTTAAATTGTTGAGGATTTTGACTGAATGTGACTTTAAGGGAATGACATTAAGGCATAGAGTCTGGACGTAACCATTCAGTAAAAATAATCCAGAAAGAAGATGGACAATAGGAACCCTGTTGTTGAATCAGTGTTCACCCAGTGTCTCAAATCTAGAGGCTTTTTTATAAAGGGGCATGGGTGTGGATTTTGTGTTTACATGTAGGCATGAGTTTGCATTCCCAAAGCCAATCTAAATATAATACCAATTGATTCTGGAGAAAGCAGTATTTATTTTAGTCAGAGGCCTATATCTATACCATTCTTGCTAGAGGCAAAAAATAAGGATGTTGGATTTGATGTGAAGCCAAGTGGCTTTAATTTGTTAACATTTTGAAGCAACAACTACAGTTTTGATAGAAAGAAAATACCCCGGGACACATAACAACTGTATTAAATAAATTTTACATGGTCATCCAGGGTACATCTGGACCATCTTACGCTCTTTGCAATTGGTGTGTGCTGAAAAAATACAAACAAATATTTTCCTGAAGGAAGTTACCATGGTACCTAAGTCATATGCTATATTCAGAAGATTGTTGCAAATTTAGAGATGGCTATTGTCAATAGCCCTGGATTCCAAGTCAAGAGAATTTATAATCCTCTGCTACCATCATTTTGTCAAGTTTACTTTCTTTGCCTTTATACATCTGTGAAAGTGAGCACATCAGATCACTGCTTTTCTTCATCAAATTATTATGAATATCAAATAGTTTATTGTAAAATTAAGGGGAGTGAACTACTGTGTTAGTTAAAATATCACTACCAGTTAGTGACAGATAATTTGACGCTTAAATTTTCAGTGGCTTAATTCAAGATATGTTCTATTTTGAACTTGCTATATAGTTGCTGTCATTCAAATTAAGACACTTCAGCAAGTGAAAGGGGGCACCATTAATTCGATGGGAAAATGGGTGCAAAAACCATCCTGAGCAAACTCAAATACCCTATTTCCCGCTGACACAACAATCTAATATAGATGTTGCTTATCAGGTGGCTTCTTTCCCTAGTAGTGAATCAGACTAAGTTCTTTCTAGATTTTGGCTCTGTTACCTTCCATATGTGGATGACAAACCATTCTAGGGGCATTAGTATGCTGGTATACCATCCCTCCAAATAAGGAGGGGAAAACACCAAACTCTGATGTGCAGTATTTGCTGATGTCTCTGGTATACTCTCACCATGGTAAATTTCAAGCTGCTAATAGTAGCTTGAATAGGCTCAAAACATTCTGGAGTATTTAATAATTGGCTTTTGTGGGCTGGTGGAATCCACTTCCACAATGTCACTGGCAGACTATCTTCTCCGTTCCAAGCAGTTGTAATGGGTAGAAAACATAGATTATGTATGGGACTTTTTTTTATGGCCCAAGGCTTGAAATAGAGTTTATCATGTTCATTTGTCTGTGAATGAATTCCCATCAGTGAAATACAGTTGAGTACAAGGGAGCCTATGACATGTATTCCATAGACCCAGGAAGAAGCAGGATTGGGTTACATATATAGCAGGCCTGCCTCTGCAACAATTAGATAATATCCAGGATGACCCCTTGTTAAATACTATAGAAATAGGACTGTGAACCTTTAGTTTTCTGTCTCCTAAAAATGCAAACATGTAACCTTGTATATACTTGGAGTGGATAGGGTGATCATCGCTAACTGAAAATTGGGAGAGTGGACTGAATATGTTGTGTGAAACTATCAGGAAGAGTTGTCTTTAATCATGGCATGATGAAATAACTCTGTATATGTGTTACTCATAAAACGACAATATAATAGCTTTCATTAAATACTGAACCACTGTCCTCAATGTAGAAGTCAAGATATATTCAAATTGTACTTACTAGGTTTGGAATTTATTCAAATGTACTGTCTTACTTAACATTAATTCAGTCCTTATCATGAAGTGATACATGTGTAGTTAAAAAAAAAAGTTTGATTGGTAGCTCTGTCAAAATGGCAATAGTGAAGATGTGGAGAAAATCTACCTCTCATTCTGATAAAATTTCCATGTGTCAGCTTCAAAAATGAACTTGTTAATTTTGTAGCTAGATCTCCATTGATTTTGTTAACTGAGACATGCCAGTGTGCATAATAAATTACATAAAAATCCTATTTTGTTCAACTTGAATTTCAATCAATATTGCCCTTAAGATTATTTGAAAATACATCGAGTGGTGGAATATTGAAGTGATGGAAGTAAGACAATTCAGTATCTAATCTATCCATAATGGTATCATTGCATTTTCTATTGAACTCATTTTCAGGGCATACTTCTCACATTTACAGTGAAATTCACTTTTCAATTTTTTTTTTTTTCTGATAGCTGGTTAACTTGGTAGACAGTGTTAAGATATTAAAATGTTAAAATACAAAGAAGATATTTTGGGGTTTTAAGTCTGCCTGAAATTAGTCACTTGCACATCTACAATATTTATCACGTAGATCTACATCCACTGAACCAGTTGTTTCCTTAATGTCCATGATATATGTAGTGTAAAAACCAGGTTCCAGCAGTGGAGAATAGTGGGTAACAAGCACTAATCTAAAACCAAAATGTCTGAACTTGGAAGCCTGACTGGCAATTAGTATGTCTGTTATTGGGAGCAAGTTGCTTTAATCTTCCTACTACTCTGTTTCTTTTCTGTTAAATGGGGCTGTAAAATTTGAGTCTATGCTTCAAAGCTTTGTTATGAGGGTTAAATGGGTCAATATATTTTTAAAAATCTTGAGATTAATAATAGTAACTGGTGAGTGGTTTACAATTTTTTTTTTAAAGATTTTATTTATTTATTCATAAGAGACAGAGACAGAGAGAGAGAGAGAGGCAGAGGGAGAAGCAGGCTCCCCGCCGAGCAGGGAGCCTGATGCGGGACTCGATCCCAGGACCCTGGGATCATGACCTGAGCCGAAGGCAGACGCTTAACCATCTGAGCCACCCAGGCATCCTACAATTATTTTATTATAATTGGATTTATTAGTTTTTGTTAGTAAGAGCATAGTCAATTTTATAGCTTTTTTCCAAGCATCTATATATTTCTCTTTTTTTTTAAGATTTTATTTATTTATTTGAGAGAGAGAGAATGAGAGAGAGCACATGAGAAGGGGGAGGGTCAGAGGGAGAAGCAGACTCCCTGCTGAGCAGGGAGCCCGATGCGGGACTCGATCCAGGGACTCCAGGATCATGACCTGAGCCGAAGGCAGTCGCTTAACCAACTGAGCCACCCAGGCGCCCGCATCTATATATTTCATTTTCTAAATTACCCATTTGCTTAGTTAAAAGAAAAGCAAGGGCAAAGACAAATGACTTGCCGATTGTTTTCCTAATACTCTTTCATCCTAGGAGTCGACATGATTTTACTAATTTTAATTCCAAAAGAGGTGAGGGCTACATTTAACCTAGACAATTATTGCAATATAGTATAATAATCATTTAAATTTCTAATTTCAAAATAATAAAAAACCAACAACTGCAAAATTAACTCCTGATTGGAATACTAAGAAAAAATAATTGACCGTTTTTATGCCTTCAGCAAAGTCATATGAATTATTTTTTTTCCTGTATATCCTTTATATTTCCTGTGTTCTTAAAATTTGTGTTAGGAATTTTACTTTCATGAGAAAGCAATTTTTAGTTACGATTAAAGCTAATAATTACATTACTTGGGTTTAGCTTTTTTGCTAGGTAAAGAGAGCATTAAATTTTTAATCTGTCACTATGATCTGTCACGTTCTTGCTGTTGGATTCCCTAGGGTCTCCACTATAAAAGAGACTAACAATGCTGAATTAAAAAAAAAAAGTAGGTATAAAGTAATTTGTTTTCTATATATAGCAAAACCAAACATTGATGATACACAAAGTCTTTTGGTGCTTCTTCTATTCCTCTCAGATGTGAATTCCATTGTCAAGAAGCACATCTCATACGTGCTTAGAAGCTTAGGTTTCTGGCCTCATGCTGGGAGCTATATATATGTAATTTTTCCCCAGTAAGAAAATGTGAGTTAAAATCATAGTTGAAGCTTTTATAGCTTTATTCACATTAGATTGAATGTTAGAGTATCTGTCTGGTTAATAGTGTCACTGGCCACTTTTAGATTTACATGCCATGTCTTAGAAAAACAGGAGTTATAATCTAGTGTCAGCCACTCATTAGCTTGATGATCTCTGAATGCTCCAACAAACCAAGATGTTATAA
The DNA here is from genome assembly GCF_011800145.1 of Mirounga leonina. Lineage (NCBI taxonomy): Eukaryota > Metazoa > Chordata > Mammalia > Carnivora > Phocidae > Mirounga > Mirounga leonina. The sequence continues at coordinate 62,577,866 of NW_023270305.1, forward strand.
TAGATCTGTGTTTGTTCCTTTTGCTCTATAACAATCCATAGTTCATGAAATTTAGCAACGCCCCAGGATTCTTTAAGAAATCAGCTAAAAGACAAACAAAAAACCCCATGGACTAGAATGTGTTCAGTGAAATGAGGAACCAAGAAATCAAGTCTATGCAAGTGGCTATTCATGTGGAGCAGACGTAGTGCAATAGCATGATTAGAATCCAAGCCAGAAGGATAGTGTCCTAGAGAATAGACGATGCATACGGCACTTTGGAAACTGTAGAATAGCATGCAGATGGAAGGTGATAGCATTACTGTAGCATGACAGAGTATTAGGGATGGTGGTAGGCCTGAGAGGAAGTGAGCAATTGGCTATTAAGATGGGTATTAAAGAGGGCACATATTGAATGGAGCACTGGCTGTTATACGCAAACAATGAATCATGGAACACTACATCAAAAACTGATGATGTAATGTATGGTGACTAACATAACATAATAAAAGAAAATTTAAAAAAAAGGCAGTTTGTGTTTTGGTGAAGAGCACTAACTCTGGAGATAGCTTGAGTTTGAATCCTGGAACCACCATTTACCAGCCACATAATTGGAGCAAGTTACTTCACATTCTGTAATTCAGGGTCCCCATTTCTGTAAATATCATCTAAAGGGTTGTTAAAGGGATTAAATGAGTTTATGTATATAAGGCAATTTGAAAGGCTTCCCAGCACACTGTACTGAGTATATAATGTTTGTTGCTCTCTATCTAGTCAAACTGCAAATTATTAAAATAAAAAAATTTAGAATCTTAATACTTTTCCCATTACTGAATAATTATTAATTTCAATAATAAATATATTAAACCTTTATAGTTGCACTTTCCACAGAATTTTTCTGTCATAGAGTGATTTGCCTTTTAATTTAAAAACTTTATATGGTCAGAATTACTGCTCATTTCTAAAAGAATGTTTAGGGCGCCTGGGTGGCTTAGTTAGTCAAGCGACCACCTTCGGCTCAGGTCATGATCCTGGAGTCCTGGGATCGAGTCCCACATCGGGCTCCCTCCCTCAATGGGATTCTTCTTCTCCCTCTGCCCCTCCTCCTGCTCGTGTTCTCATTCTCTCTCAAATAAATCTTTAAACAAAAAAACTGAAAGAATGTTTAAAGATGAAAAGAAAAAACCCTTGAAATCAAACCAATAGAATTTCATCTTTGTGTATTTCCTTCTATCATGTGGATATATTTTTGCATAGTTATAAACTTCTATGAGCACATAGTCATATTCTGCTTGTATCACATAATCTTTACCATCATCATCATCACCTGCAATGGCAGCCACATATTGGCTCATTTTGACATTGAATTTTTTTTTTTTTTTGTGAGAGAGAGAGAGAGTACACACTCGCATGAGCTCAGGAGCAGGGTGGGGAGGGGCAGAGGGAGAGAGGATCTTAAGCAGGCTCCACACTCAGCATGAGCCTGATGTGTGACATCTCACCACCCTGAGGTCATGACCTGAGCCAAAATCTAGTCAGTCACTTAACTGACTGAGCCACCCAGGGGCCCAACACTGAATCTTAAAATTGACTGTTCTCTTTGCTGTTAAAACCACGATTCAATTTAACACAGACTTTAACACTTGACACAGTACTTGTTTCAGAATTAAATTTGTGTTACTATATTTCTGTGATTTTTATGTAGCAATTTTTTCACTGCTATAATTAATGGGGTAGTGAACCCACTTCGTATTTTTTTCTTTTTTGATGAATCCTCTCTTTAAATAATGACAAAGCCCCATAATGAAACTGATGAGCAAGAGCTGCTCTGTGTAAAGCAAGAATAGAATCTCAAAACTCCATCATACTTGCCTCTGTACCTTCTCTCATCCTTTCTCTGGCATCTATAACAGAGACAAAGATTTCTGAGAACACAGTTTTTAAAACCACTAATAACCCCTTTATAGTCCATTGAACCTTCCATATGTTCTAAATTTGCTCCTGGTTCCAACAAGACCATTAGAGACCTCAGCGCTTTGACCCTTATTTGGTCCCTTGCTAGAATTGTTTCACTGAGTCACACCTTAGAATATAACTGCAGCATTTGCCGTCAGCGTGATGTTGAAGAACATTTCAAGTTCATTAAGGAGAATCATTTTGAGGCTCCATAGGAGCAATTTTTCTCAAACATTTATTCCAGTGGGGAAAAACAGGCTTTATTTTATCCTTTAGTCTTTTATATTAAAGACACCGAATCTTGTATTTCATTTCTCTCTTTGCTTTGATCTCCGGTTAGAGTTGAATTTGTGACCCAACTCTCCCAATTATGCACCATACTTCTTCGCACATAAATTGATTGTGACTTTGTTTTACCCTGATTTTACCCTGATTTACCCTGATTGTTTACTTTGCCTTGATTTCTTTCATCTTCCTCACCTTCTCTGTGTTCTGCAAGTTGTTTTGTAAGCCGTTTAGGTGATTATTCATTGGGTTAGGTTCCCAGTAGTGGAATTGCCATGTGAATATATATAAATGTTCTTAAAACTTTCGATATTTTACTGTAGCCTTTGATTTGATTTGATGCAAGAGACTTCACCTTGCCTCAAAGCTACTTTTCTTACGAATTGTTCATCAATTAAATTCATGATAACCTAAATATTCAAGATGAGTAATGTGTACATGTGATTGTTAGAATTAAAAAAGAGGATATACATATACTATGTCTAATAGCTCTTAATAAATACTGATGCATTACTAAATATTAGCCACTATTAGAGTATTTTCTAGCCAACCACATTACTGGTGTCTTTAGCTTCCAATTACTGAAAGAAATTGAAGGTTAATTTGTAGCAAATGTCTCCATAATAGAAAACTTACTCTTCTTTACTAATGGTGTCACGAAGATCTTAGAGCCTGTGGGCAAACAGTAGTCTCCTATAGTGCATATTTTAGCCAATTAGATTTCTTCACACCAGTTTTTCTGGGCCTATGCTGTAATTCTCCTTGCGAAATTGTCGAGACATAGAGTTGAAAAAAAAAAACAAAAACTAATGTCCATTAACCAAAAGTCAACAGGTTCTCAAATACATCTGCTTTGTAGGGCTTTGTTGGCCGCCCATAGTGAATGAAGTGACCACACTGTTTGTTTTCAGCCAAGAATTAGTTTTTAATTGTAAAAGGTCAGAATTACTGCCAGGGTTTTTATTTACTGAGTTAACTCTATCATTCAGCCCGGAGATAATGCGGTATTTACCATGGAGTACATGTTGTTTACTGCGAGGATTACTTTCACACTCACGTCGTTCTCAATGGTAAATTAACTCCGGTAGAGGCTGGTAATGTGTGCTGCTGAACCCATGGTCCTCAACCTGCAAGAGCAGGTTTAATTTTTTCAGTTACAGATTGAGCAATAAAGATGTGTCACCATCTGAAAACACGCACTCCCCTGGATGTGATATACATTCTATCCCGGTTCTCTTTTGTAAGAAAAAAGAAAGGCAAAGAGTCCACTTGTTATTCATCCCACCTTTAGAAAATGAATAGAAAATGAATGTGTCTGTGGCTCACTACTTTAGTTTTTAATTGCCTGTTTGACAGGAAACCTATTTCCATAATGCTGCGTCTATATTTCATGTTTTATTTGATGTGCTCCTAGCTCCAGATAACAGGATTTAGCTGTTTTTGTTTATATAGTTTATTCTGTGTTACTGCTTTGTTTGCTTCTTAATAAAAAAAACATCCGTTCAAGAGGATGTTTAGGATCCTTAGCGCCTTTTGAGAGGTACGCATCCTTTGCACATTGTTTTTTAAAGAAAGTCCAATTGAAAATTAAGAATATGGTCAATGCATTAAAAAAAAAATTAGTTGTGTACTCTTTATGCCCCCCCCCCCCCCCCCCAAAAAAACCCAATCCAACAAACTTCACTAATAATGCTTTCTACCAGAGGTCATTCATTTTCTTTTTTCTCCCGGCACGTTTCATTTTGATGTCATGAAATGATAAAAATGGCCCAGATCTATTAAATATAGAATTAATCAGTATGTAAGACAACTTAAAAATAAATTGCAGGTTAAAAAAAAATAAGTTGTAGGTTAATTACTTTGAGGCTGATTTTGTGCATCCAAGGCTTTGAACTGTCTTCCTCAGAATCACACGTTTATGCAGAGGTGCCTTAGGAGCTAGTTTGGTGGGGACAGGTAGTCCCAAATGGGTTGTATAATGAAGCCCCACACCACTTCAACTGAACAAGATCTGCATTTAATATTCATATATATATGTGTTTATACATAAAATTAGTTTTGGGGAAAAAAGGACAAAAACCACCTGAGACCCAGTTACATTAATTTTGTAGATGAGAAAACTGAGATCCAGAAAGGGCAAAGGCCTTGCCTGGGTAATGATCAGCTAGTGTTACTTACATTTGTAGCCATATATGTTTAGTTCCCCTTTAGAACTTTATGCCTAACCTGGCTCAATTACCCTAGACCAATACAGCTTTATTATAGCTATGGAGCTATGTTGTGTAGGAGATCATGGTAGTTGCCTTCTATGACTATCCTTTGAAATGCATGGATTTTCTATAACCAGCATATATTTTTTGAGGTAAAATTCACATATAATTTGCATATCTTATGTGCACACTTAAATGAGTTTGGTGAGTTTATACACCAAGGTAACCAATAGCTACAGCATGATACGGAATATTTCTGTCGTGTTTTCCTGTCCTCGTTCCTCTCAGTTCTGCTGGAAGCAACTATCTCTGGTTTTTATCACTACAGACTATTTTTTTCCTGTCCTAGAACTGCATGTAAATGCAGTATACAGCACCTACTTTTTGAGTCTAGATTCTAAGGCTCAGCGTAATGTTTTTGAGATTCATCCATATCATCACCTAGGTTACTAATTATTTTTTTTGTTGTGTAGAGCTTTCCATTATTTGAATATACTACGATTTGTTCATTCTTTTGCTAATGGACATGGTGCTTTTTACCACTTATTTTTTGTATGCGTAGAGCTCCTAAGAATATTGTACAAGTCTTTTTAGGAACACGTGTTCATTTATCTTGGGAAAACACTTAGAAATAAAATTGTTGGGTTATAATAAAGGTGTATATTTAACTTCATAAAAAACTGTCAAATAGTTCTCTGAACTGGGTATTTCACTGTGTACTCTCACGAGCAGTATATGAGAGTGTCAGGTGCTTCATATCATCCCAACATTATCAATCTTAAAAATTTGAGCCATTTTGGTGGCTATGAGACAGTATCTTATTAAAGTCTCAATTTGCATTTCCCTTGTACCTGATGATGTTGAGCATTTTTCAAATGCTTACTGGTCCATCTTTTCTCTTTTGAAAAATTGATGCAAGTCTCATGGCCGTTTTTAAATTCACTTGTTCCCCTTTGTGTTATTGATTCATTTGAGTTCATTATACATTACGAATATAAATCTTTGGTAAAATACATGTTCCAAAAAAAATTTTTCCAAGTCTGTGATTTGACTTTATTTAATTAGTGGCAGCTTTTGATGAAGTTCTTATTTTAATAATACCCTTCCCTTATTGTTTTTCTTTTTTGATTAGTGGTTTTGTGCCCAGTACACTTTACATACCTCAGAATAAGAAGTTACTCTAATAAGAAGCTTCTTCGAGAAGTTTTATATTTTTAGCTTTTATGTGTAGGTTTATAAATCATCTCAAATTATTGCATGTGGTTTGAGTTTGGGGTTGAGGCTCATCTTCTTCCTTCAGATTCTTAAAACTATTTGTTGAACTCACTTCTTTCTCCATTGAGATGCACTGAAATCTTTATTGATGATCAGTGGACCACACACGTGTTAATTTACTTTTGGATTTCCTATTTTATTCCATTGTTCTGTATGTATCCTGTCATGCCCACTACCACACAGTCTTGATTACTGTAGCTCTTAGTACATGCTGAAACTAGGTTTGTAAGTCCTCCAACTTTGTCTATCATTTCCAAGATATTTAGGCTATTCCAAGTCTGATTTCCTCATACATTTTAGATTTAGCCAATCAATTTCTATAAAGAGATTGCTGGGATTTTTATTGGACTGCATTACATTTATAAACCAATTTTGTGTATAATTTATATAAATCAAGTAACTAATTTATAAATAAATCAAATCTCAAATGGAGGAAAATTGAATCTTGATAACAGTAAGTCTTCAAATTAATGAATATTGTATACTCTCCAGTTATTCAGGTCTTTAAAAATGTTCTCTAAGTGACATTTTGTTTGAGTGTAGGGATCTTGCATTTCATATGGGCAATTTATTTCTAAGTATTTTATGGTTTTTGGTACAAATATAAATGGTATTATGTTTCAGTTGGTTGCTGCCAGTATTAGAACTACAATTTATTTTTGTGTATTGACCTTATATCCTGTGATCATGCTAAATTCCCCTATTAATTCTAGTTTTAAAATAGATACCCTAGGGGCGCCTGGGTGGCTCAGTTGGTTAAGCGACTGCCTTCAGCTCAGGTCATGATCCTGGAGTCCCTGGATCGAGTCCCGCATCGGGCTCCCTGCTCTGCAGGGAGCCTGCTTATCCCTCTGACCCTCCCCCCTCTGATGTGCTCTCTCTCTCTCTCTCATTCTCTCTGTCTCAAATAAATAAATAAAATCTTAAAAAAAAAATAGATACCCTAGGATTTTTACATAAACAATATGTTGCTTCTAAATAAAGGCAGTTTGCTTCTTAATTGCCTATAAGCTTTTTGTTTTTGCTCCTTGCCTTAATGCTGAAACATCCAGTACAAGGTTGGTTAGGAGTTGTAGGAACACATCTTTGCCTTTTTCCTGATACAAGGAGAAAAACATTCAATATTTTACCACTAACGAAGATGTTATTTGTGGGGCTTTCATAGATATTCTGCTTTTTCAGTCTGAGGATGTTTCATTCCAATCTTGCTGAGAATTTTTTTTAATCAAATATATGCATAAATTTCTTCAAATGCTTTTTCTGTATCGTGATTTTTCTCTCATTCTGTTACTGTGGTAAATTACATCAATGGAATTTCAAATATTAGAACAGTCATGCATACCTGAAATACATTCTACTTGGTCCTTATGTGCTACCTTTTTAAAAAGTATATTATTTGGTTTGATTTGTGAATGTTGTTTTAAGCGATTTGTGTTTGCATTCCAGAGAAATGTTTGGTCTGTGATTGTCTTATAATCTCTGTCCAGTTTTTGTATTTAGGATATGCCGGTTTCATCATGTAGCATTCTGTGCTCTTACACTTTGAGTCTGTAGAAAATTTGCATAAATTCTTAAGTATTTGATAGCATTACCAACAAAGATAAATTTGTTTTAATCTGCAAGTAATGTGCTAATTAATAAGTCTCTTATGTTCGTTTAATGATTATTTCACTGTGACCTCTAATAGAAATTACCAGGATAATTTAGTTGGCAAATTATAATGTATTTAATTATAAGACATGTACTATAGCTGTCTTCAACTATTGTTTATTTGTTCTTGCTTTTTAATGTTCTACATCATTTTCTGACCTTCCATGTATAAATTTCTTCATGGTAAGGGCCTGTCCTCTAAGCCTCATAATAATCAAAATTCCTAGATACCCTATTACCATGGTTTCTTGTGCACTTGGTAAATTCTTACTCATATGATCTTCGTCAAAACTCTAAGGGATAATGTCCTTTATTTGTCTTTAATTAATTCTTTCAAGTATCAAGGGAATCCCCTTAGTTCTATTATTATTAAATTTGCTGATTATCAAATCTCTGTTCTTCATTAAAATTGATTTTATCCTAACCATTACTCATTCAACAATAAAAATGTGAAGTATTACCACCTTCTATAAGCACATTCCTTAACTTTTATAAATTTATAATCCTTGAGTTGAGTTTTTGTCATTCATTCATTTTTTTTCATTTACTTCTAAAACAAAGAACCATCTCTGTAAATCAGCTCTTTTTTTCCTTATTGGATTACTTGCAGAACATTATGTTTGAGATAATTTTCAGAAAAAGAGTGAAATAAAAATATTAAAAGTGGACCTTGAGAAAATAAGTTACAGAATAAAATATAAAATTAAACTGTAAATTCAATTAAACAAAAAGAAATGTATGTAAAAAACAAAATTCCATCACCTTACTAGGAATGAGTCAGAAATGGTTGTGTGGTCCATTTCTGGCCTGAGATGTGGAAGATGCAGGCAGAAGTTCAGTGAAGAGTCATTTTAACCATTGAGGTTTAGCTTTCAGGGAGCACGTCTCTCTAGCCTTACCAATATAAAGAAGAAAACATGTCTGTCTCCCTCTTCCTCATAGCTACTCTAAGACCATTAGGGGAACATTCTTACGTTGAAATTGCTACTGTGATTAGAAGATGGGAGTAATAACTAGAGCCTGGATACCTGATGGTACTAATGAATTTCTCAATCAATTAATCTTGAACACTGCCTCATTCCTAGACTTTGTCATTTGGATTAATTATATTATTGTTTAAGCCTCACCTTTCTTGTAGTTAGAAATGTCTCCAATGTTAGGATTTAATAGTTGAGAGAATGTGATAGAAAGATAGAGTGTATGCATGTGCATGTATATCTTTGGGATTTAGGGGAAATCACTTTTAAAAAAATTTTATTATTTGAGAGAGAGAGCACAAGAGGGAGTGGAGGGGAGAGGGAGAAACAGACTCCCCACTGAGCAGGGAGCCCTAAGGCAAGGGACTCGATCCCAGGTCCCTGAGATCATGACCTGAGCTGGAGGCAGACACTTAACTGACTGGGCTAACCAGACGCCCCTAGGAGAGATCACATCTTGTAGTGGCAACATTTATGCAACGATAGAGTGTACACTACTGGAAAAATATACATGACATAGCAGAGATAGGTTTCAGAAAAATTGTGAAAGATCTCCACAGACTTTACAAACTGTGGTTTGAGTATCATATTTAAGGAGGCAGCAAGACTGAAAAAGATCAAGGAGAAAGCTGGCTTAGAGGAAGTGGGTAGGTAATATCAGACTGATTTTAATACGGATATGAGTTGCAGATTAATTATTTTAAGTGCAAACTTGAGAATTGTTTCCATGGTTTATAAAATTTCCTATGTGGCTAAAGCCAAAAGAACTTACTAAGTGGATGTGGTATTATATCAATAATTTCTATTTACATAAATAGAACACACAAGTTGGACATATTTAAGTCATCAGTATTTGTTAATTGGTTCTCATTTTTATCTTTATTTTTATTCTGAGTGTCATATGGCTATGGATGTTGTAGAGTTTTGATGAGCAGTAAAACCAGATGTTAACAAATTTGACAACAAGGAAAGCCTTTTTATTAACCTACTGTAATAAATATTTGGGAGGTAAGTAGAACAGTATAGTACTATGTAATTAGTTTATTTAGTAAACCTTGATCATGTTCACAATTTTCAGAAATAAAAACATCTTGTTACCAAGGCCTGCTAGGAATTTGAAGAAAAGAATCTGGAATGTATTCTACTTTATGTCAGTGCAGCAAATCTGCAGAAGCTAATATATTTTCATTCTGGTAAAACTAAATTTCTCAAGTGTGATAACCATAACCATACTCACTCTGCTCTTCTCTGTAATGGCATTTTGCTTTGTCTCATTTTTCTTAGTGCTTACTTCAGTGATAAAGTTTGGGAAAAACTTTAAGTGGCCATTCCTATTGGTACTTTTCCTTGATGGCTATAGGATTCCTTATTTCTTTCAAAAGAAGAAAATCATGGAGAAGGATTCTTTAACCAAACCTGGACATATAATCGGTATATATCATATATTCATTGTTTGTTTTCCAGGAGTGCCATAACATAGGGGATCATCTTGTCAGAATTCTGCAAGTCCAGAGATTTCCATTTCTGCTTCTTTTCATTGTTTCTCCTCGCTTAGTATAGTCTAGCCTATAGAGGCGTGGAAAGCTTTCTGTTTCTGCTACCAATTTCACCTGTCATTTGCCACCTCTGTGTGTGTGTGTGTGTGTGTGTGTGTGTGTGTGTGTGTGTTGGAACGGACGTACTAAAGACAGAAATGGTACAATGGAGGCCACCTTATCCTAATCTTCCCAGTATTTATTTTTACAGGCCAAAAACAACCTGTAGGCTTTTACATACTTGATTTTTAAGGTAAATGTTACTTGATGGATTTCCATAAATATTCAGTTTATAAAAAATAATTTTCTACTTTCAAAATGAATAGAGGGGTAGACAACAAAACAACCCACCACAAAATCTAATGGGGTCAAAGCTGACAGCTTAATATATAACAGAGCAGAGTTGATGTTTTCTGGGTCAGGAAAACAAAAAAACAGAGTTCAGAGAGAATTCATCTACAATTTAAAAATACTTCATTGCAAATGTGCCTTCAAATCTGTGCCAATTGTTCTTGGGTCATGAGTCATTCTGTAATTTTTCTAAAGGAAGGAATAGAGCTTGTTGAAAAGGACTATCAGCCGACTCAAATAGGGGAGATGTGAAGCAGGACAAATGGTTAAATATTTCAATTTGTGATGGGGATTTTTGTGTCATTATTTTGTACCTATGTTTATTTCACTGTTTTCAGGCTCCCCAGCTTTCAAACAAATGTAGCATGCCTCACAGAGGACTTCTGAAAGATTGAGCAGTGAATGGGTTACTGGGCTGGAAGAAGGATGTCTGGAGTCAGTTTCTCCTGCTATCCCAGTGCTTTTAACATCTGTGACTCCCAAGTGCTTAGTGTCCAAATGAAATTAACAACCTGGAGATGCAAGGAGATTTTGTAGACATTCTTTGAGACCTATGATATATGATATAAAAACAAAGTTAGAATTAGAGCTCTATGATGTAAAGTTTGTAGGATGTTATTAAAGCAGAGAGAAGTCATGAACCTCAGAAATAATATTTACACATAATTTATTTCACTTAGTATAATACTCTCTAGCTCCATCCATGTCCTTGCAAGAGAGCATTATGCTAAGTGAAACAAGATTTTTTAATAATTCATTGGTCATGCTGAAAGTCTGTACATAGATGTTCAGATTTTTTAGAGCTGTGAACAGTAGAATCAGAGATTGAGGCTTCAACATGTGGTTACAGCTCCAAAATGACCATTCAATTTTCAGCCTTGTATCTATATTTTACTCAGGAAAAGGGAAGGAAGGAAAAAACAAGGCATATTCCACCTCTTACAGGTCACTTTACATAAGTTAGAGACATTTCTAATTATGTTGAGGTGGCCAGAACATAACCTCATAACCATACCTAACTCCAGGGGAGGCTGGAAAAATTCCTTTAATCCAAGTTTCCATGTACCTAAAATTAGACTGACATTATTTTAGGAAGAAGAGAATATTGTGAAGTGGTAGATGGTAGTTTCTGCATGGGAAGAAAGGATAAAAACATAGTCAATACAATCCATCCAGGAAAAGAACACAATTTGAAATAACATACACCCAAGACATGCAAGGTATTACTTTACAAGTGCTCTATGATGTTGAACAAGTGAGTAAAAATACTAATTTGTCAAAATGAGACACTTAAGAATGAGATTACAAAGGAAATTGCAGAGGTAAGAAAGCCAATTGACAAGGCAAACTAATAAGCTGAAAACAAAACAGAATAGATCTGAAATAGTATTAGTAGTATATATGAAAGATTTCAGGTAATCATAAAGAATGTTGAGGAAAATAACCAGTAAATGAAGAAATAGGAAAGAATGTAACAGATGTGAAAGATAGCCAGTAAAAATCTAACATGAGAATCTAACATGAGACTAGTTGTGTCTCTGGAGTAGAAATCCAATGGATAGAACAAAACTATACTTGAAAAATACGATCTAAAATTTCCCTAAAATAAAACAAGTTGAGCATTCAGTATTGAAAGGATGTAGTCTAATACAGGAAAAGTGATGCAAAATAATTGACATTAATGTATACCTTTGTTGTCATGAGTAGATGACTTTCAGTCATCTAGGTGGATGGAAGCATTAAAAGTAAAAAGCAAGGAGGGGCTAAGCTGACTTGAGAGGAATCCATCACGACATTGAGTGGTGGAATATAACAGAGAAGCATCTCTTTAGTAAATGAAAAAGTGTGATCCAAAACGTATACTCACCGAAGATACAGCTCAAAGACAACATCAACAGAGAAACCTCCTCAAACATAAAAGAACCCAGACAGTAGACTATCCATGTTTCCTTCTTGAAACAAAAAAGGAAATCCAACCCATTAAAACATGGATAGAAATTTAAAAGTCCAGAATGGTAAGCTGGGTAACTGGTAGTCAGCATTGAATCTATTTAAACATTGAGTTAAAACGAAAGAGCCATGAGAACTATGGTTATAGAATGGAATGTAAATGTTAAACACTCTGATAATATAAAATCAATAATACATAAAACTTGGTAGATAAAAGTACTAAAATAAGTGATACAATTATATCATTAGAGCAAGAACTAAATTGAGATCTCAATTTGAAACATACCAAAAACATTTTTTATGGAAGTATAATTAATATACCATGTTAAGTTAGTTTCAGGTGTACAATATAATTCAACTATTGTATACGTTACTCCTTGCTCATTATGACAAGTGAACTCTTACTCTCCTTGACCCTAGTCACCCATCTCCCCATTCATCTCCTTCTGGCAATTGCTGGTTCTCTGTATTTAAGGGTCTGTTTTTGTCTCTTTTTTCTTTGTGTACTTTGTTTACTAAACTCAAGAGTGAAATCATATGGTATTTGTTTGTCTTATTTCACTTGGCATTACACTCTCTAGAACCATCCATATTGTTGCAAATGGGAAAACTGCTTTTTTATGGCTGAGTAATATTCTGTATATATGTACATACCACATCTTATTTATTCATTCATCTATGGATGGATGGACATGGGTTGCTTCCATATCTTGGCTATTGTAAATAATGCTGCAGTAAACATAGGGCTGCATATATCTTTCAAATTAGTGTTTTTGTTTTATTTGTATAAATACCTAGTAATGGAATTACCGGATCATATGGTATTTCTATTTTTTAATTTTTTGAAGAATCTCCACGCTGTTTTTCACAGTGGCTGCACCACTTTACATTCTTACCAACAGTGTGTAAGTGTTCTCTTTTCTCCACATACTTGCCAACATTTGTTACTACTTCTGTTTTTTTGTTTGTTTTGGTGCATGTCGGGTGGTAGCTCATTGTGGTTTTGATTTGCATTTCCCTAATGATGAGCATCTTTTCAGATGATTATCTTTTTGTGGGTCTGCTGGCTATCTGTCTTTGCAAAAATGTGTATTCATGTTTTTTGCCCATTTTTTAATTGGATTATTTGGGGGGTTTGGTGTTGTATAAGATTTTTTTAAATGTATTTCTGATATTGGCCCCTTATCAGATATCATTTGTAAATACTTTTTCCTATCAGTATCTTATCTAAAAGACTTCATCTTTGTAATGATTCTGAAAATTTCTCTTAAATCTTTTATAGTACTCTGAAAAATACTAGCTATTATGAGAAACATCTATCCCATGTTAACAGTTTATTCAGCTTCATTTCATTTTCCCATTATTAAAGTAAAATATAACCTTTCATCAGCAATAGCATTCTAGTCATCCTAAATACATATATCTTTATTTCCAAAAACAGTTGCCCCAAAAACTGATTATTTAGTAATTTTTTATGGGTGATGGGATTCAGGGATTCTCCTTGGTAAATTAAAACATTATTCAAATTTTTATCTGTATAAATCATTTAAATAAGACAATAAATCATTTTAAAAAAATAGCATGGTTAGTGAAGGTCTCCCTGATGAAATATCATTTAAGAAAGTATATGAAAGAAGTAAGAAAGCAAGAGTAAAGATGCTAAGGGATAAATACACTGGACATATTTGAGGGACTTCAAGAAAGATAGTGTGATACAGTAGATTTGACAAGGAACAGAGCAGTACAAATAGAGATTATGTGGTGTCTTACAAATCCTTGTAAGGCCATTGGCTTTTATTGAGTGAGATGCAAATCAACTGGAGATATTTTTTTAATTTAAATGCAATTTAATTAACATATGGTGTATTATTAGTCAACTGGAGATTTTTTTACAGGAATTGTGCAGTTTGGCTTATATTTTAAAGGTTTCCCTAGATTTTTTTTGTAGAGGATATAATGTAGGGCAATAAGACTGCTAGGAATGGGACAAGACAAGGGGCTACTATGATAATTCAGGTGAGAAATATTGTAGTTTGAACCATAGTGGGTACAGCTGGAGTAGAAGATAAATGGCTAGATTCTGGACATTTTCTAAAGGGAGATCTCATGTGAAGTGCCAATGAATTGGATCTTAAATGTGAGGGAAAATGGATAATAGCAAGAATTTTGGCTGAAGTAACTGGAAGAATGCTACTGCCCTTTAGTGAGATAGGGAAGCCTGGAGAAGGAACAGGTTTGAAGGCTGAACATAATAAATTCGGTTTTAGAACGTCCAAGCTGGACATTTTTCTTCAATAGCTAAGCGGAGAGGTTAAATAGCTAATTAGATCTGGGAGGATGTCATTCAGGGAAGAGTTCTGGATTAAGGCCGTGAGTTTGAAAATCATCAGCCTGGAAATGCTATTTAGAGCCTTTGGATTGAATGAAACATTGAAGGGAGTGTCCGTAAAGAAGAGTTTCATGGAGCAGCCCAGGTATGGTCCGAGGAGTACAAGCATTAGCGAAACAGACTAAGGTGGAGCTCCTCAGTCAGGTGTTGGGAGGACCTAGAGAATTGTTTCCTGGACTTCCAATGATGAAAGAATTTCAGGAGGGAAGGAATAAGCCACTGTGTCAAATGATGCAAAGAGGTCCAGGGAGATGAAGACTGAGAATTGGACATTGACTACGGCAACTTGGAGATGATGGGTGACTTTAAAAGAAGCTGCTTTGACAGAATGGTGGGAAATCCTGACTGGAAAGGTCATACAAGAAAATCAAAGGAGAGGAATTCAATTCTGAAATATAAGTATTGTTAAATGGGTACTTGATTATTCCCCTCCTTTTTCTCACTTCAGTTTTGAATTCTTCTCAGATGATTTATCTTTTCTAGTTCTTTTTAATTTTACCTGTTTGCTTGGAATTTTATTCAAACTTAATGTCCCACACTTCTGTTGAGAATTTTATCCTGTCACATGTTTTGTTTCCAAAATTGTGTCAATATCACTGTTGATTGTTCTTCCTTTTATTAAATCACCCTATTCTTACTTAATTCTTTTGATACTCTCTTTTATGAGATGTCTTGTCTTGTGTTCCCTCCCTGGTGTAAGTTGCTTTTTTTTTCCTTTCTGTGTTTTGATTGCTGTTTTTCATGTGAAAGGCTATCCAGTGCTACTGACTCAGATTTAAGAGTAAGGCCCTATAGAGATGATTACAAGTTACCTGCCTGTGAATGCCATCAACTGAGGTCTTTGCTGGAGGATGATCTGGCTGCATAATTTGGCTTATGTGTTTTGTGTATCTTTATGTCTTTTCTTTAGGGCTAGTTAGGTTTCTCACACACAAAAGTATCTTTTATGTTCATCCTTGAAGTTTTAAAAATACTGTTTGCAGAATTCTGGAGGAACCAAATTTGGAAAGAGAGATGAGGATTTCATTTAACATGTAAATTTACTTAATTCGTCTATTTTCACAGTGGTATAGCAAACCACAATTGTGCCTGGTGTCCCCTGTCCAAGAATCCTCTATTATTCTTTAAAAAGAATTCTTAAGGGGCGCCCAGGTGGCTCAATTAAGCATCTGCCTTTGGCTCAGGTCATGATCTCAGGGTCCTGGGATCGAGCCCCACATCGGGCTCCCTGCTCAGCCGGGAGCCTGCTTCTCCCTCTGCCTGCTGCTCGCCCTGCTTGTGCTCTCTCGCTCTCTGCGTGTCAAATAAATAAAATCTTAAAATAATAATTCTTAAAATGTATTGAGGTTAATTCACATAAGATAAAATTAACTATTTTAAAGTTGACAGTTCATTGGCATTTAGTACATCTACAGTGTGGTATGATTGCCACCTCTATGTAGTTGCAAAACATTTGCATCAGTGCAAAAAGGAAATTCCAAACCCATGAAGCAGTTACTCCCCATTTCCCGTTTGTTCCAGTCTGTGGCAACCACCGATCTGCTTTCTGTCTCTATGGATTTAACTATTACAGGTATTTTCTAGAAATAAAATCATACAGTAAGTGACTTTTTCTGTCTGGCTTATTTCACTTCCTGTAATGTTTTGAAGATTCATCCACATTATACCATTATCAGCATTTCATCCTTTATGGATGAATAATATTTATACATGCATATATATCTCTCCCCCACATTTGCTGACCCGTGTATCAAATGATGGGCATTTGGGTTGTTTTCACCTTCTACCTTTGTGAATAGCACTACATTAAAAATTCACATACATGGGGCGCCTGGGTGGCTCAGTCGTTAAGCATCTGCTTTCGGCTCAGGTCATGATCCCAGGGTCCTGGGATCGAGCCCCACATCAGGCTCCCTGCTCGGCGGGAAGCCTCTTCTCCCTCTCCCACTCCCCCTGCTTGTGTTCCTGTTCTCGCTGTGTCTCTCTCTGTCAAATAAATAAAATCTTTTAAAAAAATTAAAAAAATTCACATACATGTATTTGTCTTAAAATAGTTTGGGTATATACCTAAAAATATATTTAGGAATATATATTGAGGAGTGGAATAGCTGCTCATATGGCAACTCTTTTTAACCTTGTGAGCACAATTTTTCCATGGTGACTGAACCATTTTACATTCCCCCTAGCAATGTATGAGGTTTCCAATTTTCAACATCTTTGCCAAAACCTGAATTCTTTTCTTGTCCCTCCTCCATCCCCCCCTCCAACCCAGCCTTCCTAGTAGGTGCTGCGAAGTAATATCTGTTGTGCTTTTAATTTGCATTTCTTCAATGACTAATATTATTCATCATTTTTTATTTGCTCATTGGCCATTTGTATATTTTCTTTGGAGAAACGTTTAAGTCTTTTTGTCCATTTTTTAATTAGGTGGTTTGTATTTTGTTGCTAAATTAATTATTTTTAAAGATTTCGTCCACTGATATGAGAGAGAATAAGGAGGGGCGGAGGCAGAGAGAGAGGGAGAAGTAGACTCCCCAGAGCAGGGAGCCCCATGCGGGGCTCCATATAGGGGGTTTGACTGATCAAAGATCAGGACCCTGAGATCACAACTGGAGCCAAAGTCAGATGCTTAATCAACTGAGCCACCCAGGTGCCCCTTGTTTCTAAATTTAAAGAGTACATTGTATATACTGGATACTAAATCCTTATCAGATATATGATTTGAAGATATTTTCACCTAATTTGTAGGTTGTCTTTTCCATTTCTTCATAAAGTCCTTGGCACAAAAGTTTTTAATTTCAAAAAGTCCAATTTATGTATTTCTTTTTTGCTCATGCTTTTGGGATCAAGCTAAGAACCAATTGGCAAATCCAGGGTCATGAATATTTAGCCCTATGTCTTCTAAGAGTTTTATGGCTTTAGGTCTTATTTTTGGGTTGTTGTCTATTTCGAGTTTATTTTTGTGTATGGTGTTGAAACCTAAGTCCAATTAGTATTCTCTTTTTGAGAGCGTATTCCTCTAGTCTTACATTGAGGTTGGGGTCATGTTTTTACTCTGTTATGTGGACTCTTGGAAAAGATCTGGGGGTCAATCTTAGACTGACCCATCCACTTATTTTCAGGCTCACCTTTTTTCCTGCTTGAAGAAGTACTCGAAGTGAACTTTCTCTGACCTTTAGCACAATTTGTGCCACCTCTTAATTTTTCTCATTGCTTCCCTGGGTGTTGGCTCTTAGCATTTACTGAGTCAATTGCCACTTGTCTTTATGCTGTATCATTTCCAAAAAGATTTTGCTACCATCTTTTCTATTACTTTTGTTTTTTTGGTTTTATGCCTTAATTCTTTTACTGTTCTTAAAATGGACTACTTAGAAAGGGAAGAGATAATGAGTTACTGAATCTGCCATCTTTTGCTTAAGGACTCCCTATTTGTGATTCTTAATATAATGTGCCTTTTAACCTTCAGTAGATAGAATTTCTCCTAGATATGAGAAGAAAATTGGGGAAAAATAAATTTCATTCTTGTGTTAAAGTTTCAAAGGTAAAGCATATTACGTATCCCTTTGGAATTAGCATTGTCTATATCAGCTGAAAACAGTGAGCCTCAAAAGTATATGAGCATCAGGGAGCAGAGTTGCAATTTTTTTCTCTACTGAAAAACTTCACAGAACTCTCTTTTCTTTCTTTTTTTTTTTTTTAAGATTTTTATTTATTTATTTGAGACAGAATGAGAGACAGAGAACATGAGAGGGAGGAGGGTCAGAGGGAGAAGCAGACTCCCCGCCGAGCAGGGAGCCCGATGCGGGACTCGATCCCAGGACTCCAGGATCATGACCCGAGCTGAAGGCAGTCGCCTAACCAACTGAGCCACCCAGGCGGCCCCAGAACTCTCTTTTCTTAAAATTTGGACAGTGTATTGTGTTTTGTTTACTTGAGAGGGACCCTTCTAATAGATGTGGTATGGGACTTCCTCTCATAACTAAATAAAAAAAAAAAACTAAACAAAATAGTGAAACCCCCCCAGAAGTCAAATAAGATGAGTTTGTTTCTCTTCTGAACTTTTATAATTCTTCTTGAAAGAGGGAAAGAGTACTTCTATTATTTGGAAGTCCCATTAGAATCTGGAAATAATTTTGCAAAGAAAAAGTCACTATACAGATAGTTACACTTAAATAGTGGCATTGGATCTTGCATCAGACAAAAATTGATAGAAATTATTGGCGGTTTCACTTTTATAAAGAAATATATGTATACACACATACATATGTATATATACTTATATATAATTTTCCTAAAAGATGTGAAATGTACATAGAAGGAATACTTAAATATGTAAAAATGAAACAAGACATTATTCATGTGTGATCTTTTTCTTCTATTTTTCTGCATCCTTCCAAATGTTCTACAATTAATATACATGTGAATGTGTCTGTGTGTGTATGTTAAATCAAAGCTTCAAAATTCACAGCTTGCCATATAAAAAATATATTACTGTTAACAGGTTCATAATAATTTTTGCTATGATGAAACACAGAAATTGGCAATACAACTAAAATTTATTGAGTATATATTATGTATAAGGCACTGTGCTATGAACTGTGGCAGATGCAGAGAGAAATAAGACATGATTCTTGCCCTCAAGAAACTAGTTCACCCCTGAATTTAATACATACAATAATCAAGGTAATAAAAGAGAGGTTCTATGAACTATGGCATTGTTTTGCATATTGCCGGTGCATGAGAATCACCTGAGGAAATTATTAAGGATGCCAATTTCTTTATCCCTTCCTTAACAGACTAGGAATTTACATTTTAGTAAGCACCTCAAGGTGCTTCTAATAGATGATCCTTCAAAGAATACTGAAATAAATGATAATGAAATGAGCACTGATTTGAAAGATACATATATTTGATATGGCTCTTTGTTTCTACCTGTTACTAGGAATGCATTTGGCTAACTTGTTTAACCTCTCATCTTCAAATTCAGTGTATGCAAATTGAGATAATCATATTTACCTATGTTATAGGGATATTATAAGTAATGTAGATAATATTATAAGTTATCTAGTCCAGTCTAAAGTACATAATAGGTGTTCTCAAGTATACAGTATGGCCATTTTTATCAGTTCTAAACAAGTCCTCGTGTTGGAGAGGGAAGAAATGCTCAATCTAATGAAGCAGGGGAAGAAACGTTTAATTTAATGAAGCAGGGGAAATAGAAAATCTTCATGCAGAAAGAGAATTTGGATTAGGTCTTGAATGTTGAGCAAAATTTTGGTAAACTAAGAAAATTTGATGAACTAAATTTTGATAAAGAAGAAATACATTCTAGTCAGCAAAAACAAAACAAACATGATGAGAAAACTAGGTGTGGTTGGAAAGCTGGGAGCTGTGAACATGAGTGGAGCAGAGAAAGCTTTGATTGTCATGGAAGACAAATGTGAAGACAAAGCTAGTGGGCAGATCATAAAGCACCTTGAAAATCTACCTAATGAGCTTTAAAGTACTATTAAATAGTTGTAAATTTAATGTAATTTGAGCAAGGGAGTAATTAGGGCAGATAGGGTTTTAACATGATTTGCTGCTCACATAGAAGGTATGTTCAAAGAGCAAGAGAGTAGAGGAAGGGAGACCAGTTCACAGGCTATGGCGGTAATTCAAATAAGCAGTTAGGAGTGTCTAGAGTCAGGCAGTGAAGAAGAAATGGGGAAAAAAATCAAGTAGACATATATGAGGGGCATATCTGAAAAGGATAGCTAGAACTCAGACAGGGGGTGCCTGGGTGGCTCACTTGGTTAAGTGTCTGCCTTCAGCTCAGGTCATGATCCTGGGGTCCTGGGATTGAGCCTCATGTCAGGCTCCCTGCTTGGCAGGGAGCCTGCTTCTCCCTCTCCCACTGCCCCTGCTTGTGTTCCCTCTCTCACTGTCTCTCACTGTCAAATAAATAAATCTTAAAAAAAAAAAAAACCCTCAGACTGATGAGATAGGGAAATTGAAGAATAAGCAGTTTAAGTTGACAAGTAGGTTTTGAGATTGGGTGAATGGAACGATTGTGATATCATGTAGAAAACACAGAACAGAGACAGACAAATAATCTGAGAAAAAAAAAAAAAGAAGACTTCAGTTTTGGGCATGTTAAGTGGAGGTCCTAGCAGAACAGTCTGGTGACAATATCCAAAAGGAATTTAGCAGCTTATTAGGCATCAGACTGCTAGATTTGGCTCAGGTAGTGTTCTCAGGGTCATGAGGTTGAGCCCCACCTTGGGCTCCGGGGTCAGTATGGAGTCTGCTTGAGATTGTCTCTCCTTCTCCCTCTGCCTCTCCTGCTTGGGCACGTTCTCTTTCTCTATCTAAAATAAGTAAATAAATCTTTAAAATAAATACATAAATGAAGATACAGGAGTGGATGTGTTTCTTTTCTAAGCATCATCATCATAATGCCAAAGAGTTCACAGTGTTGTGTGCCAGGCATTGTTCTTAGCATTTGTTAATGTTCATAACAGTCTGGAGAGGAAGGCACTATTATTGTCACCCTTTCATAAAGTGTGATCCAGAGGGAGTTAGTAATTGTCAGAGGTAACACTTGTATGTATGTGGTAGACTCAGGATTTGAACCCATGCAGACTGGCTCCAAACAATGTGTTCTTAACCTTGATACTCTGCTGTTTTCAACAGAAAGAATAGTGTGGGAAAACATACATCCAAGGCTGGAATCTTCAGGAGTACTCTTTTAAAGTCTGAGTGGAAAAACTCACATACCCCAGTGTCAGACTGGGGTGGAGGGGAGGGCAGGACAACCAGGTGGTTAAGATAAAAGATGAGGGTGGAAAAGGGAAACAAAACTGCTGGTTGGTAGACAAATACTCTACAAAGCCAAGGAAGATGACCTTAGATTTGTTTACCTTAAAAGAGAAGGGGGACGCCTGGGTGGCTCAGTTGGTTGAGCGACTGCCTTCGGCTCAGGTCATGATCCTGGAGTCCCGGGATCGAGTCCCGCATCGGACTCCCTGCTCAGCAGGGAGTCTGCTTCTCCCTCTGATCCTTCCCCCTCTCTCATGCTCTCTCTCTCTGTCTCATTCTCTCTCTCAAATAAATAAATAAAATCTGAAAAAAAAAAAAAAGGGAAAACTCTATGGTGATTAAAAAAAAATCTTTTGATCAATAGGATATGACTTTGGGGTCTTACCTTTCATTTTCCCCTTACTTTTTAATCTAGCCATATTACAGGTTACTTGTAGCACTTAATAAAAAGCATATTGGATATAGAAAGGTGGCCAAACTAAATCCATGAGAAAACTAATGCTCTGGCTGGATGTGCTGGATGTTGCCATCTATTTGGCTCTTCTTTTGCCACCTAGTCTCTCCCCAATACCTCCCATTATTCTCCATGTCTCTGTCTTTGCAGAATCTGTTGTGTTTTCATTTTCAGTTTTTTTCATTGGGTACTCCACCATGATATCTCTTTAATGCCTTCACCTGGTTCATCTCTAAAGGTGTATCTTAATCTAAACTTAAAAAAAAAATAGGCAAACTATTTCAAAACCTCATGAGGCTAACCTTCAAAACAATCGATATTCTATATACGTAGGCAACTACAGTTTTCAGTACGGGCTGTCTTTTTAGGCAGTTTTTGGCATTTATACTGATTCCACATGTCCATCGTGAGGTGTTTGTGCTATGTATTGGATCCCTTGCCTGAGGTATTTTCACTGTAACATAATCACCCAGTCCACTCTACCCCTATGAGCTCAAATCAACTACTGGCCCTGTAGAAAATTTGGAATCCAAGTGTGGGGTACATGAGAAACTTTAGGTTTAGACTGTTCATCAGAGCAGTCTAACATAAGTCTTGCCAAGGGCCCTGTATTAATCTCAGCATTTCAGCTGGCAGGTAGGATTGGGGTTCTTGCAGGTTCCCTATGCAAAGCAGGAGTTAGCTAAGAGCTTCTAACTCCTTGTAGATCTAAGTGAATCCATTTGCATACGATTTCCACAGTTCACAGTAGACCAAAGTTATTCCTGTGGTAGTTTAAAGATCCCTACTTATTTTCTCTGGGTTACGTGCATTTCCAGCTTTCCCATCTTTGTATCCTATCTTGGTTCCACCCTGCCTCCACCTAAATTTGAAATTCAGCCTTTACTAGATTTGACTTAAAAATCTACCCACATGTATACTTTATGGGAATGTTTTTGCTAAAGATATATAGAAGCAGTGGTAGAAAGGATTTTTAATTTAGTCCTGTAATCTGTTCTCCTTCCTTACCTACTTTCTTCTGTCAACTACTCTTTCTCTCTCTCTCTCTCATATCTCTGGTAAAATCCCTTTCTGTAAAATCTTGGCCATTATTGATGCCTTTAGTGTCTGAGTTTTTTATCCTAAGAATAGTTGTTGCTGCTTGCCTTTCAAGTAAATACAGTATTCTCCCTAAGAGGCACTTTTATGAATAAAATTTTCTTCATCTCATCACACTCATAAGACCTGTTTGTAAGTTTTTATAATATGCACACATGGCTCTGTGGTTTTCTTTAAGTTGTCCTCCAAATGAGTTCCCCTTGATTTGTCTACCTTGCCTGAATAGCAAGTTGCTCTAGATCTTTGCCAGGTTAGTCTGTTGATGAATGGTGTTGCTTTTCTGCTTGTGCAATTTAGGAACTACCTTGTCCTCAAACCCTCGTATGGTCACTTATTCCTGAGCACCCTCTCTGAAACAGTTTACTCCTTTGTTTGATTACATGTTCTCACAACTGGCACTTGCACCACCTTGTGGACCTGCTGGGATTTCCAGACTTCACCTTTCTCATTTTCATTCATCTTACTGTTCCCTGAGTCCAAGTTCCAACACCATGGGAATGTTCAATAAATATTTATAATCAACGATGAAATCACACCTACTCTTTCTGCTTCAGAAAACCCGTGGACAGGTCATTGCAAAGTGTTTCTCCTAGGTTGTTCTACTGCTATGCTAAGATGACATCCTGGAGTATGTTTTAAAGTCATGGTCCAGAACATACGTTACAACTAGGCTCTGATGACATGAAATAAAATTTAGGAACAAAATCCAAAGTAAAAGAGAACTAGTTGGAACCTAGATAATGGTTTTTGTTTTTTTGTTTTTGAACCAAGTTTCTTGTCCTCTTGACTTAAATATAGCAATGAAGAAAGTTCTGAGTACCTAGTTCTATGAACATAATTATTTTAAACTGCCTCTTCTCAAGAGTACCATGCTGTAACCAAATAATTCCATTTATTTACCCTGGGGAAATTTTTGCACGTGTGCATCAGGAAACATGTACAAGAACGTTAATAGCAGGAGAGGGCAGACAAAGGGCAGCACCCATAAGGCAGACGGTTAAGGGGTGGCGAACGACTGGCAGTGCATCAAGGGGCTCTGGGCCAGTTGCCTGGGTTCTTGTGGCCACACTCTGGAGCAGCGGGTCCTAAGGTGCCTGTTGGGCATCTTGTGCCTGCAGTGGCCACCGCTGGCCTCAGATATTGCGGCTCTATTACAGCAGATGGAGGTAGAATTAGGTATTCAGACCTTGAGCTTTGTGCTTTGGATGAAGCCCAGTAACTGGCAAAGAAGAAAGCTGACTTGTAGCTTGCATTATTGAGAAGCCAATAAGAAGAATGACCACTGCACCAGAAGCTAGACAGGAACCTTGTTGTGTTGGTCAAAGAGAAGCTTGGAGGCCAGCATGTTTGGATACTCCCACAGGCAGAATGGCAGCCTGAGGAGACCCTCTGAGGAACAGCTGAGCAAACCGTGGCGGCACTCCGAGAAAATGACATGGAAGCCAAGTTCCTGGGATTTGTACACTGTGGCCACTACCAGTTCAAGTTCCCTCAGGCGATGGTGACAGAGGAGCCTCAGGGTCAAAGTATTCTTCAAAGCACTGCTATCAACTTTTCCTAGGTGGGGAAGAAGGACCATCTTTCTGGGCCTGTATAGAGGAGCTGGGTGACTATTTGAAACCAAAATACCTGGCTTAGGTTGGAAGATATCTCTTGGACCTCTGATGTATTCTGCTGCCTATGGATAATACTGAGGTCTGCGACTGGGGCCTCAAGGACATTGTGTGGTTGCCCCATCTTCGCAGGGAACCGCACACAGCAAACTAAATTCAGGAAAATAAATGAATTTATCATTGAAGAAAAAAAAGAATGTTCATAGCATTAGAGGTCATGATGAAGAATTGATAATAGCTCACATATTCCCATGCTGAAGAATCAATAAATAAATTGTATATTTATACAGTGGAATATTATACAGTGAAAAGTCAATGAACGACAGGTACATCTATATGGGTGAAACTAGAAGTAGTTTAAGCCAAGAACTGAGTTTTAGAAGACTATGTAAAATATGGCATTGTTTTTATAATACTCTAAAATAAGTAAAATAGTGTTTAGGTTGGAGCGCCTGGGTGGCTCAGTTGGTTTAACTTCTGCCTTCAGCTGGGGTCATGGTCTCAGGGTCCTGGAACTGAGCCCCACATACAGCTCCCTGCTCAGCATGGGGCCTATTTCTCCCTCTCCCTCTGGTTCCCCTGCTTGTGTTCTCTCTCTCTCTCCCCTAAATAAATAAATAAAGTCTTTAAAAAAAAATAGTGTTTAGGCAGTTTATTTTTTTCCTGGTGACTTAACCAGGAAGAATGACATTTCCTGCAACTATGAATAAGAAGAGATGGAATTAAAGTCAGCCTTTTAACTTCTAAGACTTTGTCATAGTGAAATGTCAAATATTGGCAAATACTAAATTAGACTGTACATTTTAACGGTGGGTTAAAAGTAAATTGATACAGGCTTTAGGAAAACATAAGAGAGTTTGTAGCAATGATTTTTAAAAGCATATTTTATGACTGGCAATTCTGATTTTTAAAAGTGAAAGTAATTCTAAGGTTCTTTATTACTTATTATTGATAATGTGAAAGCTTAGAAAGAGTATGACTGGCAATTAGAAATAGCGAAAAAGATGTAGCATATCCTGATGTTAAAATATGTATTATCTTTTAAAATTTCGGAAAAATATTCAAAACATGAAACCATGTTGCCAATATAATTAGAAACTGATACTGTAAGAAATTGAACTATAACCTTCATATGATGTCAACTACCTAAATATATATAAACATATTCATGACACAAATTTTCTTTTAGACATTGACAGTATTGCTGAGTTTCATCTAATTTATATTTTCCAGATTTGTCCAATTTATCTAAAGTGAACAGTTTTTTTTAAAAATCTTAAATAATAAGAAAGCAATAAACTCTTAAAAGTGATGTTTTGCAGGCCTTAGAAAATTTTCCTTTCGACTTGTCCAGCTGAGCCTTCAGTGTGGCGGAGAGAGCGCAAGCTAAGCGTCAGGAGATCTAATTTTGCCACTAACTAACAAGCTTTGTTAGAAAATCTCTTTGAGCCAATTTCTTTGTCTTTAAAGTCTCCAGCCTATCTCAGAGGGTTTTTGTGAGGATCAAATGGCATAATGTATTTGTAATCTCTTTAAAAGTACGAAGTGTTGTACTAATGCTGGTGAGACAAAGCACTCTCAAGACTGAGACAAAGTGATGGGCAACTCCTAGGTCACTTTTCTCCCTGTACTTGTCAGATCACAGATAGTGATTCACCTATGTTGTCTTGAACAAAATGAACGTTAGTCATTCCGAAGGGCAACACAAAGAATCGAGAGACCCAAATAAAAAAAAAACTGTTGAATTCTCCAGAGTCAAGCTAAGGGCTGTCACTCGACTTAGTATTTCAGGATGGAAGTGAGGAGGAAATAGGCTACTAAGGAGGTCTGTAACCCAAGTGGAAATATGATGTGTGAAAGAACAGAGAGGAGCAGGAAAACACTAGTAACACTTGAAACCTGGGTCATACTTACTTGATGAAATAGACCTCAACATTCTTGATTTACTCATAACAAAGTTTTATGGCACCTTAAAATAATGGTTTGGTTGGAATATCATGGGCAGAGTAAGGAAAAGGAGCTAGTTCTCATGAGAAAGCTAGGGAAGTTAAGGATGTATCTAATAGGAACTTTTAAATAAATTGGACTTCCACTTATGGATGATGCAAAGATTTAATCTGAACCTACTAGCTAACAACTCAGAGGTCTCCATTCTGCCAGTCCCTGTCACAACTGAAAGCCAAGTGATTAATACAAGACTTGGGTGTGCTAATTATCATGGAGAATACAGGAACTCTAATTCTGACAGCCTGGAACTCCTACTTCCCAAAGAAAAAAGCCCTAAAAGCAAAAGACAGAATCATTGTGAATGCCCAATAATGTCATGGTTTCAAATTGATGGCTTCCATAATTAGACACACGTTCATTTCATTAGATTTGTTTTTTGATTATAAAAATGAGCACAATGCAAAGTCACACTTTTACTGGTGAGTTGGAAGAAGGTGTGTGAAATAACATTCCTTAACATGCCTTTAAACCCATGTTGTATTGCTCAAAACTTTTGTCATGTTTTGAGTACAAGGGAATAAAATGATCTTCCTCATCTCCATCATATTGGTCACCCAGCTAAATTGGGAGAGCAATTGAGATGCCCTATGTGAGAATGTAGAATCATTTTGAATAAAAGCAGGAATACAAGGATATTTTTACCATGTTACAATTCTGAGAGGGATTTTAAGTATATTGAACATACCTCTGAGTGTTAAAGACTATAGACCGAATATATATATATATATATATATGTGTGTGTATATATATATATATGTGTATATATATATATGTGTGTGTGTATATATATATATATGCCAACTTAGATGAATGTCAAATATATATATATATTCAAGTGCATGGCTATTCTGATACAAAAGAAAACACGAACACCTAGAAAGTTAATATAATCAACATGAATTGGAACAGTATAAAGTGAACAAGTGATGTAACTATGAAACCCTGATTTCACTGAAGATTAGTTTCATGAATTATTTTCATTTTTGAAAAATTTGGATATTTTACTAGAATGGGTGGCATTTTAGGTACTGGAAAATTTAAATCAGTAATATTATGAGATGAAAAAAGGATTACTGAAAAGAAACCATGCACTGATGATTCAGAAATAAAATATAGTGAACAATGTATTATTTAAAATGACAAGAGATTTCTCCAATCTAGTGCAGATAGTTCTAAGCCAACTAAGGAATCGAGTCAAATAGTTCACAGCAGGTCTAGTCTGCAATCAAACAAAATCTTAAGATGAAAAGAAACACAAAAAATAGTTATAAATAAGAGGGACTTGTGAAATCCATATTGTTGTGACAGAAAGAAGTGTATGTCTAAAAGTATAAGTCCTAAGCCGTGGCACTGGCTCTGCCTTTTGGTAGCTGGCTGACTGGATGAATCCACTCTCTAAGCCCCAATTCCCTCACTAGGAAATGGGCAGCAAATAATAATTTCCCTGACAAGTTTAAAGAGTTTTTATAGATGTCAAATACATCAAATGAAATACTCAGTTTCAAATGCAATAAGCTGCAATGGGTTCTACAAAAGTAAAGCATTACTGAGAAAATAGACTTAAAAAATATACTTTTTTAAAAAAAAAGATTTCATTTGAGAGCAAGAGTGAGTGAGCATGAGTGGGGGAAGGGGCAGAGGGAGAAGGACAAGCTGACTTCCCGCTGAGCGTGGAGCCCAAAGGCAAGGCAGAGCTCATCAAAGGATCCTGAGATCATGACCTAACCCGAAGTCAAACGCTTAGCCAACTGAGCCACAGGTGCCCCCAAAATAGACTTTTAAAATACATTTTTGAATATATAAATTACTCATTCGACTTCAGTCTTACCATTTTCCGTAATAAGCTGATAAGCTTTTTAGGGTTTTCTACAGGGACAAAGTGAAAGTTAGTAGAAAATGCCAACTTAGAACCCTTTAGCCCATGTTAGACTTTTTTTTTGTTTATTGGCTAATACTCATTTTGGGAAACTGAGAGTGTGTACCTCATGTTCCTCATATGGTCTGTTAGGTTCAGAGAAGTCGCTATTTAATAAATACTAATTTTAATATTCTCAGTGGCTAAATTACTGGTGTGAAATTCTCTAATCCCTCAATACATTTCGTTCTTCTAAAGAGAGTTTGTTCTGTCCCTAGATGATTTTCTCTTCTACTTTTTATTATTAATGAAAAATGTAATAGTAGAAACACTTTTTACATTTTCTAATACATAAATCAGAGAAGTGGAATTTAACTTTTTTCTCATGACATTCTTTGTTTCTCTGGTCCCAGCTGGTGAGCTTCTGTGAGATCGTTCTCTGAGGTTGCTCTCTGGTGCCAACCTCTAAGCTTGGCTCTTAGATTCCTCATACATTTCTTAGCTGGTTGGAAGTTAGGATGACATATATAAATTTTTGTGTGAATAATTTATTTGATAGACAAGATACGTGCATTCTATATCCCACATGAAAAATAAATGCTTATACTTTGCTAAAATGTATCTGAATGCAAAATGAGCATGAAATAAATTCACTTCTACCCCCACAATAAAAAAAAATGCTCAAGAAACAAATTGTGTTGTTTTCAAAACTGAAATATTACATACAACACTATTTTCACACAATTTGGATGACCTAGCAAAAATCACTGAAACCTGTGTGTTAGGTATTTTTTGCTTGATTTCTATATAGGTTATTATGGGCTTGAATGATTTAGAAAAGTGAACATTTTCACATTTCCTGCAAACTGAATTATATGACTACTCAGGAATATTTTTGACCTCTGTGTTTTTCTTCTGACTTATTGATGTTGGTGTTAAAGGTAGTCTAAAAGGGGAAGTCTTTCTGTGTCTTTAGAACACATTTTCATTGAGGAAGAGAAGAGAAAATGAAACAAATACCCAAGGAGCTATAATATTGGGATAAAGAGGCTAAAGAGAATAGAATGAATAACATTTTATGCCAGGCTTTCTTGTGCTTGGTTCTCAATGAATGTCAAACTGCAATAATTTGAAGAAAAGTTGTCAACCACTAGAGACTGATAGAGCAAAAGAGAAACCATGTTGTAGGAAAATCAAATGTATAGAAAAGCTGGTGAAGCAGCATAGATAAAAAGAATGAAATAAAGAGATGAAAAGAGTAGTAATGAAGGAATGAAAATGTGATGTCCCAAAGATGCTTAGGTGAGAAAAGTTCGAAAGCAAATCTGGTAGATGATTATTCAAAGTCTGTTTGGCTTTTTTTTGTTTGTTTAGGCGATAGCTTTTGAAGTATAAGAAGGAAGAACTTGATCAGAGCCACTTTCATTTTTTGACTTTGTAATATGCAAATATGTTTTTTCATGTATATCTGCAAGCACGCATATGTACATAGATGAACAAAGGTTGAGCTTTTTTTTAGAGAACAAGCCAAATACAAACATTGGCCCTGCACATCTGAATTGGTAGCATCTGGAGAATACAAAACGGATGTTCCACTAAGTGTTTCTTCTCCAAGCCTCCCCTGATTTGAATGAACTAGCCAATTGGAGTTTGTCTCCTCTTCTCTCTGGTACATTGATTTCAGCCTGGACATATTGATCCCAGACTTTCTAGGTGGTTCACAAACAGCTCAGGTTAAATTAACTTGAGGACAGTGTTTGGAAATGCAGAATTGCTCTCACTTTTTCATGCCTGTTTTTAAGCATTGTTTCCAGAAGATCAATCTTTTAATTACATTGAGCCTCCCTACTGGTGGCTCTCGGTAACAACAAGTATATTGTGCCCTGACTGGAAAAATAAAGAGAGGGAAAAAAAGTGCTTTATAGCACATTGCCTTCCCCAAAGTGACAACTCTAGGGTAGTGAATACGGTCTGGTCTTTATCAGTATATCTAAGGTTGTGGTCCTGTCATTTATCAGTATATCATGAGTTCATACTTGATGGAAATAACTTATAATAACTATTTGCTAATATTTATTGTGTGTTATGTAATAGGAATTGTCTTAAACATGTTAAATACTATATACCATAAAGTTGGTTCTGTTATTCTGCACTCTTTCAGACATGAGGGAAGTAAGGCTCAGTGGTGGTACTCAGTATTAATTCTAATGCTTTTCTTTTTTTATGTAAAAGACAAATTTTTCTTTGAATAGCTTAATGCACTGCCATATTTTTTTTTTTACTCTTTGTGTTGTGGCATTATTTTTGGTAAGTAGGAAGGGCAGGAATCATGCTTACCACTTTGCAGATGGGAAAACAGAAGTCTAGAACGTTCAAGCAGCTTGGATTAAGTATATAAGAGAGGAACAGAATTAAATATCTTCTCACTGAATGTGTGGGGTTTTTTTTTTGAGATACATTTAAAATGCTACAATTTTTTTGCAAATCCACTATTATGAGATGGAGTCTAATTCCCCTCCTCTGTGATCTGGAAGACTTGACCAATATGAAGGAGTGGAAATAATGTTTTTGTACTTCTGAGTCTTTTTTTTTTTTTTTAACTTCCAAGGCTTTGTTAAAAACCTGGCAGCTTCTGCCCAGACTTGGCCCCATCACTCTGGGGGAAACCAGCTGCCCTGACAGGAAGCTACTCTGGGATAGCCATTCTGTGAAGAAGCCCAGGCTAGCCATATGGACAGGGTAAGAATGAAATGCTTGGCTAGATCCAGCTGCGCTAGTTGTCTCGCCCCAGATACCACACAAGTAAATCAAGAAGCAGTTTTGGACCTACGAGTCCCAGCAGCTGCAATGTGGAAAAGAATCCAGGGGCCCAACCAAAGACAGAAGCAACACTTCAGAGACAGTATCTCAGGAGAGCTATTGCAGACATAGCCAGCCATTTGAGCGATTCTCTGAAGGCCCCAGCAGCACCAGGAGCATGCACAGTGGACCAGTTGTCCCCCTGGATCCTAGAATGTAATGGTGTTCTGCTAGGTCTCAAGTTTAGTTTATCTTCTCCATAGATGAGGTGTTTTATTACGGGCTTTAAGGGTTTAGCTCTTGAGCTATAATAGTAGCCACAGATTTCCAGTGAGGCATTATTCTCAGACACTCAGGGCCATGTCCCTCAAGCAGATTTGAAAATCAGTTACAGGCTTTCAGTCCCCTGTGAAGTTAGATAAGGAGCACTGATTCTTAGGGAATTTTAACTTCTCATCAGACTCTTCTTCTTTTATGATTCGGGCTTTTCAAAGTGTAGGGACCTTAAAAATTTTTAAGAATCAAGTGAGATGGGGCGCCTGGGTGGCTCAGTTGGTTAAGCGACTGCCTTCGGCTCAGGTCATGATCCTGGAGTCCCGGGATCGAGTCCCACATCGGGCTCCCTGCTCGGCAGGGGGTCTGCTTCTCCCTCTGCCCTCTTCCCTCTTGTGCTCTCTGTCTCTCATTCTCTGTCTCTCAAATAAATAAATAAAAAATAAAATGTTTAAAAAAAAAAAAAGAATCAAGTGAGATGACAGGCGCCTGGGTGGCTCAGTTGGTTAAGTGACTGCCTTCGGCTCAGGTCATGATCCTGGAGTCCCAGGATCGAGTCCCACATCGGGCTCCCTGCTCAGCAGGGAGTCTGCTTCTCCCTCTGACCTTCCTCCTTCTCATGCTCTCTGTCTCTCATTCTCTCTCTCTCAAATAAATAAATAAAATCTTAAAAAAAAAAAAAAAAGAATCAAGTGAGATGATAGACTTAGGTGTATGTTGAGAGGAGATATATGAATGCATGAACATGAACTTATGATGATGGAAAGTACATATTATACACTATCATATCTACCAAGAATTTTTCATACTTTAAGTGTTAATAGTGTGGTTTGAGGTGCATTTTTCTCGGCATAAACCTGACCCAACTCCTTTGAATCTTACTGCTTTTTTTTAGGGCTCACTTACATTATTCAGATACTGTGGTGGTGAGGGGTACACATTGATCCAAGAGAAACTGGGGGTAACCCTCTCCTTAATGAAAAGTGTGAACAGCTACTGTAGGCAGGCTTGATTTCCTACTTCGCAGCATTTGTCATCAACCTATAGACTTATGAGATCACCCACAGGGGAATATCCAGTCACAGGAGCTACAGAATATATTTATCTCTTGTCCATTAAATTCCTAACCTTTCAAATGTCTGTGAGCTACATTTTTCTCAGATTGGAGAAAGGGCTAAAGAGGACCTCCACGCTATATATACAAAAGGAAAGCAAAAAGATGTGCTGCCTTTTCACCTGTGTTATCTCTTTATGCTGATCCTAGTTCCGCTCAAATATAATCTGGGATGAAATAGCAAGTTATAAAAAAAGTATTACTGTCACTAGAAACAGAAAAATAGACAAGGCAGAATTTTTAAGGGCATTCCCTTGGAGACTTGGACTTAGATGGAGTTTTAGCTCTTCTTTATGAGGGGTTGGGACAGCAACGTTTGGTGTACTTCTCTTACCTGATTATTGTCCTCCCCAAATGTCTGCTACTCACTTATCAAAAATCTACCTGGTGTTAGCTGAAGGGAGAGCAGTACTTGTAGGATTTTGAAATACTGAATCTACGTTAGGCTTCTGAAAAGTTGCTGATGAGTACCATGGACTAATGTACTTAAAGCATTGTAGATAGCTAACTTCTCAAAGTTGCATGATACACTGGACTGAAATGAAAATGGGATCAAAGGATTCACAGATATATCAAGCACTGAGAGTGGGAAATACTGTAACGAAGTAGAGTTATTGAGAGAAAAATGCTTCCTTGCTGAACATTAGCTTCATATCAAGATCATTTCAGTCAAAAGTTAAAACCTAATTGGCCTATTGTGAAACACCATATAGCTAAATGAATACTTTCTTTCTCTAGCGCAGAGGTTAGGAATAAAGTTCAAGAATACTAGGGCTAAACAGGGATCTTCTGACCAGCTGGGTCTTCAAATATAGTCTATTGTTTATCTCAAAGTGTGTCCATGAACACAAGCTGGTCCAAAATATAAGTCACTCATAATATTTCTTTAAAAGCTTTTCTCGGGGCATCTGGGTGGCTCAGTTAAGCATCAGACTTTGGGTTTCCACTCAGGTCATGATCCTCAGGGTCATATGATCGAGCCCCCCATTGGGCTCCATGCTTAACGGGGAATCTGCTTGAGATTCTCTCCCTCTCTGCTCCTCTCCCCTCTCCCTGCTTAAACGTGCGTGCTCTCTCTCTCAAATAAATAAATAAAATCTCAAAACAAAAATCCATCTATCCTGTGGAACATTTCAACTGTTCCTCTAAAAAATAAATAAATGAAACATTTTCTCAACTTTAATTTAAATGTACATTCAAGAGCTCAAAAATAAACATACACAATAAAACCTCAATTACTGGCATAGGCAGAATATCACTATTTTGAAGGGGTTTTTTTTATGGCTGGTAAATATTAACAGGTAGAATCAGTCATTAGAATCTGATTTGACAATGACTGGGTTATCTCCAAGCAGTACTGCAATTAAATTTTCTGCTTAGAAGCTGATCTAATTCTCTTGTCCTGAGAACAGTGACCAAAATCTCTAACATACCCTATAATGCCTTGCAAGGTCTGAGACATGTCCCTATGCAGTTTCCATTTAAATCACTACTCTTCTCTCTCTGTACCTGTCCCCCCGCCCCACCTTCTTTTATTCCTTAAAACAGTCTGTTCACTATCCTATTCACTATCACAGCCAGCCTCACATTGATTCAGCCACAGTAAAAATACACTTATATTAAATTTCACTGTTCTCATACAATATTGCCCTGGTTCTTTGCTGCTTTCCTTTTCTGTCTCCTTCCACCCTGCCATTCATATTAAAATCTAGAAGCAAGATAAACACTGTATTACAGAAACATAAGTCATGGTAATATTCTAAATTAAGTGAAATCAACATTATGTGGCAAACTCAGTCTTTAGCGCAGCCCATAAAAAGACGTTAATACCGTATTCTGTGGCTACTGTGACCATTCTATGAGGGATCTATCCAAGAACTACAAAGACTGACCCCAGAAATTGTGGCAATATGTTTTTTTCTACACTTGAGACTACAAAATGAGTTATTTTCAAGTTGCAGAAAGTATTTTTGCATGGCAAGGCAACATGGTAGTACGAATGATACAGAGTGTAGATAAAACTCCCAGTATTTAGTCTGTCAGTCAGTTAGCTGGTTGTAAAGTAGAGGCAGATCACTGTGTGTTATACATACTAATTTCAATCTGGTAACACCTGCTGTTCTGGAAGATAATTTTAAGTCCTACAGCAATGAACATTTGTAATGTGAATTGTTAGGCACTCATGAGAAACCAAAGGAATTTCATTGATGGGAGTGATATAAGATTTACTTTATGAATAAATTTAAATGAGCTATTTTAAAGGACAAGCAAATAATGTAGCTAGTGGCAAAGGATAGGGCAAAAAGTATAAAAAGGGGATGTATGTAATTGAAATATTAATTTCATTTTTGTCTTAATCCCAAGTACATGGAATTAAACCTTTGGGGGTCATTGCCAATCCTTGCTCAACCAGCTTGAATTTCTGCTGTCACTTCAAAGCTTAAGTATTTCCTCTGGCCTTCTTGGTAACTAGACATCTAACATTATTTTATGTGGGGCATCATGTTAATTCTTGAATCCAGGTTGAAATTTTTATGTTTGAATGTGGTTATATTTGTCCCTTTCTTCTGAGTAAGAAATCAGGCAGGAAGTGAGTGTATTAGTTAATCTGTGCTTGGGAACAGAAGGGTCTCTTACATAAAATTTGTGTATGTGGATCAAAGTGTTTGTATGTATTGAGGAAGGTAGTGGATGATAACAATAGCTAATATTTAGTGAGATTCTGGTCCAGAATGTGGTGAGGTAAGGAAGTAGGGAAGAAGATGGATGGGAAATAGGCAGGCAGTGGCTGGAGGTACACCCTACAAGCTAAAAACAGGCTGGAGAATCATGCTAGTCAGGAATAAGAGCCAGTGAAAGGTAATTGTCTGGACTTATGTTGGAGACAAAGGTCCTGTGCTCAAGGCAGCCTTTGTTACAAAGCACTCTAGTAGAGGGGCTATGTTTACTTCAAATGAGTGGGCTAGATGAAAAAGCCTGGATTCTCAGTGATGATAGCTGCATGGATTCTGCCCACAGGATGTCCATGCCTTAAACTCTGTCTATCCTGGTGGTTGGATCCTCCAGTCTGCCAGTCCTCCATCTGAATTTAACTATTCACATCCTTCAGTCTGAGTATCCTCGAGTCATATTGTTGGGTCTTCTGTGCTTTCAAAGATTAGACTTGTTACACATTCCTTTAACTCTATATTATCCTTCTATCAGTGGCCATTGTTTTTAAGAAAACACCAAGCTTTTTATATAGCTATAGTAATTGGCTGTGTAGTATTGGCTAAGGATTAGACACCTAGATCAGTGCAACAGACTAGATAACCTAGAATTACATCCATACAAATAAACACTACTGGTTTTTGCTAAAAAATGCCCATGGAATTCAATGGAGGGAAAACATCTTCATGAAATGATGCTGGAGCTATTAGACATCAATACTACTGCTACCAGTAAGGATAAAACAAACCCTGTCCTGCATCTCACACCATATATAAAAATTAATCAGAATGGATCATGGATCCAAATGTAAAACATCAAACTTAACAGGAAAACTCAGGAGGAAGTCTCTGCTTGAGGATGAGGCAGAAAGGGTTCACAGCATAAATACATTCCATAAAATGAAAAAAGGATAAATTAGATTTCATTGAAATTTAAAAGTTTGGTCCGATGAAAGACTCTGTGGGAAGAATGAAAACACAAGCTACAGAATAGGAAAATGTACTTGCAAGACTCATATCCAATGAAGCCCTAGTATCTAGAACATGCAATGAAATCTTAAAACTCAACAGTAAAAGATCAAACAGCAGAGCAAATGAGGAGACATTTCACTGAAAAGGAAATGCAGATGACAAAAAAAGCTCATGAATAGATGTTCAACGTCATTAGCCATTAGGGAAGTGCAAATTAAAACCAGAATGAGCTATTGCTATATATCTATCAAAATCACTAAAATACAAAATAACACTGTGTTCTGGTAAGAATGTGGAGAAACTGTATCACTCTACATGGATGGTGATATTATAAAATGTGATTTAGCTTTTCTGGAAAAGATCGTTGTTTCTTTTGAAACTACACAAGAACATACCATGTGACACAGAAATTGCACTCCTTAGGCATTTATTCTAGAGACATAAAAAGTTAGGTTTACACAAAAACTTGTACGTAAAATTTTATGGCAAGTTTACTCACAATAGCCAATAACTGGAAATAACCAAGATATCCTTCAACAGTGAATGGTTAAATCAATTGTGGCACATCCGTATCATGGAATGCTACTTGACGAAAAGGAACATAGTATTTTTATACCTAGCAATGTGGATGAATCACCAGGGAATTATGTTGATTAAAAAATAATCCCAAGGATTATATGATGTCATCCCCAAATTAGAGAAATGGAGAACAGATTAGGGGTATGGGAGGGAAAAGGGAAGTCGATACAGTCATAAGAAGGTAAAATTAAGGAGCACTGAGGTACTGTATCAATGCCAATATCCTGTTTGTGACATTGTACTGTGGGAGTTACCATTGGGGATGTTACCTTTGGGAGAAATGGAGTACATGGTACATAGGATCTCTTTGAATTATTTCTTATAATTACATATGAACTGGTAACGTCAAAATTTATTTATATTTTTTTATTTTATTAAAGATTTTATTTATTTATTTGACAGAGAGAGATAGCAAGAGAGGAAATACAAGCAGGGGGAGTGGGAGAGGGAGAAGCTGGCTTCCCGCTGAGCAGGGAGCCCGATGTGGGGCTCAATCCCAGGACCCTGGGATCATGACCTGAGCTGAAGGCAGGTGCTTAACGACTGAGCCACCCAGGTTCCCCCAAATTTATTTATTTTTTTAATATTTATTTGAGAAAGAGAGCACAAGCGAGGCCAGGGGCAGAGGGAGAAGCAGACTGCCCACAGAGCAGGGAGCCCTACAGGAGGCTAGATCCAGAACTCAGGCATCATGACCTGAGCCAAAGGCAGGTACTTAACTAACTGAGCCACCCAGGTGCCCCTGTAATGTCAAAATTTTAAAAAATGAAAAAGCCTCTAAATGCAGTGTGGAGGAGTATTCTAGGAAAACGACTGTTGTAAGATGAGGCAGTGAACTAATGGAGGAAAAGAATGGATGTTGAAGCTAAATCAGTGGCTGTGGTATTTGTGAGGACTATAACAGTTTGAAACGTGGAGATGGTAGAGTCAATAGGACTTCCTGATGTTTGGATGTGGGAGTAAAGGGAAGATATTATGGATAGAGTCCAAATTTAAGGTTTGAATAATTGGATAGATAGTGCTGATGATCACTGAAATGGTTGATTTAAGAATAGGAAAGGTATGAAGAGAAGTAGCCAAGCCAAAATAAGTAGGTATGTGTGTATATATGTGTCTATATAATGTACATAAATAATATACAAAGTATATATAATATATATATAATAATAGAATTTGGGGAATATAGTGCTCTCTGTTATGTCAGAAAGAAGGATGGTGCATTGTATTCACAAACTATCGGTGACTGGTGCTATTGTGAATATTCAGCTTTGTTTTCATTACAAACTATATTATCTAAACAGTATGTGTTTGCCATGGTTGTGAAAACTTCATGTGTCTTGTTATTTTAAAGATCTAATTTTATTTGACATGCACTAATGAGAGTGGTGAATTATGTACAGAAAAGATCAGGTTTTAATATGAGAAATCATCCTCATTTTACCTTTTTTGTTAATATGCGTTTTCTGTATTCGACTTTCCTTAGACACATGTGGTGTTGATGGGTAGAGACCTGGTGCATTTCTGACACACCATGCATGAACAGTCACCCCCTTCCCCTACCTCCCCGTGACAGGCCATCTTAGAAGCATGTCTGCTGCTGTTGGGGAAAAGGAGTTCCATCTCCTATCACCACATTTTGGCTAGCTGCCCTCGAACCCATGCAACAGAATATCTAGGGCCTAAATATTCCAGTTGATTTCATCAGTGTGCGGTGAGAGAAGGAATGAGCATCTGGAAATTGCAGCTCTCTCAGAAAGGCATAATTTTCCATTAATTTCAGATAAGAGCTTACTTGCTCTAAACTAATATGCACTGCTGAGTTCTTCCAACCCTAAAGAAAGAAAAAGGTGAGACTTTAAATTTGGGGAGTTGGTAGAGATTATTTGGATAACTTGCATATTCTTGGGTCAAAGTCACACGTATTCTGACATAATTGTTTTTAAAAGTACGGAATCACGTTATTTGTAATGGAGAGAGCTAAACACCAATGCTCGTATTTCATATTGTATTTTCTCCCTCTGCTGGCCAAGTGCTACATCAACACTGAAATAAACAAAGAAATGTTTTCTTCTGCATTGTATAATTAGGCCTTAAAACTGGAAACATATATTGAAAGGAAGTGTCATAAAATGTCTTGTGTATTTTTCTCACCTTCAGTGCCCTCAAGCAATCTCTGCACTCTCCCCTAAAAACAAAGCAAAAACCTTCTGCCCTCAAAGAAAGATTTATATTAGTAATGTCTACCTTGGTGTAATTTTAAGGCAATAGGCCCCCTGGAAGAGTCGATTCAATTTCATGAACATTTATTGGGTCTATATGTGTCAGGTGCCCTACTAGTTGCTGGGCACATAAAAATGAATAAAGTACTGTCCTCTCTGCCTAAGGAACTCAGAGTCCAGCAGGGAACAGAGATTCATAAACACTTAAAGTTCAACATAAATGCTGCAAGGGAGAATTGTATAAAGCACCAGGAAATTACAGATGAAGAAGGAATTTGTAGCCCAAAGAGTCTGGGGAAACTATAGGAAAAACAAATAAACAAAAATCAGACATTCGGGATCTGAAGCATTCAGGATTTTGCCTGACGTACTAGGGTTGGTTTTAGGGGGATAATGAAACGAGATGGGCAAAGGTATGAGGGGATGAAGCTTTGTTTATAGGTAATAATGACCAGGTGTATGGTATAGAGTTAGAGTTTGTAGGTCCATGAAGTTAGGTTTGGACAGCGGGTTAAGCTAGATATTTTAAGGAATCAAGACCTTGCCTTATGAGAAATGAGACCACAATTATTTTTTAAGCAGACATTTAACATGATGATCCTACTGTATTTGCATTTTTGGCTTAATTTTGTTCATTATGAAGGAATGTGGAGCCTTGATAAGAGGGAGGGGTGGAGTTTTTGTGACAGAGGTTTCTTGAGACACTACTTACCATAGCAGGTGGGAGGCTGGGACCAGTGGCATTGAAGGCTGAGATTCAGGTCTTGGCTGCTTTTCTCTACATTTATTTACTTTCAGTCTTTGATCACTTAAGGAAAGGAATTCATGTCAATTTGACAGAAGTGCAAGAGATGGAAGTCATAATATTGCACCGTAATTCCATAAATACCTGATGTACAAGCAAATATTTAAAAAAATAT
Source organism: Mirounga leonina (assembly GCF_011800145.1). Classification (NCBI taxonomy): domain Eukaryota; kingdom Metazoa; phylum Chordata; class Mammalia; order Carnivora; family Phocidae; genus Mirounga; species Mirounga leonina. Next base: position 62,617,835 of record NW_023270305.1, read on the forward strand.
GAGAGTATGTTATTTCTAATTTTCTGAAGGACACTTTTAGATTGGTTGACGCATAAGTAACATGATTTGCTTTGGACTGCAAGATCTCAATTTGCTTTCAAAGTTGTACCTTTTATTCTATGTTGTATTAAAAAAATTCTGTAACATTCAGATAGAAATAAAGACAAAGCATCTGAGCTGCTGCTAAATTAATGTTCTGTCTCTGCACATGGACTTACTGTCACTGAGGGTCTTGGGAAGTTTTTTTGTTTTTATTCTTTCTTTGCAGCAGCATGACCATGTCATATTTCCAAAACGTGAAGATATTATTTTATTGGCTATTCTCCTCTCTTCCTTCTTTTTCTGTTTCATAGGTAGTTGGCTATGTGTTCTTGGTTAAATTAGTAGTATTGAGAGAACCAAACAACCTGTGAAGAAACCTAAACATACCTTCAGGAACACTTGCTATATGAGTTGATGCATTGAAGGGAAAGGTTTGCCTCTTTCCCAAGAACAAGTTTCAGACTCAAGAAAGTCAAGTGTCTTTCCTTCATGTCTGTGATCTCCCCCATAAAGTGAGGGGTTTGTGTTAGATGATCACTGAAGTCCCCTCCAGTGCTAAAATTCTGTATTTTTTACATCCAGACAGAGTATCCATGTTGGCTCTAAGAGATTGTCCCATACAGTGTCCCCAGGTCCTGAACTGGAGGGAAGCACTACAGGTCTCCATCAGACAATGTCATGGCAGGTGAACCCATCCCAGACAGTCCTAGAGCCCAGGCAGCAGTATCAACTGAGGCCAGTAAAATGTAAGTCCAAATATTTAGAAGTTTAAGAGCCATCTGCTAAGTAAAACAGGTTTTACACTACTAAGAAAAAAAAAAAAAAAAGCTCCATAATGTCAAGAGTTTTAAAAAGGAATAAAGTAAGGCTTATTTTAATGCCAGAAATTTGTCATTAAAAATATTAAAATATTGGGTGCCTGGGTGGCTCAGTTGGTTAAGCGACTGCCTTCGGCTCGGGTCATTATCCTGGAGTCCTGGGATCGATCCCGCATCAGGCTCCCGGCTCGGCGGGGAGCCTGCTTCTCCCTCTGACCCTATCCCCTCTCATGCTGTTTCTCTCTCTCTCTCTCTCTCTCTCAAATAAATAAATAAATAAAATCTTTGAAAAAAATTAAAATATTAAAAGTGGATGAACTTAATTACTTTTGGACATGTCTGGGTGTTTTGTTTTGAGGTGGCAATGTTTGGATGAGCAAAGAATTTAAAATAACTCATAAGTTAGCATACCTTTATTTTAGTAAATGTATTTATCTTTGCTTAATTTTAGCAAAATGACTCATTTTGTTATAATCAGGATTTTCACATAGTTTTTGTTCTAGTAACACTAGTAATAAAAAGGTTAAAAATAGCAAATATTCAATGTGTATAAAGTTTAAATATGCTTACAGCAATAATATAAAGTGAAAGATTGAAAAAGTAAATTTTTTTTTCATGTTTTAAAGCTTTGATACACAAATTTTCTATTAAAATAAAAATGCATTATACACATTATAGTTGACTAATATACATAATTAAACTGTATCAATAAGGATGGAATCTTAACTTTTGAAGTAGTAAACTTACTAACTTTAAGTACAAATAACAAGATTTACAATTTTGGTGTTCAAAGTCCATGTGAAAACAATGGAAAATATCAGTATTAGTCTTATGCTTATTTCTAACCCTCATATATATAAATTTAAGAATAATATAGTTTATTTAATATTACAAAAATGTTTCTCAGCCCCCCTTGTAATTTTTTTTTTTAATTATGCTATGTTAGTCACCATACAGTACATCATTGGTTTTTGATGTGGTGATCCATGATCCATTGTTTTCGTATAACACCCAGTGCTCCATGCAGTACATGCCCTCCTTAATACCCATCACCAGGCTAACCAATCCCCCCTCCCCCCTCCCCTCTAAAACCCTGTTTGTTTCTCAGAGTCCATAGTCTCTCATGGTTCATCTCTCCCTCCAATTCTCCCCCCCCCCGCCATTTTTCCCTTCCTTCTCCTAATGTCCTCCATGCTATTCCTTATGTTCCACAAATAAGTGAAACCATATGATAATTGACTTTCTCTGCTTGACTTATTTCACTTAGCATAATCTCCTCCAGTCCCATCCATGTTGATGTAAAAGTTGGATATTCATCCTTTCTGATGGCTGAGTAATAGTCCATTGTATATATGGACCACATCTTCTTTATCCATTCATCTGTTGAAGGGCATCTCGGCTCTTTCCACAGTTTGGCTATTGCGGACATTGCTGCTATGAACATTGGGGTGCATATGGCCCTTCTTTTCACTACATCTGTGTCTTTGGGGTAAATACCCAGGAGTGCAATTGCTGGGTCATAGGGTAGCTCTATTTTTAAATTTTAAAATTTTTAAGTGTAAGAGGGTTCCCCTTTCTCCACAACCTCTCCAACATTTGTTGTTTCTTTCCCTGTCCATTTTTGCCATTCTAACTGGTGTAAGGTGGTATCCCAATGTGGTTTTGATTTGGATTTCCCTGATGGCTGATGATGATGAACATTTTTTCATGTGTCTGTTAGTCATTTGTATGTCTTCTTCAGAGAAGTGTCTTTTCAATTCTTCTGCCCACTTTTTGACTTGATTATTTGTTTTTGGGGTGTTGAGTTTGAGAAGATCTTTATAGATCTTGGATACCAGCCCTTTATCTGTAGTGTCATTTGCAAATATCTTCTCCCATTCTGTGGGTTGCCTCTTTGTTTTGTTGACTGTTTACTTTCTTGTGCAGAAGCTTTTTATCTTGATGAAGTCCCAAAAGTTCATTTTTGCTTTTGTTTCACTAGCTTTTGGAGATGTATCTTGAAAGAAGTTGCTGTGGGCGACGTCAAAGAGGTTACTGCCTATGTTCTCCTCTAGGATTTTGATGGATTCCTGTCTCACATTGAGGTCTTTCATCCATTTTCAGTTTATCTTTGTGAATGGTGTTAGAGAATGGTCGAGTTTCATTCTTCTGCATGTGGCTGTCCAATCTTCTCAGCACCATTTATTGAAGAGACTTTTTTCCATTGCATGTTTTTTCCTGCTTTGTCGAAGATTATTTGACCATAGAGTTGAGGGTCCATATCTGGGTTCTCTGTTCTGTTCCATTGGTCTATATGTCTGTTTTTGTGCCAGTACCATGCTGTCTTGGTGATCACAGCTTTGTACTATAGCTTGAAATCAGGCAACGTGATGCCCCCAGCTTTGTTTTTCTTTTTCAACAGTTCCTTGGTGATTCGGCATCTTTTCTGATTCCATATAAATTTTAGGATTATTTGTTCCAGCACTTTGAAAAATGTCATTGGAATTTTAATCGGGATGGCATTGAAGGTATAGATTGCTTTGGGTAGCATAGACATTTTAACAGTGTTTATTCTTCCGATCCATGAGCATGGAATATTTTTCCATCTTTTTGTGTCGTCTTCAATTTCTTTCATGAGTGTTCTGTAGTTCCTAGAGTATAGATCCTTTACCTCTTTGGTTAGGTTTATTCTGAGGTATCTTATGGTTTTTGGTGCTATTGTAAATGGAATCGTTTCTCTAATTTCTCTTTCTACAGTTGCGTTGTTCGTGTATAAGAAAGCAACTGATTCTGTGCATTGATTTTGTATCCTGCCACATTACTGAATTGCTGTATGAGTTCTAGTAATTTGGGGGTGGAGTCTTTTGGGTTTTCCACATAAAGTATCACGTCGTCTGCAAAAAGAGTTTGACTTCTTCTTTGCCAATTTGAATACCTTTTATTTCTTTTTGTTGTCTGATTGCTTTTGCTAGGACTTCTAGTACTATGTTGAACAATAGTGGCGAGAGTGGGCATCCTTGACGTGTTCCTGATCTTAAGGGAAAGGCTCTCAGCTTTTCCCCACTGAGGATGATATTTGCTGTGGGTTTTTCATAGATGGATTTTATGAACTTGAGGAATGTTCCCTCTATCCCTATACTCTGGAGAGTTTTAATCAGGAAAGGATGTTGTATTTTGTCAAATGCTTTTTCTGCATCAATTGAGAGGACCATATGGTTCTTCTCCCTCCTCTTATTAATGTGTTCTATCACATTGATTGATTTGCGAATGTTGAACCACCCTTGCATCCCGGGGATAAATCCCACTTGGTCGTGGTGGATGATCCTTTTAATGTATTGTTGGATCCTATTAGCCAGGATTTTGTTGAGGATTTTGGAATCCATATTCATCAGGGATATCGGTCTGAAATTCTTTTTGTTGGGGTCTTTGCCTGGTTTGGGGATTAAGGTAATGCTGGTCTCACAGAATGCATTTGGAAGTTTCCTTCTGTTTCTGTTTTTTGAAATAGCTTCAGTAGAATAGGTATTATTTCTTCTTTGAATGTTTGGTAGAATTCCTCAGGGAATCCATCAGGCCCTGGACTCTTGTTTTTTGGGAGGTTTTTGATCACTGCTTCAATCTCGTTACTGGTTATTGGCCTATACAGGATGTCAATTTCTTCCTGTTTCAGTCTTGGCAGCTTATAGGTTTCCAGGAAGGCCTCCATTTCATCCAGATTGCTCAGTTTATTGGCATATAGTTGTTGATAATAATTTCTAATAATTGTTTCTATTTCATTGGTGTGTCTTGATCTCTCCCCTTTCATTCATAATTTTATTAATTTGGGTCCTTTCTCTTTTCTTTCGGATAAGTCTGGCCAGCAGTTTATCGATCTTATTAATTCTTTCAAAGAACCAGCTTCTAGTTTCATTGATCTGATCTACTGTGTTTCTGGTTTCTAATTCATTGATCTTTGCCTTAATCTTAATTATTTCTCTTCTAATGCATGGCTTAGGCATCGTTTGTTGCTTTTTCTCTAGTTCTTTAAGGTGTAGAGTTAGTTGGTGAATTCGGGATTTTTCTCTTTTTTTGAGTGAGACTTGGATGGCTATGTATTTCCCCCTTAGGACCGCCTTTGCAATATCCTATAGGTTTGAACGGATGTGTTTTCGTTCTCATTGATTTCCATGAATTGTTTAAGTTCTTCTTTGATTTCCTGGTTGACCCAAACATTCTTGAGCAGAGTGGTCTTTAGCTTCCAAGTGTTTGAATTTCTGCCAAATTTTTTCTTCTGATTGAGTTCCAGTTTTAAAGCACTGTGGTCTGAGAATATGCAGGGAATAATCTCAGTCTTTTGGTATCGGTTGAGACCTGATTTGTGACCCAGTATGTGGTCTATTCTGGAGAAAGTTCCATGTGCGCTCGAGAAGAATGAGTATTCTGTTGTTTTAGGGTGGAATGTTCTGTAAATATCTATGAGGTCCATCTGGTCCAATGTATCATTCAAAGCTCTTGTTTCCTTGTTGATTTTCTGCTTAGATGATCTGTCCATTGCTGAGAGTGGAGTATTGAGGTCTCCTACAATTAACATATTGTTATCAATATGATTCTTTATTTTGGTTAACAGTTGGCTTATGTAGATGGCTGCTCCCATGTTGGGGGCATAGATATTTACAAATGTTAGATCTTCTTGTTGGATAGACCCTTTAAGAATGATATCGTGTCCTTCTGTGTCTCTAATTACAGACTTTAGCTTAAAATCTAATTTGTCTGATGTAAGAATTGCTACCCCAGCTTTTTTTTTGAGGTCCGCTGACATGGAAGATGGATCTCCATCCCTTCACTTTCAGTCTGGATGTATCTTTAGGTTCAAAATGTAGACAGCATATGGATGGATCCTGTCTTTTTATCCAATCTACAACCCTGTGCTGTTTTATGGGAGTATTTAGGCCATTCACGTTGAGAGTGATTATTGAAAGATATGAATTGTCATCATGTTGCCTGTGAAGACGTTGTTTTTATAGATTGTCCCTGTAAATTTCTGTTGTATATCACTCTTGGGGTCTTTCTGCTTTTATAGAACCCCCCCCTTAATATTTCTTGCAGGGCTGGCTTTGTGGTCTCATACTCTTTCAGTTTCTGCTGGTCGTGGAAGCTCTGCATCTCTCCATCCGCATCTCTCCATCCATTCTAAATGAAAGCCTTGCCGGATAAAGTATTCTTGGCTGCATGTTCTTCTCATTTAGTACCCTGAATATGTCTTGCCAGGCCTTTCTGGCTTGCCAGGTCTCTGTGGATAGGTCTGACGTTATTCTGATGTTCCTCCCTCTGTATGTAAGGAATCTCTTCCCCCTAACTGCCCTTAAGATGGTTTCCTTGGTTCTAAGATTTGCAAGTTTTACTATTACATGCTGGGGTGTTGGCCTGTTTTCCTTGATCTTAGGAAGGGTCCTCTCTGCCTCTAGGACTCAAACGTTTGTTTCATTCCCCAGATTAGGGAAGTTCTCAGCTACGATTTGCTCAAATACATCTTCTAGCCCTCTCTCTCTCTCCACTCCCTCCGGGATTCCAATTATTCTGACATTGGAACGCCTCATGGTGTCACTTATTTCTCTGATTCTATTTTCATGGATTCTGAGTTGTTTTTCCCTGGCCTCCTCTTTTCCCTTTTTATCTATTATACTGTCTTCCAGATCACTTATTCTCTCTTCTGTCTCAGTTACCCTAGCTGTTAGATTATCTAGATTGGATTGGATCTCATTGATAGCATTTTTAATTTCTGCCAATTCCCTTTATTTCTGCCCTTAGAGACTCTATGTTGCCATTAATTGATTTCTCCATTCTAGCCATTGTCTTCACAATTGCTAGCCTGAATTCCATCTCCGACATCTTGGTTATATCTGCATCCATTTGTAAATCCAGCATAAGTCATAATCTCTGAGTCTTTTCTGTTTTGGGGTTCCTCCTCCTAGTCATTCTGTTGATGGGTGTTTGAGGGAATGTATAGAGTCCAAATTATTGACCAGAACCCAAACAAGATGCACCTGTTTTCTTGGGACCTTAGGGTTGCTGGCCTCTTGTTCTCCCAGCCTGTCTTCTGCGGGAGGGGCCTGCCACACTGTTACTCAGGCAACCCTGTTTGGGCGGAGTTGCCCTGCGCCCCTGTGGTGGGGGATAGGCTCAGTGGGAATCAGTCTTTGGAGCTTTTGTTCTCTGGCGCCTTTCCCTGGTGGCTTTCCGCGTCTCTTCCGCGAGTCAGAGCAGAAGAGACCGTTTCCAACCCTCTGCCTCAGAGCAGAGAGACCACAGTCTATTCTTCAGTGAGCTCTCTAGGCCACACTATCTCCGTTTCTGTCCATGCTGCTATAAACTGCAGGGTCCTGGGTTGTACACCCCTCCGCAGTGCTCCCAGTCCTGCCTCCAGGTCAGGGCACATCTCTGCCCTTTGTGCTTCTAAAACCGCCAGCCGCTCCCAGGTTGCCCATGCGACCCCGCCGCTCAGGGTTTCCCTCCTGGGGGCTGCAGTTCACAGGTGTCACCCCCCCCCTCCAGGTTTCCGCCCCCGGGTTTCCGCCCCGGGGGCTGCCCTAAAGTCATTTCCCCACCGCTACTGGTCTGCGAGTCTGTGCCCCGTCCGCAGCGCGCAAGACTGTCGCTCACAGGTGTTGTAGGATCCCCATGGTCAGGCTCCCTCCCGCTGCTGTTTATCCTCCGATCTGCCCGCAGAATCAGGGCTCCCCGCTTCCTACCTAGAAACCAACCACCTGCGATATTGTGCTTGTAGAGATCCAGATCTTCTTACATCTTAGGCTGGTTTCGTGGGTGCTCAGAGTGGTCTGGTAGATATCCCGCTCAATTCTGGGGACCAGTTGAAATAGGGTCCCTTACTCCTCTGCCATCTCCCCCCCCCCCACCTTGTAATTGTTAAGAATACCACACTGAGTATTCAGAGCCACCAATTGGAATAGCCAAAAAAGAAGCAAGAAAGCAAACACTTGGCACTGCTCAGAAATAATATTTTGTTAAAGAAGAATCTATTACATTTGTGTGATCTCAGAGGATGTATTTAACAAAGTTAAAACAAATTAAAGTTTAATTAATTTGATTTTTTTCTTAACCTAAGCATTTTTATATTCCAATATAGGCAGCAGCACAACCCATAAATTTTTATGGCATTTGGATGCAGTTCTTTTTTTTTTTTTTTTTTTTTTTTAATGGGGTTAGTTATAAGAATTAATGTTTGGGATTGGACTCTGCCAGGCTTGAGTGCTCAGTCCCAAGTGACAGATGACCCCATGTGTCTTTAACATATTTCTGTGGTCATGTATTTATAATATGTGGGCCCTGCAAAGTGTGGTGCCCACGTCAGCACCTCTAGCCAGATCTAAGAGCAAGACCTCCAACATGGTATAGGGGAGCCTAGTATGATGCACGTTTATATTCTACATCATTGTCAGTCACACTTTCCTTAATCCTCTGGTAGCTACATGTATTTTGAGTGCATGAGACTTTGAGATTACTTCTTGAAATGATTTTCCTGGCAGGGACCTCTCCCCTCATGTCCTCAGTTGGGTGGGAAAACCAAGTTGGGGCAAAGAGGGAGAGCATTTTGCAAGTATATAGGGTAAGAGGTATTTATTAATGTGGTCTAACTTTATTTTGATTTTATAAACTATTAAAGTTTTCAAAATGAATGCTTGTATAGAATAGAATACATTAAATTTGTTGTTTAAAAATGGGCTATTTTATAAAAGTGAGTCTTGAGACTGAAGGCAGTCAGGGGAGATATATGAAAAGGTGCATCACTGAAATTAAATGATGGATGGCCATTTGTTTTTTATTTTTTTTTAAGATTTATTTATTTATTTATTTTAGAGAGTGAGCGAGCAAGGGAGCAGAAGGGCGGGAGCGGGGGGTAGGTGAGAAGGGAGAAGCAGACTCACCACTGAGCAGTGAACCTGATGCAGGGCTCGATCCCAGGACCCTGAGATCATGACCTGAGCTCAAGGCAAATGCTTAACTGACTGAGCCACCCAGGCACCCTGATAGATGGCCACTTAAAAAAATGATTAAAAGGTTAGAGAAAAGTAACAATGAGAAGTAATAATTAGAGAAATCAATTTCCCTGATCTGGTTAGTCAGTCAAAGGAAAGAACCCTCCAAAATTAAGTGGGGAACTGTATTTTGGGTAAAATGGAATACCAGTGAACATGCCCAACATGTATACTAGCCAGAGGAAACATGATAGTCTGCTTCTCATGATATTTGCCCTCCTTGGGCATTAGTTTCTGCGATGCTTTGTAGGTGAAGTTTGAGTCAGTGACTGACAGTGCTGAGGTTGTTAAAAAACAAAAGAAGTTAGAACTTGAAAGACCTAAAACAAGACAAACATCTAGTTTCTGCAGCTGACACATTAGGCATTTCTATTCCAATTGGTTTGAATTAATTACATTTCAGTGTATTTAATAGAGATATATCATTTATATGAAGTTTGTCCTAATTGGTAATTCTAAGTGAGTTAGGAACCTAGTTATTTTAATTGTGCTTGTAGGTTAATGGTTTTATTTTTATAAGCAAATGCCTGAACTCCACACTTGTGTTATCTTGAAATCTAATGCATCTGTTGCAGGTTGTTCTGTCTTTTAGTCTTTGTTTTAAAGTAATTGGTACTTGTTCTCTCACAGCAGCATTAAATTTTAGGGTGCAGAAAATACTCTGCAGCTGAGATGTGAAAAGCTAGATAGGAATTACTTTCAACTCCTAAATATATTAAGTGGCAGCAGGTATGTTTATGAGGAAATTGAGAAGGGAAATTTTGTAAAGCTCCAGAGCTGGTTGAGATTTTAGTACAGATGACTGATATCCCAAATATTAATAGAGAAGATGAACAAGATAAATAACATCTCAGGATATTATTTATCAGGAATGCAGCAACTGTTTGATAAACAAATATTAGGCACCAACATTTGATGAAGCCAGTTTGGCTTAAGTACACACCTCACAAAGGTCTTAGTGCAATATACCTTGTCTGAGGTGAACCAGGAACTGACTAGCTTTATCTTCAGGTAAAGTCTTCATTGGTGTAAGGCTTATGTGCATGGCTAAGGGGCAGATAAATGCTTTAGTGTTTAAGGTGATAATACTTATCTCCAGACCTCACCAATCCCTTCTTTTCCTGTCCTTTCTAATCTCTCTGTGGCATCTCCATTTGTCTAAGTACCCAGCTTGCCTGGAAACTCTAGAGTTATTCTAACCCCCTTCTTTTCCTCACACTCCCCCACCAAGCAGCTGTTTTGGTAATTGTTAAAAGCTCTCAAATCCATCCTTCATTCTTTCACTTCCCTGTTTCTGCCTTAATTCAGGTCCTTTCATTCATTCATTAATCAACATTTATTGAGCTCTACTCTGTGTCAAGCATTGTATTAGGTATCAGGCACAGAGAGATTTATGAATCATAGCCTCAGCAATTGACGGTCCAAAATTCTCCAGCTTATTTAAAACAAAATATAAAAGAACACAGATGAAGAGAAGGAAGGGAAGAACGCTTATGTTATTAGTGGGATGGCTGTTGATTTCCTAAAGGATTATTAGGATGGTGTCCTAATTAGTTTCCTTATCTCTAGAGTATTTCACCTCAAGACATCCACCAGAGTATAACTGGAATGTGTGTCCAAGATGCAATCTTGGCAATCTTCATGGCAGTCTCTGAGAATTCTTCAGTGGGTCTCTACCATCTAAGGAATAAAGTACAGGGGGCACCTGGGTGGCTCAGTTGGTTAAGCATCTGCCTTTGGCTCAGGTCATGATCCCGGGGTTCTGGGATTGAGCCCCACATTAGGCTCCCTGCTCAGTGGAAAGCCTGCTTCTCCCTCTCCTTCTACTGCTCCCCCTGCTTGTTCTCCCTTTCTCTCTCTCTCTCTTTCTTTCTCTTTCTCTGTCAAAAAAAAAAAAAAAAAAAGAACAAAGCACAGATTACTGAGCAGGATTACTTCAAGCTCTCCAGGGTGTTGTGAAGCCTTCCTTCTCTGTCCCTAACTCTTGCCATCTCTATACTATGAGTGTAATTTGTACACCTTATGCTCTCATAATGTGTAACTTGTGGTTTCTCATAATTTTTGTGCCTCCATACCTCTGTACACACTGTTTCTACTCTCAGAATGTCCATTCCTTGTCCCTTGTTGCAGACCTTTTATGACCCACTTTATTTAGTTTATCTTCTCTGAACCCTCTTTCCCTCTCCCCACATGCTGAGAAAGGTGAACACTCTTTTTTTAGTTACTCAAATACTTGTCACATTCAGGGCAATTAATTCCTTTTTACCTGCTTCACTCACCTACTTGGCACATATCTTGTTCATTCTTTAAAACATTTCTAGGACTTAGGACAACACCTAGAACATAACAAACCCTTAACACAAATGGGAAGCAGTAATAATACTCGAATGAAGGCATTTTGGAACACAAATGTCTCTTATAATACATTTACATCTGATTTCAAAAGAAGAGCAATTCTTCCTGTCTAATCTTTTTGTTGAAAAGCTAATATACATTTATGTTTACTATTATTTGTTTTTTAAGTTGAGCTATAATTTTTTTTAATTTTATTTTTTTATGCTATGTTAATCACTATACATTACATCATTAGTTTTTGATGTAGTGTTCCATGATTCATTGTTTGCATATAACACGCAGTGCTCCATGCAGTACGTGCCCTCTTTAATACCCATCACCGGGCTAACCCATCCCCCCACCCCCCTCCCCTCTAGAACCCTCAGTTTGTTTCTCAGAGTCCATAGTCTCTCATGGTTTGTCTCCCCCTCCAATTTCTACCCCCTTCATTTTTCCCTTCCTACTACCTTTTTTTTTTTTTTTAAATAATGTATTATTTGTTTCAGAGGTACAGGTCTGTGATTCATCAGTCTTACACAATTCACAGCACTCACCATAGCATATACCCTCCCCAATGTCTATCACCCAGCCACCCCATCCATCCCACCCCCCACCACTCCAGCAACCCTCAGTTTGTTTCCTGAGATTAAGAATTTGTCATATCACAGGGCGCCTGGGTGGCTCAGATGGTTAAGCGTCTGCTTTGGGCTCAGGTCATGATCCCAGAGTCCTGGGATTGAGCCCCACATCAGGCTCCTGGCTCAGTGAAGAACCAGCTTCTCCTTCTCCCTCTGCCTCTCTCCCTGCTCATGCTTTCTCTCTCTATATATATATATATCTGTGTCTCAAATGAATAAATAAAATCTTAAAAAAAAATTTAAGAATTCCTCATATCAGTGAGGTCATATGCTATATGTCTTTCTCTGATTGACTTATTTCGCTCAGCATAATACTCTCCAGTTCCATCCACATCGTTGCAAATGGCAAGATTTCATTCCTTTTGATAGCTACATAATATTCCATTGTATATATATACCACATCTTCTTTATCCATTCATCTGTCGATGGACATCTTGGTTCTTTCCATAGTTTGGTTATTGTGGACATTGCTTATATAAACATTGGGGTGCACGTACTCCTTCCGATCCCTACAGTTGTATTTTTGGGGTAAATACCCAGTAGTGCAATTGCTGGGTCATAGGGTAGATCTATTTTCAACTTTTTGAGGAACCTCCATACTGTTTTCCAGAGTGGCTGCACCAGCTTGCATTCCCACCGACAGTGTAGGAGGATTCCCCTTCCTCAGCATCCTCACCAACATCTGTTGTTTCCTGACTTGTTATTTTAGCCATTCTGACTGGTGTGAGGTGGTATCTCATTGAGGTTTTGATTTGGATTTCCCTGATGCCTACTGATGTTGAGCACTTTTTCATGTGTATGTTGGCCTTTTGGATGTCTTCTTTGGAAAAATGTCTGTTCATGTCTTCTGCCCATTTCTTGATTGAATTGTTCTATAGGTGCTGAGTTGGATAAGTTCTCTATAGATTTTGGATATTAGCCCTTTATTTGGTATGTCATTTGCAAATATCTTCTCCCATTTTGTCGGTTGTCTTGGTTTTGTTGACTGTTTCCTTTGCTGTGCAAAAGCTTTTTATCTTGATGAGGTCCCAAAAGTTCATTTTTGCCCTTGCTTCCTTGCCTTTGGCGATATTTCTAGGAAGAAGTTGCTGCGGCTAAGGTCGAAGAGGTTGCTACCTGTGTTCTCCTCTAGGATTTTGATGGACTCCTGTCAAGTTGAGCTATAATTTTGATATCATTTTATGTAATCTATTAACTGTTGACAAATATATCCAATTTAACGAGCTAAAATAGGAATATCATAAACTTCGCTGCAATTGAGATATTAAGACATTAACATGGTCTTACTCTGAACTATACCATAACAAAATCTCAAAAAGTCACATAATGTAAGAATACAAACAAGGCATTTTTTCTGTACAAGGAAACCAGAATAAATGTGAGAAAACAATAGGTCTGATGTCTACATTGGTTGTAGCCTTTGGATTCTTCACAAGTATTTTGTAGAGGATATACATGGACCCACTCAGCCATTTTCTGATGAAAGAAAAAGTTCTTGATCTGATACAAAAGAGAGAAACTGGAGCACTGTGATGTAAGCACTAGATGCACATCACTGAGATAGTATCAGTCAGGGTCCAGTCAGGTGATAGTAACCACAGCAATAATTTTGAAAGAATTTAAGATAGCTTTTATATTAAATTTTCTAACAAGGCATAAAATTATTACCTAGGAAACAAAAAAAAAATCTCTAAGTTATCATGAAATAGCTATCATCACTAAGGAACAAAAGGAAGAGCTTGGAGTAATATAAAACAAATTTTCAGAGGAAGGTTCCCATGGGACTAAGACCCAGAATTCTTGGCATTCACCTGCTCTTATGGAAAAAAGGTTGCTGCTGAGATCCAGTATTGCTGGAGTAACTGACAAGAATGACAAGTTGGCAGGGAGTAAACTGGAAGCACGAAGTCCTTTCTCATTCCTCCAGCCTTGCTGGGTTTCTCTCTTGTCTCCTCTTGGCTGAGCCTAACAGGGAGCCAGAGGTCCCTGTTAAATGTTGTAAAAATGTGTTTGCAGAATCCTAGTCCTAGTACTGGTCTGGCATCTGGAAGTGGTGGTAAAAGTGTGGGTTTGGGGGGCATCTGGGTGGCACAGTCGGTTAAGCGTCTGCCTTTGGCTCCGGTCATTATCTCAGGGTCCTGGGATGGAGTCCTGTATTGTGCTCCCTGCTCAGTGGGGAGCCTGCTTCTCCCTCTGCCTGCTGCTCCCTGTGCTTGCGCGCACGCGCGCTCTCTCTCTCTCTCACAAATAAATACATAAAATCTTTAAAAGAAAAAAGTGTAGGTTTGGAACGGAAGAGTAATAATAGCCTAATAACTAGCATGAATACCTTAACGACCACTGATGGGAGGACAGATGGGATGTGGAGTGAGTCCATGTTAACATACCTCAGAGCCTTTAAGCATGGCCAGCCGTACCTCTCTTTCTGTCCACTGGTTGCCCTCACTAATCCACAGCCCGTAGCATTTCCCTGAGCTCTGCAGTCCCTCCTGGGTCTGAGAATCAGATCTAGATTCACTACACTGTACTGATAACCCGCTCTCTGGCACATGTTGGCCTAACACAAACCAAGCACTTGTTAGGATTCTTGGACAAAAAAAAAAATCTTGGCTATACAGTGATGCCAGAGAAGTTATTTTTGAGAGCCAAGTGAGTCCTGAGTTATTGATTTTTGTGTCCAATAATTCCTCAGTTAACAACAACAAAGGAAGAAAAGCTAACAAAGTAATCATTATCAAACTTGTTCCTGTCCTGCAGAAATATTAATACTAGCAATGATTGTCATCCCCTCTTACAGGTGGGGAAGGGAGTGGAGATATACACACTTAAGTCCCAAAAGAAAGATTTAAAACCCTATACTAATAAAACTCATTAATGGATGGATAACTCTCAAACAGGAAAGAAAGGAGGGCTTTTAAACCCCATGTTCATTGAATCAGTTTGTAGAAAAATCACTGTTCTTTTCCACCTTTGTGTATTTCTTGTTATTTGAGGGTTAGGAGTCACCCAGCTAAGAATCAAATCAATACCTGCCTTATAAGACAGCTTAACCTTGAGTACTCCTATTGCTTCTACAAGCTTCCTTTAAGCTAGTTAAAACTGCCAGGTAGTCAAAATTAATATGAGCTCACTATCATTGAGACATGAAGAAAGCATAACAAACCTCAAGAAATCAGACAAATGATATCCTACTAGTGCTTAGAAACCCATGCTTAGAGTCATTTAAAGGTTTTTCCTCTCTGATCACAACTTACCTTTCCAGTTTCATTTCATACCATGCTTCCAAGGACTCCTATGAATCAGCATACTGTGTTATGCCATTATGTTAAGATAAAAATGTAATATGCTTTTGCTATTCCCTGTGACCAGAAGGTCTCCCTATCCCTCCTCCCTGGTAAAATCTTTTGAACTTTCATCAGTACTCCCAGTGAATCAACTTCTCTATGAAGTTTGGCATGGTTTTCTCTCCTTTCCTCCTTTGTTCTTTAATAAGGTCCATGTAGCATTTCCATCTTTGTAATCAGAGCTGTATTTCTTAAATCTAAGATGTCATTGATTGCAATGTGCCTCATTACTTGACTCACCTTTAAGAAATAGAAATGGTTCACGTGAAACTATGATGCCCTCAGTTGTCTGAAGCATCTCGATTTCAGAGGAGGTAGAGTGTAAATAAAAGGTGTGTTGTAGAATTGATAAAATGTGGTAGTTGTGTATAGGACTGTCTTCCTCACTATATTGTTAAATTGTGAGCTCTGTGACAGCAGGACAAATGACTCTTTGTTGGGTCCCTAATGTCAGGTGTGCTGTTTGATACATAGCCGATCCCTCAGTAAATGCTTGTTGTAGTGTGCCCCCCCGAATGAAGCTGCAAACTGGAATTGCATCATGAGCAGTACTTTCTGAGCCTGGACTTTGTTCCAGGTCCACAACTGATAATGTGTAGGGTACAAATAAGGGATGCACAGTTGTAAGGTCCAGACTCTCTTCTCACACAGCTTCATGACCTTCACCCAGGGCTAGCTTTATTCACAGGACGACTGAGCTTGTATGTATGTAGTTTAATTTTAATAGACCTGGGAAGACCCTGCTCCTAAATCAGCCATTTGTTTCCTTACAACAAAATGTACAATTTCCTGAGGGGAAATCTCATTAAGCTTTATCAGATAGAATCATTAAGGGAATTAGTTCGCTAGGTCCCTCTTCCCCAGCAACAAATAATAGCCAATTTAAAAATAGTTCTGGAAAAATGGAATCCTTCAAGTTTATTTTTAGCATTGCCCAAGAAAGGCAGATTTGGAAAAGACTAAAAGAGGACACTGTGGGTAGCAGTTCAAGAGGCAGAAGCTGAGGCTGGCCAGGGAACAGCAAGGCAAAAGACATACCTTGGTAAGAGCCTGGGACCAGCTGGAAAGCTTCCTCTGGGAAATATGTGTATTTCTTTTCCATAGTCCTTTTCTTTATTTCTGTTAGTGCTTCTGTTCTGCGTTCCTGCCATTTGCAACACCTGTTGACCTTAGCTGAATGCATATTGCTCTGTTTTATTCCTTTAGCCCTTTTCTTTCCAGTGCCTCTCTCTTCTCCTTTCCTTTCTATGTCCTCATTTCTCAAACTTCCGTATGTTTTCTTATCTTTCATAATAGTTTCCTAGAACAAGAACTCTACTGGAGAACAAAGAGCATATCGTCCCATGACGCATATCATCCCATGATAGCTCTGGAATCTTTCCCCTTCTTCCTCAGCCTGAGCCGTCATTACTGTTCCCCAGGTCAGCTTGAGTGCCACTGGCTGAATTGAAGTAATATGGGCAGTAACCTCTTAAATCGAATTATGTCATCTGAAATATGTTTTCCCCCTTTTTATTCCACATACCTTTTTTTTTTCTTTTCATCTTTACAGATATAACTAATTGGGCTAAATATGCCCTTCCGTGTCATATAATTGGCTTGAAATATTGTTTCTGCACCTGCTTGTGTTGTTTTTCCTCTCCATATTTAAAGCGGTTAAGTAAAAATACCCTGTTGTTAATCGCTGGCAGCCCTACATATCAGCCACCACCTCTCTACTTGGGGAAAAGAGTCCTGACAGATGTCTCGTGTGTGGCCAGGAAAGCGCACCTGCCCACATCGTGAATAATGCTGTGCGTTAGATGACACCTTGGACTTATTCTAAATGCTTTCACTTCTATTTTTCATTTTTACCACTTTCTTATGTAGTTCAAACTTAACAATATTTCTGGTACCTTTTTAGTCATTCACTTTTGTCTTTTCTAGCCGTCATTTCATTTCTGAAGAGCATTCATCACTAAAATTCTGCATAATCAAACCAGCAATTCTGAGAATTTTTTTTTATTCTAAACTATATTTCTTTCAAAACATACTCCATTACCCCACCTCTATAACTTCCATTTAATCTTTGGGAGTTGAAATACTGCCAACATGTCTTAAAGAGTTATCCCCTGTAATTTTATAATCATAACTCTCCTAATATGATCACTAAGTAAACACTCTCTGACTCCTTTCCTTTAGTTCTTCTCTTGACAAGGCATCATCATCCTCTGGATAATTACTAAGTTTCTTTTTCTTCTGTCTTCCCTTCAGAGACTGCTTCTCTTTACCTTTCCTCACCCCCACATTTCTCTCATAGAACATTTGGGAATCAACAGCTCTTACTCTGATATTGGGAAGTCTTTTTTAAAATTTATTTATATGAGAGAGAGGCAGGAGGGGCAGAGGGAGAGAGAATCTCAAGCAGACTCCACCCTGAGCGTGGAGCCCCACATGGGGCTTGATCTCACAACCTTGAGATCAGGACCTGAGCCAAACCAAGAGTCAGATGCTTAACCAACTGCGCCACTCGGGTGTCCCTCATATTGGGAAGTCTTTTGAACATTCCTTCTCTTTCCTTTTCTGTGCCTTTCATTTTCTCTCTTTCTCAGATACTAATTATACACTCTCTATGGTAGGTAAAATTCTAGCATGGCCCCCAAGATCCTTACCAGCTGGTGTACTTGCCCTACACAATCCTCTCCTCTTTGGTGGAGAAGGTAGGCCTGTGACTATGGTGGGGTATCACCACTCCATGCTATGGTTAGGAGATATGGCAAAAAGGATTTTGTAGATGTAATTAAGTTCTAATCAAAAGGAGGGTTAGCCAGCTGTGCCTGACCCAGTCAGGGAAACCATTAAGAAGAACAAGAAGCACCACCAGATGATGTCCAGCTGTCCTTGAAGAGAACATATGGAGAGGGCCACATGGCAGGAAACCCTGTGCTGCCTTTAGAAGACAAGAGTGAACCCCAACCAGTAGTCAACAAGAAAACTGGATCTCAGTCCTGTAAATGCAAGGAATTGAATTCTGCTAAGGACCACATGAGCTAGGAAAAGGCCTCTGAGCTCCAGGTGAGACCCAGTCTGGCTCCCACCTTGACTTCAGCCCTTATAGACCCTGAACAGAAAACCCAGCTATGTCCTGACCAGATCTCTGAGCTACAGAATAAGCTAAGTTAGTGCTAGTTTGTTATACAACAATAGAAATAAAAAACAGTATGTTCTTTTTCTCTTCTCCTTTTGCTGCCCATCTTTCCTTAGGACTCTAATTCCCACTTGACCTAACTGTAGGTTCTTGGAGACAGAATGCCTTAAATCCAGTAACCTTGAACTTTTCCCTTGGGCCTGTTAGTGTTCCTCCATTTTGATCCTTGCTCTGAGACTTGACGCGGTCTACCTCTCTACACCTCCAGGAATGCGTGTGTGTTTCAATTTCCAAAGTAACAGACTTAGTCTCTTTCATTTATTTGCCTTCCTTCATCAGCCACATTCCTTTGTTATACGTCTCATTAGTAACTGGAGTGGAGTTCAAGAGCAAGCCTGTGGTGATGACATACTTTGTGATGCTCTAGTGAGATTGATGCGTTTATTTACTCATTCATTTACTTTTTCATTCAACAGTTAGAATAGCAACCTAAAACATCAGATAATCTCCTGGGCACTGTTACAAAGATAAATAAGACACACATTTTGATTCTAAACAACTCATGTTATAGTAGAAATAGGGTGGTTGTGAGAATCATAGAAAATATTAAATAGGACTTTAAAATTTTGCAAGGTTAAAAATATTAATATTAATATTTGGAATAAGATGGATATTTACACACGCACACACAAGGAACAAACACCTTAGGCATTTATAGAACAAATAGCAAATCAGTTTAAGAGGAAAATTGAGGAAGAATATGAATTTGACATGTTTTGTTCCTGAAAATATCAATTGGCGTTTTGTTTTTCTTTGAAGCAGGCCTTCACTGTCACATTTTAAGCAACTGTTAAATGTAGAGCAGTATATCCAGTATATCAGGTTTTCAGGAATGGGTATAAAAGGCGGGGGGCGGCAGGATGAAGGGGCACAACCTTGCCCTTTAAAAGCATATACTCTGTTTTCTGCATAATGACTACATTGCCTGTCCTCATGAGTGATTCTATAGAGTGTCTTGCCTTATCCAGATAGACGAATATTTTTGTGGGTGTAACAGTCCAGGCACAGATTGTAAGCAGAGAATTGGTATGGCAGTAGCACATCATTGTGTCATTTTCTGTCAATGGGCACAGTTTGACCTGCAGTATCCTGTGTAGGCAGAGGGTGTGTAAGTTATCATAGCCCAAGGATATGCAGTAAAGCTTGAAGTTAGCAGAATGGATATCAGTGAATTGGGGTAAGGAACATTGCAGCCTGAATGGAAAACAAATATATTTCATATGAAGAATATGAATTTTCCATGGAAATGAGAAAAGAGAATTCCTAAGAGAACTTACTTTCCTTGTCTATTTATTTCTGCCCTGTAGGAAGATGATAATGGGAAATATTTTAATAAGACTGTAGGCTTTAACAAAGGCGGTGTTATTTTTGAATGATAAGATTTTTTTCTAGAGTCATAAACATAATCAACATCTCACTTTCAGGATATGTGCATCATCTTGAAACCAGTGTGGCCATAGTGTTTAAGTGATCAAGCACTGGGTATACAATGAGAAGGCAGTCCATCAGTGTTCAGATATTGTGCCCTGTAGTATAAACCAGCTCATCTAATATCTTTGAGAATATGTGAAATCACTAGAAAAGGTCACTGTGTGCAGCACATGTATCCTAGGTAACAGTTTTTATCTGAATCTTCATTCCTTAATTGTTCCATGTTGGAGTTGCTAATTCCTTATTCCCCTTCTAACCTACTATGGTACCAGCAAAAGTTTGCACAGTTTCATTTAGGCAGTTCTAAAATCTAAAACTACATCTCAAACATTGCTATGATAAAATTCCATGAAAAAAATCCATGATGAATGTTCTTAAAAGTCCTAGTTTATGAATCATGTGAAATGACCAAATTTCAGGATGAAAAAAAATTTTTTTACAACCTGCTGAAATTGGATGTAATTAGGATCTGCTCCATTAAAAGTTAAGGCAGTGTTGGGCGCCTGGATGGCTCAGTTGGTTAAGTGACTGCCTTCGGCTCAGGTCATGATCCCGGAGTCCTGGGATCAAGTCCCATATCAGGCTCTCTGCTCGGCAGGGTGTCTGCTTCTCCCTCTGACCCTCTTCCCTCTTGTGCTCTCTGTCTCTCATTCTCTCTCTCTCAAATAAATAAATAAAATCTTTAAAAAAAAAAAAGTTGGGGCGCCTGGTTGGCTCAGTTGGTTAAGCAACTGCCTTCAGCTCAGGTCATAATCCTGGAGTCCCAGGATCGAGTCCCGCATCGGGCTCCCTGCTCAGCAGGGAGTCTGCTTCTCCCTCTCCCGCTCCCCCCTCTTGTGCTCTGTCTCTAAAATAAATAAATAAAATCTTTAAAAAAAAAAAAAAGTTAAGGCAGTGTTGTTAGACTCTGCACAGTCGTCCTTCTAGAGTAGATCATAGTCTTTTTATGCAGTGAAGCTGGTTATTAACTTCTCAAGAGCAAACAACTAAAAATCTTCCCAGAGATGTAATCAGAATCCAAAAAGCCCCAACTCTGTTGCAATAATTGTAATACAAACAGAACATTAAATGGAATAACTTCATAGATAAAAGGTAATGGATGAACTGGGAAGGAGTCTCCTTATCAATTTTGATTTAAACAGAATCCATTTTTAGTGTGCATTTTGTTTTGTTTGGTATTGAAAGAGACCTTAGATTTTGTTATACACAACGCTTCAAAATATCCTCAGGTATAGTCCCATGTATGCACATACATGTTCATGTATGCATTTATATATACACATATAAATCCCCAGTTACACATGCCTGAGGAAATTTCATATTACCTATTCGAGTACTACCTACAATTGGTTTCCAAATTTGTCTAGGCCAAAACTTTTGTTGAATATCCAGACTTGTCTATCTTGCATCTTATTAGACCGCTAGGCATCCCCCAAGTATCTGAAAACACATCAAGTCCTAAAACGAACTCGTGGCATCTTCAAGTCTACCTGTCTTCCAGCATGCCTTGTTCAATGAATGATACCATCAACAACCATGTTTCTTGTGACAGAAACTCTAAAGTGTCTTAAAAACACTCACAGTCAAAACCTCCATGCCTATCAGTCACCAGATTCTGACAATTTCCCCTCTGAATTCTTCTCAGATATGCCCTCTCTTTTTCATCTTTATTTTGAATTCCTTAATTTCAAGCTCTTTGTATGTTTGAACAGACTATTTTTATAGATGGCTTATAAACCCTCCTCCTCCTTGGCCAGGTTTCATTCAGATACTCTTCATATGGCATGCTCTTACTCAAAGCAAATCTTAAAAGTCAAAATAATATTATTGAGTCTTCAGTATCTTCACAATAAAATTTGGCCTCATTAGGAGGGCATATATAATGCCTGCTTCCTAATTTCTCTTTAATATTAATATTCCTTGTTCAACTTCAGCTCCTAGCATTCCCTCTTGTAGAACATATTAAGGAACAATGACTGAGGAACTACAGCCAAAAGAAAACAACAAAATCTAGAAAGGACAAACTAGAAACAACTAGCAAAATGGTAGATGTAAAACCAACTAAATAAACAATTGCATTAAATGAAAACACAATAAATATTCTAATTATAAAACAAAGAATGTAAGGGTGGATCAAAAATTAAGACTTGGTTACATGTCATCTGTAAGACATGTTACACATAAAGATGGAGAATGTTTCGAAGGAAAGGATGGAAAAAAGATACGTGAGACAACTACCAAAAGAATTTGCATATCATGGCCATACTGATACACATCAATATTAGTGTGTAATATTAGATGAAGTATATCTTAAGACAGAGTATTTCTAAAGATAAAATGGGACATTTCATGATAAAAGGGGAAATGAGGATGACCTAGTTATCTTAAATGTGCACGCAGCTAATTGAGTTTCAAAATATATGAAGTGAAAACAGGTAAAACTAAAGAGAAAAAGACAATGGATTTTAATACCATTCTATCAGTAATGATTAAAAAATTTGACCAAAAATAAGATGGAAGATGCAAGTAAAATTGTCAACTAATGTGACAAAATTGACATTTGCAGACAACTTCAGTGAGAACAGGAGTGTAACATTTTTTTAAGTGCACAGAATATTTTCCAAGACAGATCATATGCTTGGTCATAAGCAAGTCTCAGTGTTTTTCAAAAGACTGAAATCTTAATAATATGTTCTCTGACCATGATATAATTAAGTAGATATCAATTATAATCATTATAAAATAACCAAATATTTAAAAATTAACAGACTTCTAAAAAACCCAAAGAAGACTCAAGGGAAATTTAAAAATATTTAAAACTCACTAGAAGGTAACTAATAGATCCAAATTTGGGGGATGCTTCTAAACAAGTGATTTGGGGGAAATTTAGAGATTTAAACGTGTATAAGATAAAAGAAGAAAGAAAGAAGTTCATGATCTAAGTTTCCACCTTTAGAAGTGTCAAGTGTCCTTTGACAAATGAGGACAGTGAGATGTAATGAAGGTCATGTTTCATTTCTAATCTATTGTACAAATTATTTTTTTAAAGAATATTTATTTACTTGAGAGGGAAAGAGCATGAGCAGTGGGGAGGAACAGAGGGAGAGGGAGAAGGGGATTCTCTGCTGAGCAGGGAGCCGGATGCAGGGGCTCGATCCCAGGACCTTGAGATCATGATCTGAGCTGAAGGCAGACACTTAACTGACTGAGACACCCAGGCATCCCTCTATTGTACAAATTAAACATTTTTCTATCCCTCATCTCGGCCATCTTAAGAGTAAGCATAGACTCTTGCAATATTGTTATTTGTTCCAAATCAGTAGTGTCTAAACACAGAAGAGAAGTTCACAATGTTTAAAACATCAGTCTACCAGTGAGAATGATCCTATTAATGGGATTTTAATGTTTTATTTGTAGAGATCAATACAAACCCTTGCTTTCTATTTCAGCATAAAATATCATATAAACAAACTGCTCAGTACACATAATGGCTCCAGTTTTGGCAAAACAGTTCATCATCCAAGAAAACAAAAGGTCCATCACTGAACTACCCCCAACAATTGCCAGTTAGGCTTTATAAAATAATAGTTTCTAGTTATAACCTCATATAATAATAAACTTTTCCCTTTTCTTTTTTGTGCATTTTACACACATTACCTCATGTCCTAGTTTTAACAATCCTGATAAAAGCACAGAAGATAATATTCTACTATATACAAATAGGAAAACTCAGACACAAAAAACGCTTCTGCTGCTTTCCTGAAACAAGCAAGTAGTCGTGGCGGTGAGAACCCATGCCTTTGAGTCTTAGTCAAGTAGTGTGTCTCCAATGTATAATCGCATCCCATGTCTAGAACATTCTTTCCAAAGTTCAGTGGGCACAATTCTTAGTAAAACTTGTCTTGGTAAAAATAAGTGTGATCACAAAATATGACTTGAATATATTAGCTTAAAAGCAAAACTTTCCAAAAATTATTGCCATATTAAAGCTATTTCTTACATATAAATGTCAAAAGTTTTAGGTCACTATACTATCCTTTAGATGTACTAAATGCCACTCTGCTGGTCTGTTTTAAAGATAAAACTTTGATGCTAGGAATATATTTTTTCTTCTGGATTTTAGATTCCAGAAAGGTGATATAATTTCCTTTAAAACATTTACATGATTTTACATTCTAAGATAAACTTCTGTGTTTCAATTTTAGCAAAATGGGTCATCCTTATTATACCTGAGGCAAGATATTATCAGTTACTTTATCATGCTCCTTTAAAATATGTTTTAGTTATATTATCATAAACTCTTAGTAATATCAGAGGAGTTCATGGTATCACATCTCTGATGTACATCTGAATCAGCTCTTCTTCATCAGACAACATGATTTTGAGTAATGAATGGGGTCCACTCTTCAAAGGCACTCATTTTAAGAGATTTTTCATAACTAAGGTATGAAGCAACTAAGAGCATATCATTTAGTAACCGATGGACTTGAATTATTAAATACGCCTCCTACCTGAAGTCTCCAGGAGTGTGTTCCACATTTAAATAGGGCTATAGAATTAAGTTTAGGTATAACAAAATGGAGTTTAGAAATTAAATATATGATTAAAATATTTTTAGCTGTAAGAGGGAAAAGAAAATACTCTAATAATCAGGAAAATAGCCGACTTTTTACCTTAGCTAGAAGGTTAATAAGTAAAAGCTCATAAGAACAGACTAGCAAAGAACGCATTACCCATTGGAGCAAACCTCAGAAGATGATGATAGCAAAAAATAACATTTATTGGATATGCTCATCCTTGTACTTAGCATTTTACATAAACTCTCTCATTTAATCCTCACACAGACCCTGTGAGGTAGTCAGTGTTGCTATCTCTATTTTATATGTGAGAAAATACAGTGAAATTTGTATTAGTTTGTTTGAGCTCCTGTAACAACACAGCACAGAGTGCATGGCTTAAATACTGTTTCATGGTTCTGAAAGTTAGAGGTCCAAGATCAAGGTGTCCTCCAGGTTGGTTCTCTCTGAAGGGTGTGAGAGAAGGCTATGTTCCCGGCCACTCTCCTTAGCTTATAGATCGCCATCTTCTCTGTATGTGTGTCTCTGGGTCTATATTTCCCCTTTTTAATAAGGACACAAGTCATGCTGGGTTAGGACTAACCTTAATAATCTCATTTTAATTTGATTACCTCTGTAAAGATCTCACCTTCCAAAATGTCACATTGTGACATACTGGGGATTATGACATTAACATGTGAATTTTGAGAGGACACAATTGAACCCTGGACACAGTTACTCTGTAGTTTTATTCAATAAATATTTTGAGCCTCTAATAGGAAGTATACTCAGTATTTGAGAGAGAAATAAATAATCCCATGTTACCTGGTAAAAGATAGGGATGTGTTATCTGAACCCTTCTCTCATCTTCAAGATGAGGTCAAGAGTGACCTAGCTGTCTGGACTCTGACAAGGTGCCAGAATAGTGAAAAGCTCTGTGGAACCAGGATTATAGCAAGGAGTTCCAACCAGGAAAGATGAGTGGGCTAAGTCAAGAACTTTGAAAATAGGAGTCCAGTGCCTAGAAAGGCAAAAACCAAGGTAGAGGTGGGACCTTTTGAGACCCCGGTGAATGAGGTGGATATCAGATAAATCAAGTTTTGATCAAAGAGGACTGAAGGGTCTTTGTAAGTTGGCTTAGAATTTTTTCAGTTGGCCAGAGTTACAAGAGTTGAATGATGACATAATTTATCCTCCAAACAGAGGCCTATTTTGGAGTAAAAGAGGGTGCTATAAAGAGGTCAGTGGGAAAAACAGGCATGAATAGACACTGTCTTAGGTAATCAAGGAAAAGTGGTCACCCTAGACCACAGGAATGTTATGGTTGGGAGGGTGAACCCAGTTTCAAGATCTGAATCACTTTAGAAACTAGAAACCACACAATATAATTTAACCTCATGAGTACAGTACATCCTGCATATGTACAAAGAGAGCATAGAGGAGGGAAGGACAGACAGTGAACAGGATCACAGAAGAAGCAACATCTAAGTTAGCATTAGATTGATAGATTAGAATTCTATCTATTAATAAAGATAAGGAAATACGTTCAAGAAAGAGGAAGTAATATGCAGAATAGCATGGAGGCAGCAAACATTACGGTGAGTTGTAGGATCTAGCTTTTATTTAACAAATATTATTTAAGTACCTATCCTGTGAAAGATTCTGGTCAAAGAGATAGGAATCAGTGATTAACAATATGGTGCCGGTGCTGCCAATTTTGGGGGGAAGATAGCCAATTTTGAAAAATGTTTCATTTTTATTAAGACTCAAAGGAAGATATTACTAGTTCCTTTATTGTTATCTTTTAAAATATACTATATTCATCTTCCATTATCATAAATGCTTAGTAATATTAGAAGACCACATAATATTATATCTCAAACATATGTCTAAATCAGCTCTCTTCTATCGGAGAAAATGATTTTCAATAACAAGTGATTGTATCATTCCAGATACATGTATGTGATGCCAAGAAAACAAAGGAGAATAAATATAGATAAAATGTGAGCAGCTTGGGCTGGCATTTTATTTGTCTAATTTAGACAGCCTCCCTTCTCCATACTGTAACTGTTTTTGATCTTTTCATCATAATGACCTGGTAATGTTAGGATATCAAGAAATAAGAACAAATTAAATGATTTCCAGTGCCATGTTTTGCCCACAAATTGCAAAAACAGCAACGTTTAGGTTTTCTAGTTTGCTTTATGTGTTCTGCCTGGAAGGTGTGTGATTTCAATTGTCCACATGGTTCTATCAGCGGAACTGGTATTCCTCATTCATGTTTGGTGGCAGATGACAGATTTTGTTTCTTTGTTTGTCGGCAGCAGAAAAAAATTTTCTGTAGGAAAATTCCCAGGTGACTCATTTAGAAAATGGAAGGCATGCTTTGGCCTTTGATTAAAAATATTTAGAGGCATAATTTATATACTCATATCAGAATCAAGCCAGTAGCCTGATCCCATGGCAAAAACTCTATTAGTTTAGTTCATCTGAGATCATTACTTTTTCCTTCCCTCTCTCTTTCCCTCTCTTCCTTCTTTTTCTTTCCTCTTAAGAATTTTACCCCTGCTTTTTCCTGTCTCCTTTTAAGTTGGCGAGTATTTGGGGAAGATCAGCATATAACAGCAGATCTAAAGAGAGGGTTTACACAAAGTATTCATTCTACCTTGAGACAAATGTAGTTTTTTTTCATACTATTTTGTACTTCCTATTCTGCTTTAAATAAAGAAAGCCCAGTGATACTAATTGGAAGGAGGGCCATAATTTCTCAACACCTCTCTGTTCCTTTAAGAAGGAAATGTGGTAGTAATGGCAGGAGTGGAGGTGGCAGGCTTCATGTGGGGTTTCTGTACAGGATCTCTGTGAGTGGTTATAAGGTCTTACTGGTACCAGTGAAATTCTGAGGCAGGGCCTGGCAGGAGACCAGCAGGACTCAAATCCTGAAAGGTTGTGGATGGCAGGTGGAAAGCTTGAATGCTAGAAAAGATGCAAAAACAAGGAAAAGTTTAAAGCCCTAAAGAAATAATATCAGATTTTTATTTTATTGTTTTAAGATTTAATTATTTATTTGGGGGGGGAGAGAGCACGTGAGTGGGGAGAGGGACAGAGAGAAATGGAGAGAAATCCTCATGCAGACTCCCCGCTGAGCACAGAGCCCAGCGTGGGCTCCATTGGGGGCTCGATCCCAGGACCCTGAGATCATGACCTGAGCTAAAATCAAGAGTCAGATGCTTAACCAACTGAGCCACCCAGGAGCCCCAGATTTTGATTTTAGAAAAGTCCCCTTTGGTAAGAATATGAAGAATGTATTAGAGAGATAATCGTCTGTTTAAGAAAAAAATTACCTTTGAGTAGTGGAAAAGAATGACCTACACGGAGACAGTGGTGGTGAAAAGGAAGAGAAAGTGGTAGATTTGGGATTATGTTTTCTTCCTGCTTTCTGAAACATCTTACAGAATATCTGGCAGTTAATGTCCTTGAATAAGTGCAATAGAATTTCTAAGATTTGATAAAAATTCTGGGGGAAAACTGGCAGTGAAAGGTTTTAACTGTGACCCTCTTTATTTTTTTTTTTAAATTTTTTTATTCATTTGAGACACAGAGATAGAGAGAGAGAGAGAGCGCGCATGAGCAGGGGGAGAGGCAGAGGGAGAGGGAGAGGGAGAAGCAGGCTCCCTGCTGAGCCAGGAGCCCGATATGGGGCTTGATCCCAGTACCCTGGGATCATGACCTGAGCCGAAGGCAGACACTTAACCATCTGAGCCACCCAGGCGCCCTAAATGTGGCCCTCTTTAATCTAAGCTCTTCTTACTGAAGAATAAGATTTGGGTTTTATCATTTATTGACAAAGTTATATGGGCTTTCCCACAAATACCATTTGCTTACATGCACCCAAGCATTTGTGTTTTTTGCTCTTACCTTAACTCAGTCATACAAATAATTTGACAATTCAAGCAGAAATTATTAAGAGCAAAAACGTAGCATGAGACTTAGATCTACATAGTGTCTCTCTCTGTGTTCATCCCATATCATAGATGTGACGTGCTAAAATTAATCCATCTATGCCTGATTCAAAACAAGTGCTTTTAGAGGGGTCTTCCAGCTCTGCCAACTGGATCATAAGTTTGAGTTTCTGGAACCAGGCAAATAGCCTGTGACTTTGTCCTGACCACTGTGCTGCTTTTCCTTATTTTTTTCTCCTTTCATTTTCTTTAGGATCCAATATTGATTGAATGAAAGAGGGCACAGCTTTAATTTTGTTATTGACTGCCTGAATAGACCTTCGTGCTTGTTCAGTTCCTGTTGAACTGCAAAGGAAAGCTTCTTTCAGTACTATCTGCAATCACAGCAATGATAAAGTGACCATCACACACTGCTTTATGTTTTCATTATTTTCTCTGCACCTAAATAAGGTGTCAAGAGTTTTAATACTTCATGAACAGTATTCTGTAAATTATAGTAATATACTGTACTTCTTTGACCTTTTCAATATTGTGTGATTTGGTTGGCTGGCCTCTCTATTTATAGCCCTGCTGAGTAGAGGGGCAGGAGTGAATATCCTGCTGCTAATGAAAATATCATATATTGAAAGAGCCAAATGATGATACTGTCTTGGTCCAGATGACCATATTTCACAAGATATACAGCATTAGGCATTGTAATTCTGATAAATCATTTTGCTGACAAAAGGTATAATGAGATTAGAAAATAGCCAAAAATTAATTCATTCACTGACAAGGTTTGTATCCAGGCTAAGAAGAGTGTGAACTTTTAACAAAATCTCATTAGAATCCCAAGTTTAAAGTCACATTCTTTTTCATTCTCTGCCGATACTTAGGGTAGTACATTTGGTATTTACATTAGTAAGTATGGTTAAGAATGATGATGGAGAATTTTCTTTTATAGCCTTAAAAAACATTGATCAAATTACATTTACTCTTTCTTTTGGAATTTTCAGCTTCGTTTTGCCTTTTGAGAATAAGGACTGCATTCTTTGGGTTTTCTATTAAATGGTTTTCATGATAGAGATAACCTAGTAGAAAACATTGTGAGAGAATTGTTCATATCATTGTCCTTTTAGCTACATGCGTATGCCGACTCATGCTATGTTGCCTGTCTAAAGAATGCTTAATGACATTTCTAACTCTCATAGGCTATTCATGAAACAAATCATATCCCTGTTACCCAACTTCTCTCAAACGCTGCTTTTACCTTACAGGAAAGGGAAGGAATATATAAGTCCTATTTATCCCAACAGGGAGAACCTCTTCTGTGTCGATTTGTGTAGCTACTTTGCCATTATTTAAAAGTTACTTTTGCCCTGCGAACACTGGGAAGAGAAGTTGGGTCCTCTGGCAGGCCTTGTTACTTTGTCATGATACATTAGTGGGTGCAGGAGCAGTCCTAATTAATATAGTGACCCGGCTCATTTCACAGGCATCTGAACTCTGCGCAAGATGTCAGTGCATCATCTATAGACTAAGCTTTGAGATACACGGCCCTGTACACCTCACTCTATTCTCAGTGGTGTTTTTTTTCTTTTTTGCATTGTAAATGAAGAGCTTTCACTTTCAAGGAGACTGCAACCTCCCCTTCTGAGAAGCAGCAGAGATCTGGTCTGCTGTACAAGTTCATTTTCAATTAGTGTCTTGGATTTACTCATTTGAAAAGCTTATGGGAAGCCATTATGTATTAAAGGATTTTAGACAGGTTAGGTATGATTTATAACATAAAGTGGAATTAGACAGGTTTAGTTTGATTAAATAGCACATCTGTTGGGGTGGTGGTGGAAAGATTTATGAAGTAAAATCAAGTCAAAGAGAGAAAAATGAAAAAGCGATGTGTAGCCTGAAAGAGGATAAACAGAACCTATGTGATTGGAGATACTTAATCATGTCTGTGACTGCGTCTATCTGAATTCCTTGTAGATGCTCACGTATTTTTGTAACTTTGTTTCATTTCATCCTGGCAGTGATCATCCAGGATAAACTTGCTATTCTCATTTAAGGCAGAGGGAACTGAGGTTTGGAGAAGTCAAATGACTGACTCAAGGACAAACGGCCAGGCTGAGACGGAGCCATGAATCTCACTCAGGTTGTTGTTTTCTTCCTGCCTCTAAAGTGCATGCTCTTTCCATGTCTCTGTAACGTTCTGCAATTGGTGAGCCCATTTTTCTTGGACTGCTCGCACGTGGCCATGTTGTGGGTCTCACCTGAAAGGCTGAAGACTTTCCAGTGTGCCCGTGTACAGAGAAACCAGTGGGAATTCCTGCTTGGAGCATAGGTTGTTCCCAAACTGGTGAAGGACTTACAGGGTTATCAGTCAAGATATAGCTCTTCCATACCTAATATCCAAGTGCCTCTCCCTTTAACTAATGACACATAGACCTACATCTGACCAACAAATCCTTTTTGCTGATATGTATTATTTATCCCTTGGCTTGCTCCCGAAAGGATTTCAGTTGACTTCTCCACTGAAATGCTATCTGATAAGGGTTTGTTTAATTATCCCTCTTAGAAATAATACTTCCGTCTGGATACAGAAGATTTTTGATCTTTACTAGTTACCTGATTGGAAAAAAATAAATAACAGCACCAACTTGCAAAAACTGTGAGAAAGAAGAGATTGATATTTTTAGTCAGCAAAGCATTCCTAACAATGCATAGGAAGCTTATCACCTTGTCTGTCCTTAAGATTGGTCTTGCACAATTAACAGTTAGAGTGAATTTTCATTTATCATAAAGTGCAGGCCCCAGATCAGAGGGACAACTGGACTAAGCCAAATTAACTAATCCTTTTATCTCTACTGCCAACATGGTACTCTTTTGTTGGATATGAAAGGAAACTCAAAACCACTTTAAGAGAATTTACTGAATATCCGTATGATATCCAGACAAGATGCTCATGCTCAAGAAGGTTTTGTGAAATCTACTTTGGCTATCCAAGTTAAAAACATGTTTTAAAGAAAATGTATACTGTAATTACCATAGTTGTTTCAAGTGTATAGCTTCCAAAAATGAGAGAGAAATACGAGCATTACTATGTTTTTTTGTTGTTGTTTCTCCAAATGCCATTGATCCCTGCACACACTTAAGAGATTATTCACATTTTTTTGGTTGTTCAAGAATTTCACAGAATTAAATACTATTCAAGGTAAGTAAGCTATTAACCAAGGATTATAAGCTTAATTTAGTGTTAAATGAGGTAATTCCACTTTGCTGCAGCAATGTTTGACCTGTATATTAGGTTGAATCAAGTTACAGTACATAACATAGCATAACCCAGCAAAATCATTTTCCTGTATTATGTTTACATCAATAACAGAACAATTATTTTTCATATGATCATTTGTAAAATGTTAGCATCATGTGTTGGTGCTATTTTAACTCTCCATGGGGGAAGTGGCTACAAAGGATTCATGGTTCCTGTCCTTAGGTATAAGTTCATTTGGAGAGAAAAAAGTAACAAGGCAGAGAGAATATTTGTCACCTACAGGCAAAGTCCCGGTAGGCTGGGCGGTCTGTTTCAACACTGTTACGCCCTGTGTTTCATACATGGTTAAAGCATTAAAGAAAATCCATGGAATATGAGTTTCAGGACTTTCTGCTGGGTGTTTCTATTGGAGGATATTCATTACCCCTAGGTGATGAGCCCCAAATATTGAATTATTCAATAGAACCCCAGGCTTCAATGGTGAGCCCATAGAATATTTCCCTTTACCTCTCTGTGGGCTTCCTGGATTACAGGCTCTATATAGTAAAGAAAATCTTACACATTTGTCTTAAACATTTAACTGTTGCTAGAGCTTGGGGAAGAGACTGCACATAGTATGAAGGTTTTGTTTTGTTTTGTTTTAACTGATTTGGTCCCCTTAATGGTATCCACTAACTATGTTAGAGATAAGTATCTGTCAGCAGTTTTATAGTAACCAACTCCTGTCAGGACCTATAACTTCACCACAGAAAAAAGTCTCTCTGGGCTATAATCTGACATGCAAAAGCTCAGTATGAAGGGAAAGAGAAAGAGGAGAGTGGGGGGGAAATACATTCAGGAGCTCAAAGTGAACTCTTGATGTGCTAAATGATTCCAGCCACACACTTCTCCAAAGCCACTGGAGATAACTTTATGGTCCTAACCTTTATTTTAAATTAGGGAATTCATAAGAGAGGAACTCAGTTTTCTGGCAAATAGATTTGATATGCAAGAAATAACTCTTGTGAATAAGTAGAGTTTAAGAAGTGGGATTTGAACTCCTTTTTTTTTTAAATCAATTTTATTATTTTATCAAAAATTCTCGCACCTCAGGGTAAACAGTTGGCAAGTTTATAGGTCAATCTGCAATATTTATGCGTTAAATAGTTTAATGCATGCTTAAGTGTCTAGATTTTACTCTTTGAGAAGTTTACATTACATCTAGAGTGGTAACATAAATCACAACATATAAAGAAAAATACCCCAAAGTTGATAATATGTTATAAATCATTTCTTCTCCTAGTTATGGCTTTATTGTTTCCTCCTGAGATTTCAAAATTCTACCTTATTTCCTCCTCTGAATTTTTCACAAACTACCTTCCTCACTTCCCTGATTCCAGGGCTTCAAATGTTGGCAAGTCTTAGAAAAGAAGCCCAGGGCCATTTTAAATCAGTAAGATCATTATTAACAAGTCCCTGAAGGAATGTCTGGCCTGTGCAACATTCTCCATAAACGGTACATTGTATATGTTTGTGTTATTATTCTTACTATCATTTTATTATACACTAAAAAGTCCAGCCCAAACAAAAACAAAACCCTTGAGTTAGCAAGATCCAGGTCTAATGAGAGTGCGTGTTTTGTTAATCAATAATGAAATCTAAAGAATTGGCCAAAAGTGCCCTTGTCATTCAGGCTTTGTGTAGTCTTAATTATGGTGTGTCTACCTGAAGACTCAGTCTCCTATTTCCTGCGCCTGTGCTGGCCGGAACAAAAGGAGCATTAGAAGCTCCTTTCTCAAACGATAGTCTAGAATTTGCCCCATGACTCTAATCCACATTCTGAGACCCTGTACTCAGAAGGTTCAGAACACTCACACAGTCACCAAACACAGCTTTGCTGTCTCTACGCTGGCGTGTCTCTTCTCTTTACTGCTTAGCACTTGGTATCCTCAGCGGGACTGCAGCTCTACCATAGGCCCTTAATTGGAATCTTGCTGAGCTCTTGCCAACAGCCTTTCTCACCCCCTATTTCCTCCTCTGTGACAGGGCTTTTTCCTCCAAATACTAGAGAAATGTCCAAACATATTGCCACCGATCTCATATTCAGTATTATCGTGAAGCTGATAATTGCCTTGATTCCTTTGTAAAATAGGACCTGGTGAGTATCAGCTCCAGTCTGAATAAGCTAGAGTTTACCATGCCTATTTAGACATTGAAAATGGAATAGTTTTCATTGCACACGACATCTGATCCTATACCTGGGTTGGTTATTTCAGCCCAGGTCCCAGCTGCTTCTTCCCTAATAGACTGGAACCAATCTTAGAGTTTCATTTACTGTTGGGCAGAGACAGATCACTGTTTTGAGGAATTTGAAGCTTATAAAATGTGGGAGGGACAGGCTTTGTTTAGAACAAGAAAACACAATTTTATTTTATTTTATTTTTAAAGATTTTATTTGTTTATTTGAGAGAGAGAGAATGAGAGACAGAGAGCACGAGAGGAAAGAGGGTCAGAGGGAGAAGCAGACTCCCTGCCGAGCAGGGAGCCCGATGCGAGACTCGATCCCGGGACTCCAGGATCATGACCTGAGCCGAAGGCAGTCGCTTAACCAACTGAGCCACCCAGGCGCCCAAGAAAACACAATTTTAACTATAAAGTTTAGTTTGGGAGCCCAAGCAAGTGAGGGGATTGATGTAAAGCTTAAGATACATTAGCTTCATGGTAAATATGCCTGTGCCTTTGAAAATTAACAGGGCAATTGATGCTCATATATTTCTATCCTGGAATAGTGTAGTGAACAAAAAAATATAGTTTATTCAGCCAAAATAATATTTTGAGGTTTTTACTTTGAAATAATTGGACTTAGAGAAAATTTATAAAAATAGTATAGCTAGTTCTTGTATATGCTTCACCCAGCTTCTACGAATGTTGATATTTTACAAGCATGATACAATTATAAAAAATAAGTTAACACTGGCACAATACTACTAACTAAGCTATCAACTTGATTATTCAGTTTTCACCAGTTTCCTCACTAATGTCTTTTTTTCTGTTCTTGGAGCCAATCCAGGATGACACAGTACATTTCATTATGACGTCTTCCAACCCATGATAATTCCACGGTCTTTCCTTATCTTTTGTGACCTTGACACTTTTGAAGAGTATTAGGCAATTATTTTGTAGAACGTCTCTTGATTTGTGATTTTCTGATCTTTTCTAATGGGATTGAGGATTTGCATTTTTAGCAAGAATATTATGCAAGTGATACACCTTTCTTCTCAGTGCATCATATCAAGAGGTACATGATGTTGATTTGTCTTACTACTGGTGATGTTGATATTGACCCTTTGGTTAAGATGGTGTCTGCTGAGTTTCTCCATGATAAAGTTAGTAATTTTTTCCTTCAAAATTATTGAGTATCTGCAAGTATTCCATTTCTCTTTAAACTTTTCCCACTAAATTTAGCATCCATTTGTGGATTATCTTGTTAGAACTGCTCTGTAGTTATAATGGTGGTTTGTTGTTTTCCTCATTCCTTCTGCATTTATTAATTAGAATCCTTCTGTAAGAGAACAATAATACTAAAGATGAGATACACCATTTATTTTTTCATTGACTTACTACACTTTGGATTCATGAATATTTGTTTTATTATGTGGGTTATAATCTAGTATTGTCATTATTTATTCCATTACTCAAATTATTCTAGCTTTGGCTATTGGGAGCTCTTTCAGCGTGACCTCTATGTTAAAAACAATTTTCAAACAATTAACCTTTTGTGCTTTTCAAACACCTTGAAGAAGATACTTCATAACCAAATGTCTTAAACTTTATGTTCCCTGCTTCTCAATGATTTTACAGACAATGGCTACTCCTATACCTCAGCCCTCAAGCCTGTGCAATCCTTCTAGCTTTTCCTTTACCAGTGTGCCCCTGTGTACTTGACTCTCCATTACAAAAGACTTTGAATAGTCCCTCCGATCACTTCTGGAAGATGCGAAGAATGGAGGAGGTTGGCTGGCTAAGCACTTTCTTCAGCTGCCAGACAAGGGGAAAGAATGACTAATTTTTACCCAGCCCATATGCACATACCAGACCAATGACTAAGTCGTTAACAACCTTGATTATCTTTATCTTGCACCATTTACCTTATTGCCTATTTTAGAAATGAAGAAATTGAATTTAAATGACTTGTCCAAAGCAGCATTGTTAGTAAGTGCTCTCCATGATGACATGTCTCACAGAGTTGGGCCAAGACCACTTTAGCTGTGTGAGTTGTAGAGAATGACTGTGCTTGAAAAGATGGGAATTAGGAAAGGGAAATTATCAGTGGGCTACAGGATGGGTAGTTTCATGAAAATAAACAGGGAATGATTATAAAGAGATTTCCCTAGTGTCCCAAGTTTCAGGGTCATCAAACTTGTTCTTTCAATAAGAGGTTTTGTGAGGACATACTTTGGGGCATAAAAACACAAGCTGAAGAAGGAGATCTTTAAAAGTTAAGAAAACCGATTCTTAAAACTATCTTTACTTGAGGGGGAGAATTTCATGTACTTCTAGTTGTAAGCAGAACTGAAAGTTAGATTTTGGTTCAGATCACTTTTAATGTTCTGTCATGGAGGGAGAAAGTCTGAACTTGCGGGCTGGGGATACCTAAACCTTCTTTCAACAGTGATGGAAGTTAAGCACTCGATTTGTGAGATCCTCTCCAAATTTTACAAAATGACGGATCACCTCATAATCCATTTCTTTCAAAAGATGATATTACAATTGTCCTCTCCTTAATTACTTTAGATAATCATGATTTATTTGGATATGTTGTGAACATACAGTGATTTATGCTTATTTATCATAATGGTTTTTGAGGCGAGCCTGAACATACATATACATAATGTATGTTTATATTTTATAGCATAAAATATTCAAATGTTCCTTTCAATGCCCATCCTATGTGTATGGCTTGTCAAGAGTGGATGGTATTGACATTTATTGCCATAGGTTATCAATGTGGGAAGGTTGAAAATGCTTAATTTTCATGAGGAGACTGTCAAAGTTCAGAAAAATATTACAGAAATGAAGAACAGTGATATGCAATGATGCTGTGTTAGGTAAAATTCATAGGAGAAAGGTTTGAGGCACAGTATACCACATCATAAGGTATACACAGATGATGCCTGTATGTGTGGGACTCTGTTATAGATTCCAAAATGGGGAGAAGATAACCTCTGAATTCCTTGGATCCCTAGAATTGCTGCTTCTCTATAGAATTATATCACTTTCCAAAGTCCAGAGCCAGATTTCAGAAGAGTGTGATTTAAACCGAATTAAGTCTCTGAGAGATTTATGTAAGAAAAGCATTTAAAATCCATCTTAAAGAACAAGATAAAGACAGACATTTTGAAATGGTTGTGTGGAAGTAAAGTACAAGTAAGAGTTTCAGGCAGAGGGAATGACTTAAGTGAAAATCTCGAGTAGAGGGCAGTATAATGCAAAGTAAGTTTGGGGAGGTAGGATATAATTAGATGACCAAACTGGGAATTTGCATTTTATTCTATAAACAGAAAAGTCAATACAAGAGAGAGAGAATGGTTGCACTTGGTGTTGTTTGGAATTTCCTTGAGTTATTTATCATTTTTGGAACATCATAGCTCCAATGAGTTGTGGGTTTTGTTTTTTGAATAGTATAAGGACATTGTCAGAAGTATACTATAAAAATGTGAATCTGACACTAAAATGGTTTGGAGAGGGAAGATATTACAAGCAGGAAGAATAGGTAGAAAGTTAGTCTAGATACATACAAGGTAATACTTTATTTGAAATGGGAGTTAAAATGTGGCATGGGCAAGGTGGATGAGAAAAGTATCACTAAGTTAAAATCTGCAGGGATGATCCATTTGTGAACTAGTAATATTTTTTATTTTAAAGAAACTGGTAATTTTTATATTAATAAGAAAAATTGAATCTATCAAGACTTAGGACTTTCATGTAGTTCTCACAGATCATTTGAAATATATATTTAAGAAGTTTCATTAAGAGGATACTAAAAATGACTTGTATGTACAACCCATATTGATATTTTTATTCTGAATCATATGTGATACTTATTCTCTATATTACTCATTTACCATTTTAGCATGTAGTTAGATACCATGTTTTACTGAAACATTAAATCACTGAACTTAATTTTCATATTTGTTTATCATATATCTATAATTATATTGTAAGGTAATTCAGGGTACCAGAAAAACAATTTTTATACTTTATTTTCCCTGTGGCATCTAGAATAGTTGGTCAGAATTTATATGTGCTTATTTTTTAATTGACAGATTGAATCAAAGATTGGGTTAATACGGAAAAGTAAGAAACTTTCAGTATAGTAGGTGTAGCAGCTGCAAATATATTGGGTATTTTTCTTTGAAATTGTCCCAAATTTTATGAACATTAATGTTGGTAAAAATGAAGCTTTATTTCAAAAAAAAATCTTTATTCATTCTCTCTCTTTTTAGGGTAGAGATTGTAAACTGCATTAAATTTTTTAATGAAGTATAATTGACATGTTAGATATAACGTATAATGATTTGATATTTGTATACACTGAGAAATGTATACACAATAAGTCTAATTAACACCCCTCACCACACAGTTATAAATTATTTTTTCCTTTGTGAAGGGAGACTTTTAAGATTTACTCTCTAATTCTCTTTTTTTGAAAGAGAATTTATGAGAGAAACTTGAAGTATTATATTTCCATTTTTGAATCTAATCATGTGAATCAGGAGTGGTGACTCATGGCAGGTCAAATAGAAGGCTAACATTTTGAAACTCCTTACAATAAAGTGAGTTTCCTGAGATATCTGCAGGAGAATGTTGGATAACAGGATCAAACTTCTTAACAGTAAGAAGCTGAAACAATATAACACCATATGAATGCAAGTATATTGCTAGTAAATTCTTTTTTTTTTTTGAAGATTTTATTTATTTATTTGAGAGAGAGAGAGAGAGAGAGAACAAGAACTAGCAGGGGGAGGGGTAGAGGGAGAAGCCGACTCCCCGCTGAGCAGGGAGCCTGATGCGGAGCTCCATCCCAGGACCCTTGGATCATGACCTGAGCCGAAGGCAGACACTTAACCGGTTAACTAAGCCACCCAGGTGCCCCTGCTAGTAAATTCTGTTGATGTATATACCTATATTCTTTAAACACACACACACACACACACACACACACACACACACACACACACCCCTTCCTATGTCCTCGTGGCTCTAGAGATGCAAAATGACATACATGTTACATTTTGGGTGGGAGAAGTTTATTAAAACACTTGGTTCGAAATAGCTGGGTGGCAAACCTCCTTGGGTACACAGTAATGGTCTCAAAATCATTTCTTCATAAAAAGTGCATATATATATATATATATATATATCCATCCCATTCTTAGAAGAAGAAAACCAATTTTGTGTTATTGTTCCCTCTTCTCCTTCCATAGCATTCATCAAATAGTACCCGCACAAGCATCTGCCCTCAAAATTATTTTGCAGTTATACATCATCATTCTGACTTCCAAAACATTGTTAGGAAGTGTTCTTGGCTTCTGTTTACATATTAAACACACTTAATAAATATTAAGCATGGTATAAACCAAACTATTCCCTTATAGACCTGGAATGAAAGAAGCCTGTATTCCAAGGATTTACCATATACAAAAATTGTATTGGGGTACTGCTGGATTTATGTATACAAGTTTTTATTCTTAAAGAGCTTCCAAAGTAACAGAGATAAAGCATGTATGTAAATCATTGTGAAGTTAAGTAGAACATGCTAATATGTGTAGTTCATAAAATTAGAAGTGATAATAAATGTTGTAACATTTTAAAGAAGGAAAAGATCGGTTCTGGTTGGGCTTATCAAATAAGAGTCCTTACAAAAAGTAGGAGTCATACTGAAAGTAGGGCATCAAAGTCTATAGGATTTAGCATGTTAAATAGTAGGAGGTTGGAGACTAGAGGCTGAGAAAATAATCAGGCTAAGTCACAAATATGGTCAAATCGAATAGGATTTGGAGTCTTAAAGGAGCTGGGCCTGCTTGTGCTGCCTTCCAAACATGGGCAGATTTAGGTTTTGGATAATTACTTTGGGCCTCAACTATACCTGGTATCACACTCCACAATTAAATTTTGATCTCCTTGATGATCAACCTCACTTCTTGTTTCTGATATGCAACCCTGGCTTTTCTCACCAGCTTGACGCTCTATTCAAGTCCCCTCCATTTTTTTTTAACTTTCTTATGTTATGTTAATCACCATACATTACATCATTAGTTTTTGACGTAGCGATCCGTGATTCATTGTTTGCGTATAACACCCGGTGCCTCCACTTTTGACCTTGGCTCCTGTTTGTACCTTAGAATACTTTGAACTACTTCTCCTCCTGCTCACTGACCTACTGCCCTGTGGCAACCTCACAGACATGATGGAATGGCATATATTATGTTCAGGTGATGCTAAATTGATTTACTTGTTGGGAAGAGAAAATTTGTGTGGTTATGCGTTGAGAAAAAGAGATTCAGTAGTTAAAGAAAAATACCAGAGAAGACCAAGCCCTATAGATTTCAATCAACCGGTCAGAAATACCCCAATTTTTGTCCTCTTTTTCTACAAATTATACTGTATTTTACTTATTTTTCCTTTAAATTACCTCATTTTAAAATTTTTGCATTCCTCTTAAGCAACATAATCCATATAATTGTTTGAAGCTGCAATTAAAATTTTTATTCCCACACCACTATTAAAGTTATTTTCTCCACTTACAACTAATGTTTTATGTTTCATTCTTTCGTAAATACTGTTATGGTTAATGGGCAGTTAACTGTTAAAGTTTTAGCCAGAAAATGTTAACATGATTAAACTTACGGTGATATACAGTATGATTGGAGGTAGGAAAATAGAAGGTTAAGGTAGATATAAAATCATGAATTAATATAGACCTGTATTAGAGTCTTCTCTGAGCAAATAAAAAGAAGTTCAATAAGCGAAGTGATAGGAAATTAATAGGTCTTACTGATAACTCGAAGCGGTTGGCAAGTTTAAAGGTTAAAAGGATATTTTGACTCTTGGTACCTGGAAAAATGGGAGTGTCTGGAGGAAGCACTGGTTTGTGAGAATGGATGATTAGTTTAGTTTGGGAGTTACTAAAGTAAGGATCTGGTAGACCAGACTGGGGGGGCTCCCGGTTAATATTGATCTGGGTGTCAGTTCCTCAGTGATGATAGTTGTAACCATGGGAGTAGCTGAGGTCCCTGATGGGGAGAGTTTGTTGAAAGAAAACAGCAGATGACCGAAGAGGGAACCTTGACCGGAGGTCTATATTTATTGTGCGGAAGGCAGAACAAAAGGCAGCAATGGCAACAGAGAAGCAATGATCAGTCATGGAAAGGAAGAATCAATATAGTGTGTGGATGTGCGCACTGAGGAAAAATATTCTGTAAAAATGGAGTAGTGGCTAAAAATGAAACACCTTATATTTTGTGAGCATTTGAAAATGTGCAGAATGTTTTTGAACAAATTGGGCATCAGGTGGGAAGGAAAGAGATCGGGTCAGAATGTGAAGACTTGATCAAACGTAGAATGTGGGAAAGTTGGTAACAGGCAGTTGGTGACAAAGATATCTGAGAGCAAATGGCCTGATAAACAGGGACTATGGTTTAGATATAGAAGAATGGATGAGTGAAACAGGAAAGCTTGACTGCAGTTGGGGAGGACATGGGGTAATGGGAATGTAATCAGGGTGGGACGCTATCTTGGTAGAAATAGGATATGGATTCAGTAACCAGTTTTAGTGTACAAGGTTAAGCTTTGGTCAAAGGAACAAGGCTGAGTTCCATTTCTTAAAATTGAGAAATAAGGCCAAGATTTTCAGCAAGTTTGACTTAATACTGACACATTTAGGATCCTGAACTAGGACCCCCTCTCACCCCCCAAAGAGATTTCTCTAGAAGTTGGAATGGGATTTAGAAGATGGGTACAAATCACATGACTTTACATAGGGAAAAGGATTCTGCAGAAGCCCAGTCTTAGGAGTCATTATTTTATTTTATTCTCATAACTGCTTCAAGGCATATAGTTATTGTCAGAACCAGAAATAGAAACTGCTTTTTGAAATTCTCTTCGCAGTGGTCACAAGAACACAGTGAGGTCAAGGACAACAAAGGAGACCATTCATTAATGGTGGTAATTTGTATTGATGATTTCAGGGAGAGCAGATTCATGGGATTCTGGACCGGAAGCATCACAGAAGTTCAGAGAGATGAGGGTGTGAGGATACCCCAGTGGGGTGAGTAAATATGCCAATACATTAATGGCTAATTAAAAAGCATTTCCAAAATGTTCTTGAAAACTATATAGGAAGGTGTTTTGTTTTTATTTTAGTTTTTGGCAATTATAGTACTGGTGATTTAAAGCTTCAGATAGCACTGATAGAATCTTTCCCAGAAGAAACACTTACTATTTATAGTAGGTCCTCCCCTTCTAGGCACTAGATGAACTTGATTGACAGATCCTTAGTATTTTTCTATGAGGTAGAAAGTAATTGCCCCGTTACAATGTTCCATTACTACTGTTAGTGCATGTTTTATTAATCAACCGCCCGCAAGATAAACTGCCAAAAGCTAAACTATGTTTTGCTGGACTTTGTTGTTTACTGAAAGTTCTTTTCCTTCCAGAAGTGTTGGCCTCCCAACCAGCGCTGTGCCCTTGTGTTTTGTCTTCTGTTTGCTTTGAGATAGTGACAGAAAAGGGGAGAAATAGATTATCCCTAAGTGTTATGTAAGGAGGGATAATATATTAGCACACGTTACATGTTTGGCCTATTCTCTGTAACAACTATGTAATGAAAAGGTTCTAATGTCCTCCAAGATCCAACTTGTCCTCAGTGAACCCAGGCCCATCTGTAGAGCCCAGGTTAAATTCCCTGCCTCTGTAGCACTAGCATCCCTATCCTGACCCTTGACAGGAAGCATGATCTCAAATTACTTTTCTAACCTGCTTAGTTTTCTCACCTCTTCTAGTTTCCACCTGTATCATGGGACTGCTAAAAACGTTAGTGGCAAGAAAAGCTCATATACAAATTAGAATGCCCTAACTCCCTAATTCTTGCTCCTCTAATTACTCACCAATTGAGCTACTTAAAACCATAATAGGGGGAGTTGGAACAAATTGTATGTAGAAGACGGAATACAAGGATGAACTCACGTCTGTTTTCCAATATGACTGGGACCAAAGAATGCTGAAAGACTATACTTATACTTATCTGGTCAGTGCGGTCCTTGCAGTTGTATAGGAACTAGATTATTAGCATGACTTAAAATATAGTGAATTTTGACTATGAAAACAAACTGCTTCCCTAGGATATTGGTTGTGCCTGGGTACCAGGAGTCAGTCAAAGACACCACACAGTGACAAGGGGATTTTATAGAGTGCCAATGTCATGCTGA
This sequence comes from Mirounga leonina, assembly GCF_011800145.1. Taxonomy (NCBI): domain Eukaryota; kingdom Metazoa; phylum Chordata; class Mammalia; order Carnivora; family Phocidae; genus Mirounga; species Mirounga leonina. The sequence goes on from NW_023270305.1 coordinate 62,660,878, forward strand.
ATTTATTTCTTTTAATTGTGTTCCATATTCCCCTTTTATGAGTATACCCATATAAAATGGTACATAATATGTAATGAATATAGGCCTATAAGATCTTCCGGATTTAAATTCTAAGTATGCACATGAATGGAGTTCAATAAAATTATTTTATTGGTGCAAGGGAATGCACCCACAGATGCTTTCCTACTTCTTTGCAGTTTAATTTAAAAAAAAAAAAAAAAACAAAACATAGAATCTGCTATGGGAACAGAGTAATTAATGTTGCCTGTCTCACAAGCCAAGTCTATTCACCAAATTTACAGCTAAAAACGCAGCTCCAATCAATTCTTGCTGCGTCTTAACATCATGTTTTTCATCCCTATCTCATTCTTTTGTTAATTAAATAAGATTTGTTATTTTCTGGCTCACAATTCAAAGAGCTCACAGAACTTCCCTAGTTCAAAATTCAAGGGCTCAGTACTGTTTTTATATTGAAAAAATATCAATTTAGTTTAGAGGAGATTATGTGCAGAATAACAGTATAATCAGAGAACTGAGGGCTGGTGAAATATTGTTACATTTCTGTTTCAAGTTATTCCTCTTGTCTTTTTTTTTCCCCATTAAACTGTGATCAGAGTAGAGAATGCCTTTTACAAATGGTTTAAATGCCAGGAGATGATCACTAAGAAATGAAAAGGCTGATAAACAGCATTTATGCAGATGGGTTAACTACCAAGTAAAATTCCATTAATGCTTTTTAATAATACACATGCAATTATAACTCACCTGGGCCAGACCATCCAGTCATCAAATGACAACTGCAGCTTGTATATTCACTCCTTTAACAGCACATATACCCTCTGCAACTGCTGTGTTCAAATAATGCCATGCGTTCGTGTGTCCAAGCTTGTTTTTAAGTACCCTTACTCCTCTTCATTCATTTAGGGGTCCACGCTACCTAACCTTGTCTGACATCAAATATCTTTTTCTTTTTTTTAATTTTTTAATTTTTTTAAAGATTTCATTTTTATTTATTTGACAGAGAGAGACACAGCGAGAGAGGGAACACAAGCAGGGGGAGTGGGAGAGGGAGAAGCTGGCTTCCCGCGGAGCAGGGAGCCCGATGCGGGGCTCGATCCCAGGACCCTGGGATCATGACCTGAGCCGAAGGCAGACGCTTAACGACTGAGCCACCCAGGCGCCCCTCAAATATCTTTTTCTAAGAGCTCTTCTTGCCTGAACTAAAATTGATAATTCACCTACTGAAGCCCATGTTCAGTGATGTGAATCAAGATTTAATTTTTAAATAGAATATCAACTAAAGATATAGAAGTGAAATAGAAAAATGTTCCTTGAAACCAGAAGTTGCAGTCCTTTGAATATTTTGTGGGGGGAAAAAAACCCACATTTCCTATATCATTCATATTTAGCTAAAAGCATTTTGCTTAAATGCCTGAAAGTATCTTGGGTGAAATAAGTATAAAAATCTTCTTAGAAACACTAGTGATATAAAACTAGCAATAAAATGAATTCTACTCTAGCTGGTTGGTTCATTGGATCAGTTGAGCACATACCTCAGTGTGGTACATAGGGGTATAGCCATCTTGCTTCATCTGAGAACAGGTGTATTCAGCAAAGAGAACTGGTACATGAGCCTAGCAGTAGAATCAACCTTGCATAGCCTGGCGAGCTTGATCAGATTTTCACACTAAGTGTTGTGTAATGATGAGTTGCATTATAGGCATCTCTAAGTGGGATTAATGAAGAGGAGAAGTTGACAGCTGGTGAATTTCTTTATCCATTTTTTTGAGTATCAGCAGGCTTACTACCTGATCTCACATCCTTCTTTTGTCCTGTTTTTGATGAGGGAAGGATGAAAAGTACCCCTTGGGGCACCTGGGTGGCTCAGTCTTTAAGCGTCTGCCTTCGGCTCGGGTCATGATTCCAGGGTCCTGGGATTGAGTCCTGGGTTGGGCTCCCTGCTCAGCGGGAAGCCTGCTTCTCCTTCTCCCACTCCCTCTGCTTGTGTTCCCTCTCTCACTGTGTCTCTCTCTGTCAAATAAATCAATAAAATCTTAAAAAAAAAAAAAAAAAAGAAATGTACCACTTTCTGTAGCCTAATTATAGCAGCGAATGGAGACATAGTATCTTCTATCTTGGGCCTTAGAAAAAAGACTATATGTCCCATCCCTGTTATTACCCAAAACGAACCTAGGTACTTCTTCCTACTTCATCTATTCCTCTATTCCTCATTAGTTAGCTCTTTCCTGCATTTACTTAGTGCCTGATATATTTGCTCTTTTCCTTCGTGTTATGCCTTTTCTTTGGGCTCAAAGTTAGATTGATACTGAATAAAGTTGTTACTCACCTTTTGCTTCAAGCGATTCAACTGTCTTCTCCAAGACCTTCTGTAAAACTGCTTAGCTGGAATTACAATCAAGGCACTGCAGACTTCCTTTAATGTAGAGGTTGGTTAACTACAGCCTTTGGGCCAAAAGTGGGCCATAGCCTATTATTGTAAATAAAGATTTTATTGGAACACAGCCATTGCCCTTCCACTTATATACTGTCAATGGCTATTTTTTAAATCTGTTTATGGCAAAGTTGAGTAGTTGAAACAGAGACCATATGGCCTACAAAACTTCTTTATAGAAAAGGTGGGCCAACACCTGGTCTCCAGGGGTTGTACAAGGGTTTGGACAAGAAGACAGTTGAAATTTTTATTCCCTCCATCTAGGAAATTGTGTCATGACTCCTCTTGTATAGAGGAAGCCATTTCCAGGCCAGAAATGAACTCCATTTTTTCTTAAAATAATTATTAGTTAGTTCTAGGTCATAATTGTGTTCCCTATGTGTTGTATTTACATATTTTGTGTTTCTACCTAAATAAATTTGCTTAATTGCTGAGGAAGTATACATCATATTAATAAGAGGAACTACAAAAAATTTTCTACTCAACTGGCTTAAGGCAAATGGAGTGCAAAGGCAATTCTTTCATCAGGAACTTTCACAGAAGAACTCGTATTTCTGCTTCCTCTTATAATTTTGAACATAGGACAACCTGGGCGTGCATTCCCACTTAACAACAGTGGGTTGGGGATGAGTACGTGTTGCCCCTATGGGCAGGGCCTGCATCCTGTAGCACGTCCTGGTAACATTGTCATTCCACATACCCAAATGCACTTGTTCTCGACCATTTCACTACTCCTGTGGACATCTAAGTGTGGGACCAGCTCTGCTCTGGTTTTCAGCACTTGCTGAACATGTGCAGAGCCACACATACCAGGACTATTGTTCTAAAGGGATATTTTAGAGTACTCCTAGACCTTATATCTCTCAGGTTTTATAAAAGTCACATTTTGGCTTCTTGGGATTATTAGCTTGATGAGTTGCTTCTAATCAAATGAAGGCACTTAAGAAGAAGATGCTTAACAAAGCCAGAGCTCTGAAATATTAGACTTGGCTGTATAAGCCCTTTGTTCTAATGGGCCAAAGAAGAAATAGGAACCATTAAAGCCCAATCAGCAAAGATGTGTTTTATTACCTGGACAGAGAAGTAAATGGGAAACTATGAACATGAGTATTAATGGCTGCAAAAGTTTTGAAAAACCTAGAAAGAGGAAGAGAGCAGATGTGCTGCCTGAGAAGTACCTTTAGCATTCCTCTGAGTAACAGAGAGATTGTCCAGAGGATTGATTGAGTTTTGTGATCTCTGTTCTGTGGGGAATAGCTCTGTTGTCTCCAAAAGGGGCACTGACCCATTTCACTTGATGGCCTTTTGTTGCTTTTTCCACTCTTACCAGCTCATCCATGTGGTTCTTATTGCCCGTCCATTGGCTTGTCTTAAGCAGAAGAGTGTGTATGGGGGTGGGGGAGAGGGTGGGAGTGTACTCTTATGCCTGCCTGGGGGAGATAAAGCTTGCAAACTGACAAAGGCAAGAGGATCAGAGTCAGGAAGAACTATGGGAGCATCAGGAAAAAGAGGAAGGAAAAAAACACACCAAAAATGAGAGAGAATGTTTCTGACTTATTCTCAGTGACCAATGTCCATCTTGTTTAACTAATTGGCAGTATGGTTAAATATAGCTCTCACCCCTCCCCCATTTCTTTGTCTCTCTCTCTCTCTCTCTCCCCCCTCTCCCCCCCCCACACTTTTCTTAGAGCAGAATAGAGCTAAATGTCAGCTAGATAAGAAAAAAGAAAACCCAGCCCTCAGTGATAAGTAGAAGTTTAATGTTTTGCGCTTGAAATCAGAAAAGAGGAAAAAATGTTTAGGATTCATATTTTTATCAACATTTTGACAGTTTTTCAGTTTAAAGATTTTCTTTTTTTCATTATATGATGCTAATACATCCTTGCTATGTCAGGATGTAGATTCTTCATCCAATATGGAGGAAGCTATTCCATGATTTCCAAGGGGTAGGAATTTCTTTTTTTAAAAAATATTTATCTTCTACTTTCATGTATATTCCTAGTATCTGTATATAGAACTAAGATTTTCAAGACCTCTTATGTGATTTTATAATTCCACTGTGCAACCATGCATATTTCATGCTGCACAAGTATCTTAGAATAATAAATGAAATGCTATGTGTAATGAAATCTGTGTTATGAAATGTTATGAATAAAATAATTAGATCTAGATAAGACCTACATGAAAAGTTGTTCATATTCATTCCACTTCTGTGTCTGTCCTCAATGATTTTTCACAAGACCTAAAGCACAGAGAAGCAAAATGAGGGGAGTGGAATGGGTCTGAGGCCATGACCTTGGTTATTCCATTACTTAAAATTGATCCACAGAGGAAAAACTAGCAGGTGACACTTTTGTAAGGAAGAGAACCAAGGAATTGTGGTATCATGGAAGATAAGGAGAGTTTTAAACTTCCTTTGGTGCTGTGAGAATTGATATGAACATAAATTTGGCAAGATGAAGATTGCTGGTGGCCTTAGTGAGAACAGTGTCAGAACTAGTGGGGGGATACACACTACTGGAAAGGGTTTAAGAGGGGAAAGACATGTAAGGAAGCAGAAAATATCGAAGGTGTTTTGTCGGGAAGGAGAACAACAACGTGGAACATAGATTAAGGGAAAAAAAGGATTAAGAAATTTTCTTTTAAAATGAGAATCACAAAACCACTTTTGTATACTAAAATGAATAAACCATTAGAGAGAAATAAATTGATACAACAAACTGAAGGCGATAATTGAATAAGAATTCTTGTGAAGAAGGCAGGTGGGGGTGAAATCCAAGACAAAGGTAAAAAAGTTGGCCTTTAATGAAGGACAAGAAAACTGTTGTAATTGGAAGGAAGTCAGAAAGAATGGTGATCAATACAAGGAAGTTGACAGATTTGATGGTGATCTGATGACTTCCATTTTTTGCAACTACTTAGGAAGCAAGAGAAAGAGGTGTTGGGGGTTTGATACACATGTGAAGTAATGATTTCAGAGAGTAAGCACTCCAGGATTGTTGCGTCTATTTGAAATTAGTGATTGTGAATATCAAGTTAAGACGAATTAACAATTTTAGTACCTTGAATGTGAGCTGTAGACACCAACTAGGTTGATAATAGGCTTGATCAGATTTAGGAATTTATTTTTAAGTCCATCTTCTTTAATTACTCTTTTTATATAGAGTTGTTTATTGCCTGAAAATCCAGTTTCATGAAAATTCGGAACCATAATGCCCACAGGGAGGGTGGAAAATAAGAATAAACCCAGATGCGAATGGGTGTGATTATGTTCACAGAGGACCTTGCTTTTGAACATTGAGATGGCTCTTTTGCTTAGGAAGAGTTGAGTTCTAATCACAGACTTCTGTGTGTTCCATTATCATGTGTGTCCACTCTAGTCCCACAGGGAAGGGTCTCTTAGCAGGAACAGGTATGGTGGTTTCCCAGCCTTACTTTTAGACTTGCATTAGTCGGCTCAGGCTGCCAAAACAAAATACCATAGACGGGAAGAGAAGTTTATTTTCTGATAGTACTGGAGGCTAGGACAGCCAAGACCAGGGTCTGTCAAGGTTATGTTTCTGGTGAAAACTGTCTCTCTGGCTTGCACAAGGTTGCTTTCTCATGGGGTCCTCATTGCCTTTCCTCTCAGTGTACACTAATCCCCCTGGATCAGGGCCCCACCCTTGTGACCTCATTTACATTTAACCATCTATCTCCAAATAGGCTTTGTAGGTGAGGGATTCAACACACGGATTTTGGTGGGACACAACTCAACCCAGAGCAAGGCTTTTACAGTGTTTTAGAGTAGCAGAGTAGATGAATGCTTTGGTGCTCAGGCTCCATTCATTTCCTCATCCTTCATAGAACTGGGCCTGCAGTGTAAGCTCATCACACTCACATCATCAAGTAAGAAGGGATAGTTTAGTGTACACAGAGTCTAAGTGCCCTATAGGGTAGTTTGCCTGCCTTTCTTCCTCATACAGTGTATATCATTGTGTGTGTGTGTGTGTGTGTGTGTATAGTTAGATCTGACTTGCTATGGTTTTGCATTTTGCATCTATGTTCATGAGGAATATTGATCTTTATTTTGTTTGATTTTGGTAGTAAGGTAGTCTGTCTCATAGAATGAAATGGGAAGTATTCCCTGCTCTTCAGTTTTCTGGAAGAGTTTTCTGAATAAAGCCAAATTATCTTGTAATTATCTTGAGGGAAATTTGAAACTATAAATTCAGTTTCTTTGGCAGATCAAGGGCTATTCAATTTATCCCCTTTTTCTCGAATGAGCTTTGGGAGTGTATATCTGGCAAGGAATTTGTTCATGTCATCTAAATTTTTGAATTAATTGGCATAAAACTCTTTATATAATTTCCTTAGTATTTTATAATATATATTTTCTATATTTCATGTTTATGTTAAATTTTATTATATGTAATTTATATTGTATTTTTGTTTTTAGTATTTAATACTATTTAATATGCTAATATTCTATTAGGATCTATAGTGATTTCCCTCTCTTAGTCTTGATATTGGTAATGGTGTTTTTTCTCTTTTTTTCCTGGTCATTATGGGTTTACCAATTAAATGCTCTTCTTAAAGAATGAAGGTTTGGTTCCATTCATTGTCTCTTATTTTTCTGTTTTCTGTTTCATTTATTTCTGCTCTAATTTTAATAATCTCCCAATAGCCCCATGTGGGTAGATGGTCTAACTTTGGGTATACTTTGCTCTTGTTCTTTTTCATCAGGAAGAAACTAAAGGCATCATACTTGCCACTATATCATACCCTTCTGATTTCCCAGGCCAAAAATTTAAATCCTCCTTGGCCCTCCTTTTTGTTGTCACACCTTTTATCCAACACACCCTTGAATTCTGTTGTCTACACTTGTAACATGCCCCAGGACTTCTCACCCCTTTCCAGTGCTGTAGTCCTGGTCCACTGCACTGGTAGGACTTGCCTGAATTATTGCAAGAGTGTCTAATTATCTCCCTGCTTTTATCCTTGCTCCTCTATAATCTATTCTCAATGCACAGCCAGAATATCCTTTCAAAATGTAATTCAGATCAGGTCACACGTCTGCTCAGAATCTTCCAATGGCTTCTCATCTTCCTCAAGCCAAAGTTCTTTTTATGACCTACAAAGCTCTAGATGATGTGGCTCTTTATTAACTCTCTGACCTGATCACTTACAGGACCCCTATCTCTTAATCTGACAGGCTAACCTTCTCACTATTCTTCAAACACAGCAGCATCTTCTCTCTGCATATGTCGTTTGCACTATTTCCTCTGACTAGAAAAATCTTTCCTCAGATAAGCATGTGGCAATACTTACTCATCTCTTCTAAATCTTTGCTTGGTTGATCCTTTTCAATTACATTTTAAATTTAAAATATATATTCCCCCCCTTAACATGCCCCTCTAATCCTTGCAACTTTTGCTTAACCATGCCTGATTCTATTTTGTTCCATGCAATTTACTGTCTTCTGCATAATACATTTCCCTTAATTGTTGTTTTTTCATGTTATTTCCCCTCTAGAATGTTAGCCCCATGTGGGTAGATGGTCTTTTCTTTTTTGTCTGCTGTATCTCTAAGGGCCTAAAGTAACTTAAACTCAGAAGAATACTTGTGGGGTAAATTAATGAAAATTTTGAAATGTCTGTATAATAATATACCATGTTGTGAATAAAGCCTTTCATTCTTTATTTGGATTCTTAGGTCTTTGTAATAATCAAACTCAGAAGGAAAGATGTACATTTCTATTATTACCTTGATCTATATAGTGAACACTCTATATAGTGGGCACTCTCACTCAGATTGGCCTCTAACCTCTTTGCCATGTGCTGTGTGCCTCTCTTCTAGCTTCATTGGGCTTTGCTTACCCTGCTCCTACCTGTGACTCTTCCGTGAATGGCCCTTGGGCTCCTGAAGCTTCTCTGCCCACATGGAGCCAACAACTGGAAGTGCCTTTTGCTAATATAGGTCTGGGGCTATGACAGTCTAGCTTCCCAGCCTCTGGTCAGGACAAACTTTGAGGTATAATTTATACTACAAAGATTCCCTGTGTTATCTGGCTGATAAGACCATGGTGGGACTTTGCCTGTTTTTGCACTCTTGATTGGATTCTTTCTCTTCCCTAGTCTCCTTCCTCTATTCTTTTCCTAGTTTCTGCTGGGATACTTTCATAAGAAGTCACTTACATGTGAATTCTTATTTCAGAGACTGCTTCTGAAGCCTGACCTAAGATAGTTTATCTAGGAGCCTGACCCCAAATGGTCTATCTAGATTATATTTCTAGAAGAATAATTGGTCGAAAAGGTATCATTTTCATTTCAAAAGTTCTTGACCCAACACTTCTAATGAAGCCTCAGCCTCAAGGAAAGGAAATAAAAGGGATTATATGATGTCTTTTTATTTGGTTGACAAAAGCCTAATGAATGTGATACCTGGTAACTGAATATTAGATTCCCCAGTAGTGTCATGTCTCTCAGAAATGTAAGATTTCCTAACTTCTTAATCCAAAGGGTTTTTCTGTAAATGTTGCTCTGATTTCTCATTCAACAAATAATATATTTTGGGTTTCTTTGTTTGTTTGTTTTTGTTTTTGAGAGAGAGACAGTGTGGCACATGAGCAAGGGAAGGGGCAGAGGGAGAGAGAATCTTTAGCAAGCTTTACGCCCAACGTGGAGCCCAGCACGGGGCTCGATCTCATGACCCTGAGATCATGACTTGAGCGAAAATCCGGTCAGATGCTTAACTGATTGAGCCACTCACGTGCCCCTCAACAAGTAATGTTTTAACAATTACTCATGCACACACAAACAAATATTTTTTTTTGTTTCTGTTTATGGGGATCTTTACAGTTTAATTATGGAAATGAAATGTACACATGTGAGTAGACTTAGGCAAATGATAATAGATGTATCCTTACAATAGGTCTAGCCCTAATAGAGGAGGAAAATCCGTATTATTGGGAGCATGGTTCTTGTCCCTTCAGGTATCCGGAGGGGAGCCTAGACAATGAAGGAATAGAATAGAGATATTTATTCTTAGGCAAAATGGCTGACCAGGAAGAGATATATAAAATATATTAGAAAAATCATGACTTGCCCTTTCTGGGGACTTGGGGGTGTGGAGAAAAAGGTTATTGTTGCTTTTCTCTGAATAACTATTCCCTGAATGATGTTCCATTTTTAATTCTTTGAGCAACTGTGTAGTTGCAATTATCCCTATGCAGGTAAATGAGATGATGAGGTGGAGGAAATGGTATTGTGCTACCCTTTTCTTAATAAAGGTGCTTACAACATTTTTTATAACTGACTTCTTCACACACACCATGTGAGAATACAGCTGAATAGCTGTTAAATGGAGCAAACAAGAACACCTTAGCTGCATTAATGAGAATGTTTCCTTTTAAAAAAAAGTTTGCAGAATTACTCTTCTACTTACTTTCCAAAACCAAATCTACTTATGTTCACTAAATATCAAAGGTAATTACTTGCCTACAATTAAAGTAAGAAGGCTTTCTCTTTGTTTATACTTCAGATATCTCTGTTTGTTCTTCAGTAAGAACCACAACCTTGAAAGCTCAGAATCTATGAGATATTTCTGTGTAATCTTTTTTTATTAGAACTGTTCAATCACTAGAATAAGGCAACTGAGAAATATTTAAAACTACCAAAGTGTTCAGCCATATATTTAAAAATTCTGACTATTAATTCAACTTATTAATCCCCATTAAAATTCTAGTGCTTTGAATTTACTCAAGGTTATAATATGTTAAGCAACTGTCTAATGGTGTGCTTCTATAATGATTTAACAATGCATGCTTCGTTCTTTTTCTCTCTCTCTCTTCCCCTCCCGCCCCCTCCATTTATTAACTGTATTCTTGGGAGGGTTAATTAATCTCTGTGCCTCAGTTTGCTCACCTCTACCATGGGGAAAAATAATAGAATTGCTGTGAGGATATTTTCTAATCCAGAATTTACATTGATCAAACTCTAAACTGCAATCTCTAAATTACTTTTGGGTCAGATTATCTCTACAAAAACCTTGAAAGCCCATGACCAAGAGAGACTAAAAAAGAAAAAGAGGAAGAGAGAGAGTAGCACTTTCACATTTCCCCTGGAAACTCTTAAAAGGATCTTAACATTTTGTGAGCTCTTATGACATCTCCCTCACATTCCAAAGTCTTCACTGCCTCCCTGTTACCCACAAATGAGAAATTTATGGCCTGATATTCAAGGATTTTATTGTCTCCACTTCTCTTTCAGCCCTATTTACCATCACGTCCCTGTCCTTCATTCCAGTGGATTACTTACTGTATTCTGAATTTTTCCAACTTTTCATCCACGTCCTGTCATATTTTTCCTGAACCTAACCATTAAAATCACACTCGTATTTCAAAACTCATCCCAGATTCTCTTCACAGAGGCACAGACTTTTTCTAGCATTTACATACATCCACACTTATTTCCTATCTTCCCCCCCTCGGCAAACACAGATGAATCAGTTATGCCCTCTTCATCAATTGTACTTCAAAGCAATCTTGTGCCTATATCATTGAGACTCTTTGTGCCTATATCTTTGTGTCAGTTGTGACTGTATCTTTGCATCAAAGTCATTTATATTCTTCTCTCCTTAAGTGTAAAATTGTTTGAAACAGGGATTATGCTGACTCATCTCTGTTTCCTGGGAAATGCCTGGCACAGTCCTCTTAATAAGTAAGATCATAACACATATTGGGCATTTAGAATTAAATCAAGCCATTCTTCTCCTCACTGGACAATTCAGAGTCCAATGTGGCTCACACCCAGCCTTCATCAATAGTCTACCAACTTTGTAAAGTGAAAAGTTGGTCTATATTCTTCCCCTCCTTCCTATTAGCTCATGTACTCAGCATCACGAACCTATCTGCAGTATAAATTGCCAGAAGGCGAAAAAGACTTTGATTACATTTGTCACTTTTTCTCTTTGTTGGCTTTCACGGGGTTTGTCTCGTTACAGAAGCATTCTCCCTGGAGTCTCATAGCCAGCTCATGTTTACACTTATAATTATTCATGTCATTAGCAAATTTATTTCACCTCTCATTAGAATACACTAAAATGTTCATACTAAAATAGAACAACAAAACCAATAATACATCAGATAAAATCTACTCAGATAATCTGATAAGAGCAGAAGGGATTTAACTTCAAAGGGGGAAAGACAAGTGAAGTTAAGACAATTCTGCCAGGTTATCATGTTGCCTTTAGTAATTTGTTTGAAGAGAATGAGTGCTGGCTCTGAAGTTGATGCTATGGAAAATGAAGTGAGAATTAATTATGGGAGGGTGTCATGGTGCTGGAGGAAGCAGAAACCAAGAGGTAATTGACATTTTTCTCAAAAGGGCCTCAGATTAACTGAGCCCACAGGGAGTTTGGGGAATTGTAACCAGGACCTAATAGTAATAGTGACATTTCTTTGAAAAGAAGATTTCATCATCCTTACTATTTGGAACTCAATAGTTGTATGCTTCCAGACCCTGTAGAAAATATGGCCCTTCAAGGGAGAAATAACTCAATTATTTTTTGAAATGCTGATGAAGTCTTTCAGCAATATAGAGGCCACTTTATTTATTCATCCGTTCTAAAAATATCTAATGAGAATCTACGATATGACCTGGCTCTCTTCTAGGGCTGAGGGACACAACAATAAACAAAACAGATAAAACTTCTTGCTGGTAAGGACTTCTTTCTAATGGTAGGAGACAGATAGGGAAACAGTATAAATAAAATATACAGTATGTTAGATAAGGATGGGCACTCTGCAGGGACAAAACCCAACACAGATAGATTTCACAGAGAATATGGCAGTTAAGCAGATACCTGAAGAAGGTAAGAGGAAACAGCATTTGCGTAACTAGGAGAAGACAATTTCATGCAGAAGAAATATAAAGGATCTGAGCAGTGAATGTGATTGGTTTGAACAAGGAAAAATCAGGAAACCATTCTGACTGGAACAGAATGAACAAGAAAAGAGTAGTAGGAAATGAGGCCACGAGTTAAGGTAGACCCAGATCTGAGAATGTCACTGTTGGGACACTGGCCTTGATCTGACTGACATGAAAAGTAAAGTTTTGAGCAGAGGAGTGACAGGATATTTATATCTTAACAGAATCACTGTGGGCTTTGTTGAAAGTAGCAGGAGGGCAAGGTTAGAAGGTTATTAAAATCTAGGCAAGAGAGCTGGTTGCTTGCACCAGCTTTGTAGTAATGGAAGGGGTGAGAAGTTTTTGGAATCTGGCTTTGTTGATGAATCCAACAGGTAGGTAGGGAAAAGAATTCAACAGTGGTTAGAAATTGTTAGTTTGAGCAATTAGCAGGGTTGGTAAATGGAGTTTTCATGGACTGAGATGAGGCACGCATGTAAGGAGAAGAGTAAAACAGGTTTGAGGGGAAAGAATTGCCTAAGGTAGGAGTGCTTTGGCTTTGTGCAGAGAACTACAAATGATTTAGCTGACGTAAAGCATGATGAGCATGAGAGGAAAGAAACACTAGGAAATACCGTTGGACAGGTAGCATGGGACCACATTCCATTGGCAGTGGGGCCACATTGGTGCTGGGCATGGTTCTTGGGAGTCCTTTACAGTTTCTTAAAAGTGGGGCTGATTTTCTTCAGTATGAGAGTTCCACATGTAGCTCGTCCGTTCAAACCTCCAAGGTCACACTTCAAATGTGAGTGGGCTTTTCATGTCCACTTTAATGGACGCTTTCTGTTAAAAGACCCCAGGGAGTCAGTCTGCTCTGCATTAGTGCCCTTTGGATGACTCTTCCCTTTGGACAACTCTTGGCTGTGGAAAGAAAGGTGGCTTCCCAGCTCTCCTGCTCTCTAATCACTTTTGTTGCTGTCCGGGAAAAGAAGAGGTACCCTACATCTCCGTGTTAATCACTATAGTGAAACAGCTAAGAGACAAAAACAAAATAAAGTAAAACCCATAAAGTCAAAGCAAAAGAAATTGTACAAAAGTCTAGGTATGGTCTCTGCTTTTTAGTTTTGACTTCCTCCTGAGATAACTGGAAGTAACTTGCTGAGGTAGTGTACTTTATTTGGTGTTCCTCCATTCCCACATGGACCTGAGATGCTCAGCTACAACTGTTTGAGGTAGTGTCATTTTTATTATTAGTGAAAATAATAATTCAGTGTAATGAACTGCTTTCCCAAATAACAGGGATGTGGGGCAGGACCTAGAAGGCAGTGCCACATACCACCTGGCTAATTGGAGAAGTCGGGTTTCAGTGTCAGAAGCCCTTCGTGTGGAGGGAGATTGGCTGCTTAGGTAATGTGGAGAGAGTCCAGATTCAACCGCCTCATTATTTTAGGCCCGAGCACGCTGGCTAGACTAACAGCGTTCCTGTAATAAATAAGCTGACAGCTATTTGAAATTTAACCACAAGTGAGGAGAAATTTGTGATTTTGAAAAACTCATTCAAGTAGGTAGAAAAGTATAAAGCATGTTGCTTTCAAAAGCAATTCAGTGTACCAAAACTTCAAGTCAAGGCAATGAAAGGTAATAGTCTTTGAACTGAAGTACCACTATTGTTGGGGGGGGGGGGGGAATTGTTTACTTTTACTTTTCATTCTGTGTCTGTCTCTGCTGTTGATTTAATGTATGACCTTAGTCCAGGCAATTCACCTCCCTCTGTCTCCTTATCTTTCGAACTAGAATAATAGCATCAATTTTCCTTTTAAGGCATGGTAGGAGGAATAGGTGCTTATTATAAAGAACACTCAGTTACTGGAGCACTGCTTACATGAATATTTTCATGAATATTTTTGAAGAAACATTCTGAATTATAAGCATTTGGATTTGGCCTTGAAGGAACCTCTTAAGTTGTCTGTAGTTTAATAGGTAAATCTGGCTAAACCACCATTATGCAGGCTTTTTTGTGTATTCACTTCTGCTGTTGTCGCTGTGACAAATAATCATGTGGTGAATAATCACTAAATAGTCCTATGGTGAATAATCATGGTCACTGAAAGAAAAGCGTACAGGACCAAATCTCAGGAAGGCATCTAGGTTTCACTCAGGCAAATCATTCCTTTTTAAAAACCTTAGTAATGGAAAGATACAATATGATCTACCCATTTTTCTCAGAGCACTGTCTATATTTGTACCCATTACCATGCTATGCCTTTCAGGAAATAACAGCTACGTGAAATGGCAAAAACAAAAGTTTAATGAGTATTTACTATGCACCAACGTTTTACATGTATTAAATCCTCATAGCGATGGTGCTATTTTTTTCCCCCATTGTACACCTGAGGAAATAGCCACAAATAGACTAAATAGTCTACCCCCCAGATCACAGAGCAGGTAAATGGCAGAGAGAAGGAGATAGAAAGAATGAGAGAGATTGGAGGGGGTGAGGTGGGGAGAAAGAGAGAGACAGGGGGAAAGGAAGACAGAGTATAAAACTGCTGAGCACGTAGATGTTTAATGGATGCTTGTCCCCTTCTCTCGCTCCCACCCTCATTCCTTTCTACACACTTACTAATTTATTTGGTAATAATTACTTAATTCATCCATCTGTTTATTTTCAGTCAACATCTTCTGAGCTTGACCATATGACCAGAACTGTGCTCAGCACTTTACAGACTTTATTTCATTGACTCTTCACCGTAGTTGTCTAAAGAGGGTCCTACATTTGCCTCCACTTTATGGATGGAGAAATAGGCTTAGCAATGCTAAGTAAATTGTTCAAGGTTGTAAAGCAGGAAAGTTGTGGCATCTCAGTGTTAGCATTTTATATTTGCTGAGTACCACTAGGATGTGTATTTCTTTCACGGAGAACTGTTAAATGTGTTATATTGGACTAAGAACACGAAGGTTGCAAATTCCTCATGGGACAGAATTCTGTCATGTATACCCACAGCATTTCCTGTGCGCCTTGGGTAGATGCATAATAAATTCTTGCTGGCTGAGCTCAGAGTGAATATTTTCCCTATTACATAACTGAGGACACCAATTTTATAAAACGTTTAAATAATTTTCGTTAACATATAGAAGGTTAATATCATGTATCATTCAAACCGTGATCCTTCTGGAAGTGAAAAGTTGTTCTCTTCCCACGGGGGCATTTCCCTAAGCTGGGGCTGTTGTGGGCTAACCCAGATGTGGAGCTGCCCTGTTGGTACCACACAAGTAACACATAGGAGGGTTTTCAGAACCTAAACATTTTATACCGGAAGGAATTGTGGGAAAATGTTACTTCAACACCTTATCATTCCTTTCTCAATAGCACAAAATCTTTCACTTTTTCTCTTGGCAGAAACAGAAATTTAGACTATGAAGCTCTTCATCAGAACTTCTCACATCTTCATAACTTAACATTTAGTAACAACTGATATACCAGCCAAATAATTTCTTTTTTTTTTTTAAAGATTTTATTTATTTTTTTGACAGAGAGAGAGACAGCGAGAGAGGGAACACAAGCAGGGGGATTGGGAGAGGGAGAAGCAGGCCTCCCGCCGAGCAGGGAGCCCGATGCGGGGCTCGATCCCAGGACCCTGGGATCATGACCTGAGCCGAAGGCAGACGCCTAACCGGCTGAGCCACCCAGGCGCCCCCCAGCCAAATAATTTCTATAGGTTTAAAGAGGGGATGCATATCTGCAGCCTGTCTGAGGTTTCTAGAATGTCAGGCATTTGGTAAAGCGATATTGCCTTTATGTACACCATTTCAATTAATTAGCCTTCATTTTTGTATTTTGTACATACACTACCAATAAACTATCTAGATATCTATATCTATAGAGAAATATATATATATACATATATATGTATATATATAGTGCAAATGGAGTGACTACAAATTAAAGCTGGAATCACTTGTAAACCCTAACACTGAGATCTTCTTTAATATATATATAGGCAAAATAATAGGCAAAACAAAGGTCACCAGCACACACAGGATCAGTTTTCACTTTGAAAAAATAAAAAAGCAAGAGATTGTGCAAAATTTCTCTGAGCATCAGTTATGCCAAAATGATTTTATAGCATGTAGGAAACTGATGTAATTGTGGCTTAACAGCAACTAATGGCTGGTAAGGGTTCCATTTGATATAACAGATGTTCCTGGCATTCTTGCTTTAGAAACTACTGCAGGCATAGCTTATTAAGGAATTAGTCCCTGACTAGGTGAGGACTAGAAGCTCAATCATTGTGGAATGAAACGGTTATTTTCATGTAGCTGCAGGAAAATCCAGTAAATCTAAAAAATTTGGGAGGTGATGTGTGGGGGCAGGCAAACGGAACATCTAGTACGTTTAAGCTACGTAATTAGAGATGACTGGTATCCACCAGGAACCTGGGAAGACTACAAAACTCAGAACGCGGTGTAGAGTTGGCATGAGCAAGAGTAATACCCCTGTTTGCACTTTGTGTGTGACAGCTGAGTTGCATTTAGGGAAAGATAAAGTCCTTCTGTGACTGCTCAGCTAGAATCTGCGCACAGAAGACCTCGTGTAGGTGTTCTACCACTGCCCGCGGAAGCACAGACACACACCTCGTGAGCCTTAGTAATGCTTCTCCATCACTAAGAGATCTTACAATAATTTCAGAGGTAGGAGGGAAAATATTTTAACGTGAGTACTTTATGTATGGCCAATTTTAATGTTATCCATGTCTTTCCGTCTTGACAGAGTACATAGGTTAACATCGGGAGGCTTAGGGGGCTTAGTGGCCATGTAATAGATACATAGTTGCCACCTTTTAAATTCTGCTTCTACAAAATAGTGGCATTTTCTCCATGGAAAGTTGTAAGGAAATGAGCTAAAAATAAGATAGCCCATCTGAAGAACTGGCCAGGGAATGGGACTCTTCAAGAGAGTTCTCCGAAAGCATCTGATAGCACACTACTCCATAGGACATGTCCTGATTCAAATGTTTTAACACCTGAGGTGAAATGCACCTTCTGCTTTCACAGTCCAGTCCAGGTGCTTTCATTCTAAGTGTACAGAAAAATTCTTTCCAGAAATAACATTTGAAAAGAATATTGATTGCTACCTACACCATGAAAACACAAATGTTTCTTTATTAAAGAAACTGCATCGGAGACTTACCTTCTCCATGATTCTTCCTTCCCTTCCCTTCCCTTCCCTTCCCTTCCCTTCCCTTCCCTTCCCTTCCCTTCCCTTCTTTTCTTTTCTTTTCTTTTCTTTTCTTTCTTATTAGAGAGCGAGCAAGAGAGAAACAGCATGAGAGAAGAGAGGGTCAGAGGGAGAAGCAGGCTCCCTGCTGAGCCGGGAGCCCGATGTGGGACTCGATCCCAGGACCCTGGGATCATGACCTGAGCCGAAGGCAGTCGCTTAACCAACTGAGCCACCCAGGCGCCCAGATTCTTTCTTTCTTGAGCTCTCACTGATTTAGAGACAGCCACTGAGCTGTAGGATGAGAAAATGAGCTGAGGTGGTTCATGGTTGGTGTTTTGAAAAGCTCCATCCCTTGGTCTCCAACCCCACACCTTCCTCGACAAAAATAGCAACAGCAACTGGAACTTGACATGTTATGTAAACAACTTCCTTTGTTTCACCAGCAAATGGTCAAATCCATCTTGGTTTTCTTATTCATTGAATGTGCAGCATATGCAGTACTAGATCAGGGATAGGCCGACTGAGACAGTGATGAAGAATGAACAGTTCGGAGGTACCAAAAATAACAGAAAATATATATTTTTAAAAATACTGATATTTCAGATTTCAAAAGAAATTATCATGGGAAAATTCAAATTTGTGTTTGATTTTTTATATTTATTTTACAACTCCATCTTTTTTAATTTTAAAATTTTAAAAAAAATTTAGAAGATTTTATTTATTTGAGAGAGACAGAGCAGGAGCAGGGGGAGGGAAAGCCAGAAGCAGATGCCTCACTGAGCAGGGAGCCCAATGCAGGACTCGATCCCAGGACCCTGACATCATGACCTGAGCTGAAGGCAGACGCTTAACTGACTGAGTCACCCAGGCGCCCCAACAATTTCATGTTTTTTCAAGCATCAGACGTTGTCCCATAATCTTCTCAGGGCCTAGGGGCCCTTAATATGATCCTATTACACGCCACAGTAAACGTCATAGGTCCTTCTTTGCAATTATACATGAATATCAAATCTAAGCTCAATATCCCATGCTTCAATCTATTGCCTCATGAGTCCCTGTCTCCCTATTCTGTTATCTCCCCCATCCTTGATTGACCCCAAAGATCATATCGTGCTTCCTTTCTAGGCTTTATCACACTACATCTGCTTAAGTGAATGTGATTTTTCTCTGCAAGATGTCCCTTTAACATCATATTTAAAAATTCCAAAAGTCATTCTCTATGAAAAAAATTTAACTCCATTGATCAGGTAAAGCACAACTTCTCTGTATCCAGTTTGTCCATGAGATGGTCAGAGTTATTTCAAACCCATCATAATGATGAACAACAAAATAAAGTATAAAAGTACAAGTAACAAGTATAATATGTACATAAACAGGGTGCTATGGGAGCCCAGAGGAAGGTGCATTTATCAGCAAGGACTTGGATTGTAGGAAGAGAAGTGGACTCTGGCTTGCTCTAGGGGGAAACATATTGGAAAGATATTAAGACAAGATAGAGGGTTGGAGAACGAAGCTTGAAAATGGGGCAGGAATCAAGCATGCAAAGACGATGCTGCAGAAGCATATCTAGTCTGTTGATTCTTGTACCCCTTAGAGTCAATCTGATCTGTGAACTTCTTTGCTTCACTCACTCAAAATTCAACAGGCTGGGAACCAGGGTACTAGGCGCTTGATCAGTCTTGATCACATACCGGTCCTTGGGCTGTAGGGGATGGGGCAAGGAGAATTTGGCCCGCTAACTTCAGGTTTTAAGAGTGGGAGGGGACAGTGAGAAGCGAGCATCGGAGATCCCTTTCCCCAATATACTAGGCACAATGGTGAATTTCCTAAAAGGAGAGGAAGGTGCTAATGGAAAGGTTAGGATGTTGGATATTGACCAGCCAAAAAGTTAACAGATGTCCATCTTCTTAGAGAAAAGGCCTAAAAGGGACGTGTTCCTCAAGGAGTATTATTTCAACTAAAAGACAAGTCAGGGTTTGCAAACGGAAGGAAATGAAGAATGCTTTAAGTGGAAAAGTAATATATGCAGGGACGTAGAAAGCCCAGCACTTCCAATAACAGGAATGTATTTGCTATGGTGAGATTGTAGTCTGAATGTGAAACAGTTAAAGGAGATGAAACTGGAGAAACAAGAAAAAAAAAAATCACAGAAATAAAACTTTAAATGTATTGTTTTGGCGATGCGGAGTCCACAAAGGATTTTAAGCAAGGGCTTGTCAAGGTCAAACTGATGTTCTAAAAAGACTACTTGGGCCTCAGCGAAGACAGTGAACTTCTGTGATTCTCTCAGATTTAATCTTGTTTCTTTAGACTGTGGTACGGATGTTAAAGAAGGCAATTTCGTTTCTGTTTTACGGTTTATATCAACTCTCTGAATTCTTTGTCTCCCTTAGACACTCACCTTTCTGATGTGCAAACTCTTGATATTAACATTCAAAAGACCTTACTTTGCATCATATATCCTGAGTATTTGTTTTCTACTGCTGTTCTATACATTACCACACACTTCCTAGTGTAGAACAGTTCAGCTTTATCACCTCATAGCTCTCTAGGTTACAGGTCTGACATGGACCCGTCTTACTGGGCTAAGATCAGAGTGTGGGCTGAGTTGTATTCTTTCTACAGGCTCTGGGGTTGGTGGGGGGGGGGGCGGGGGGATTGTTTTCTCACCTTTCTAGTGCATAGGGGCTGCCCACATTCCGCAGCTCCTGTTCCCCCCTTCCCCATCTTCAAAGCCAGCAACGACTGATTGAGTTTTCTCATTGAGTCCCTCCTGGTCTGCTTCTGTCATTGCATTTCTTCCTCTCTTCCCCACTTTTAAGGACCCTTTTGATTACATCGGGTCTATTTGATAATCTAGGATAATCATCCTATTTTAGATCTACTGATGTTCTTTCTTACTAAAAGAAGGGTCCTTTCATAAGCATTCACATTTAATTCTTATACCAAAGCTTTGAAGTAGCTTTTACTTTTGCTGTTGTGCCATTTTTCAGATGAGAAAGCTAATGTTCAGAGGTGCTAAGGGTAAAGCTGGTAAAGTTGGGACCGAAACTCAAACCCAGGCCTCCTGGTGTTGGGTCCACCTTGTTTCGCACAGTAACAGCTCCTCTTGGGCATGTGATGCTGGGCCCACATGTTAACATACTTCCTGCACAGAATCCATGCCATTCATAAAGGATTCTCGTTATTTCTGATCCACATGTCCCAAACCCCATCTGAACTTCTCCTGCCATTAGGAATTCTCTCTCCACTGCCAGAGCCCCCCAGAGCCTGTCTCCCCAGCATTGCCAGTGCCTGCCTTTGCAGGTGAGCAGATTTGTTCTGGCTCTAGCCAGGGTCTTGTCCTCTCCAGAAGAGAGGAAGGGAAGAAAAGAAGGGAGGGGAAGCAGGTCCTCTTAGGGATGTGGAAAGCTTTAGTGCTCTCCTCTCAGTGATACCTGCTGTTTTGCTTTTGTTAGAAATCACCACCAGCCTGGCAATATCAACCTGCAGTCGACAGTCACAATCAGATCACACTCTTATTTCCAGGGATTCTGAGAGGGACTGAGGCTTCAGAAAGTTATAAATAGAATACTTGACAAACTGAACTCGATGCCCAGGGAGAAACCCCCTGCAATTAGCAACAGGACCCTGTGCTGATTAGATACAAGGCTTTCAAAGAGTTCCGAACATGTGTTGCCAGGGGTTTATCACACATCCCCTACGCTTCCGAAAACGACTCCAGCAGTACAAAAGACATCAGGTACGAGTTGGGTCCTTCTTAATGACCCTGCTTTAGAATTATATTTGTAGAGTATTTTCAAAGTTTCAGACTCTTTTTACCGACATGATTTTGTGCGATTCTCACCGCATTCTGAGCAGTTGGCAAGGCCGTCACGGGTGTCTTTTACGTAAAGGAAGATATGGTGCCCAGCTTTACGTTGCTGGTGAGTGGCAGAGCCCATAATAGAATCCAAGCTCCAGGTTCTAATTCAGTTCTTATTTCTCTACACCATGTTGTTCTCCTCACTTCGCTACTCACCTTCTCTCACCTCACTGGAAGGAGCTTAAAGGAACTGACTTTAAGAACTGGCAGTCAACTCCACGTCAGAGAGCTGTCTTTCAAAATAAAGCTTTCAGGGGCATCTGGGTGGCTCAGTCGGTTAAGCGTCTGCCTTCGGCTCAGGCCATGATCCCAGGGTCTTGGGATCGAGCCCCACATCGGGCTCCTTGCTCGGCAGGGAGCCTCCTTCTCCCTCTGCCCGCCGCTCCCCCTGCTTGTGCTCACTCTCTCTCTCTGACAAATAAATAAATAAAAATCTTTTAAAAAATAAATAAAAGCTTTCAGTGACAACATAGTTACTCCAAGTATATTTCCATTAGCCTGGTCCATTGTTCTTGATGAAAGTTCTTCCTTTTCCATTTACTGGCATAATCAGTAAATATGTACTGTCTGCCACCTTTGTAACAGCACTGTGCTAAGTGCTAATACGAGATTGCAAGAGGGAAAAGGTAAGGTCGCTCTCGTTACAAGGCTTATATTGAGTGGGGAGCAAAAGTGGAATGTTAAGGAACCATTAAGTGTTTAAAGGAACACATGCTAATTGTAAGTGCAATGGGGGTTCAAAGAATGGATGAAGAGAGATGGGGCTTGAACTGAGTTTGAAGAATTTAAAGAGAAAAGAGGAAAACAGGCTTTGCTTTAGTTTGTTTTGTTTTTGTTTTAAGACGGGGGACACTTCGAACTAAGATCTGAGAGAGATCAAGTCAGCTTTGTGATTTTGAGAAACCTTAACCTTAGACCCATCTTCTCACCTTCAGATGGATGACAGAGCTTCAACTTAGACCCTTGCAAAACTTACCACTGGACTCTTGCCAGTAATCAGTCAGCCAAGCCCTCAGTTCTGAATGTGAGTCCAAATGATCAAGCTGCGCTTCTCCCAATGCTTCTGGATCCTCAGACAAACACATTCTTGTAGGGAATAAGACAGTTTTTACATAAGGCAATGGCCTACACATTCCAAAATAATATAAACATGTATATCAAGTAAAAGCTTTGTGATACACATCCTCTGTAAAAATTCCTGGTGCACTTAAACTATGGTAGGCTCTTGTGATGTTTGTAATCACTTTTCTTTTTCCAGACCCATGGGAAGAGTGTCACTCGTTGCTCCCTTCTGGAAATTGGATAGGGTTCTTCTGGCCAACGGGTTATAGGCAGAAGCAACATGAGTGGCACATGTCACTTTTAGATCAGGGCATTTCGTTACGACACAGGAGCCTCACATACTCTTCTTCGCCATGCTCCCACAACTTCCAAAATCCATCTTAACTCCCAGAAAAAGGAGTACATGGAGCTGAGCTTCCTCTCTAGGTGTGATTGACAGATAGCATGAATAAGATACTAAACTTTGTTGCTTACACCACTTACACCACTCAAATGTTGGAGTGGATTTATTTTGCAGCATAACCTAACCAATTCTGAGTCCCTTATTTTAAAATTTTTTGAAAGAATAGGTGGAATAAGTTCAGACCACTTCAAACCAGGGGTTGAGTCTCCCTGGCCCCTCTTTATTTTCCTCAAGAGTCTTTGACTTACATGTTCATTCTTGGTGTTAACCTTAAAAGTAAAATAGCCAGTTATTTTATTAGCAAAACTGAGTTTATTGAAGAATAGCAATTCAGGACAAACAAATGCTGGGGGAACTATAGGCAAGTTCAACAAGACAAAGAAGGGAAGCTTTCATTAGGTTTTAGGGGTAAATTGCGGAAGGTGGTTTTGAACAGAAGTTCACCGGAGAAGAACAAGATTTTGAGGTCACGGCTGTTTCTTCCTGGCTGCAAGCGGTAGTTAGTGCATTGTTGCTGGGGCTGCCAGGAGTTGTACACCTATGAAAGCATGTGTCCCCCCCCCCCAACCCCTGCTGACTCCATTTTAAATGAAGTTTCTTTTACTCATTTTCACACCTGGCAGGATGGGTACATATTGTTTCCCAGCCCTTATCCAGGTGGCAGTGGTGAAGAGAATTATAGTGTCAAAGAAGCTGGACCAAGCTCTGGGAAGCTGGAAGCTGGAAGCTGGGCCGTGAAGCAGAGGGTCTAGATACACAGACCTCTGTGGATCTCCTGAACAATTGTACATTGTTCCATGTTTCTAGAACAGATGGGCTCATCTCTTCTCCTGCCTGCTTTTAGGAAGTTACTAGGTACCACATATCCCTCGGAGGGAGTTGGCCAAAAACAGAACTCGAACTTCTCTAAGTGAGCCTCTGTAAGTAGGCTAAAGAATGGAAGACTTTAAAGTTCTCATGTGTTTTTCCTTCTCCCTTCCTCACAGTGCACTTCCTTTCCCTCTCCCTTAAAGTGCTCGCTGCTCCTGCTTGTTAGATACCATCTTCATTATTAGAGTACACTTTGTTGCCATAGCAATTCGTTCCCACTCTCACATTTTTATTGCACTTAGAGTTGCTATGGGCAAAAGATAGTGGGGAGGGGAGAGCATGATTTTATTTTCTCTCAAGTAGCCAGGCTTTCTCCTGATCTGAGAAACTGTTAACTCCCCCTAAGAGGGAGCAGTCTCATAGCCAGGAATAGCATGGGTGGGGCATTGCACAGAAAGACAGATGGTTGCTCTCTAGGCTGCAGCTTGCACCAGGCACAATGCTGTAACTCAGGTAGGATTACATCATTCTTGAATTAACTCCTTCCTTTTAGGCTTAGGCATTTATCCTGAAAGGAAAAAAATAATAACAGTAATAAGTAGTAGGACCTCTGTAGTAATGAAGATCAAAGAAGCAGCAGAAGTTGGCAGGTCATACCAAAGTGTCTTTCTAAGGTCACCAAGGATAGGGCTTCAGGGTGACCATGAACCCCAAAGTTGTAATAATGATAACAATAGTATCTTCCATGTGCATCGTGACTTTGACTTTTCAAAATATTTTTATGTGCATTGCCTAAGTTTTCTTTGTTGTTGTTGTTGTTAAATGGTACCCCCTTGATGAAGACTTCTCCGATTTCATGCTGATGTATGGATTCCTCTCTTTTGTCTGTTTTCAACAAACGCTGTTATATCTCTTACTGAGTTATGATTTGTATCGAACAGATGTCATCTTAAACTAATTGTCTTATATTATCTTAAACTATCTAATCCTGCTACTATTTTACTTTATGTACATCTGTCTTAGCCCACCAGACAGGTCTGGCTATTAGAGAATGCATTCTGAGACAGCTTGTGTGTCCCACATGGGGACCACTCTAATGTGAGGCATTCTATAAACTTTGCACACCGATCAAGATTCAGATTTTCATCCAGTATTGTGACTATGGATTAGACACTTAGAATTTTGAAATTATCTATGTGCCACAAGCCGACAACTTTTGCTATTGGTGTATTAAAAAGTACAATTAAATTTTCCTCTCTTAGCATGATATTAAACATAATCAAACTTTATAAATACTTCTTAAATATTTTTGCAGGAGAAAAATCTGCCACTTTCAACTGTAATTTTTAAATGCTCAATATGTATAGACAAGCTGCTGTATTTTATATAAATGAATGTATTCATAGAACAAACTTTAAATTTCAGAAAACAACACAGATTGCAGGAGTTTAAATTCCTGTTCATATTCCAGTAGAAATGAGTAATGTGTCCATTTTGGGAATAGTGGCAAATGATTGAGGAGGAGTGCATTTATACACTTGCTTGAAATTGCTATTTTGTGGAGAAGCATTTGTGGTCTGGTGACTCAAGACTGCGAGATAGGTAGCTACCCATTCTCTATTCTGAATACTGCTTCCATTGCTCCATCTGTCCTGCGCTCAAGCTGAGGTCTTGTCTGGGTAACACTGCCCTCTACTGGGTGGAACCAGAACTCCTCCTCAATCCTTCAATCCAGCAGCAATGTGCTGTGGAATTTTGATACGGAGATTTGAGGGATTATTTTACTGATGAGGAAGCTGAGATCCAGAAAGCATAATGGTCAGGGCTGTGACTTTTGACAGTTTATATTGGAGACCAGTAAAACAAACAAACAAACAAACAAACAAACAAACAACTCTGCTTTCCATACTCTTACATGGTCAATATTCCCCAGAAGTAGAGTAGAACTAAGGCTCTGAATACAACACATAACGGAAACTATGAATTTACTAATTGCCCCTATAAGAACATTTGTTAAGTAACCAAATGTCTATTGCTGCATGAATTACCTGTGCTATTTAAACTAGGTCAGGTGAATTATTCAAGATTTATCGTAGACCTGTGCAGCATTCTTAAAACCATTAGAGTGCACTGCTTTTCTCCCCCTTTCTTTCTTTTTTAAATGTTTCACCCTTTGCTGTTTCAACAGGAGTGTATCTTCTGATGGAACTTTGTCCTAACGGGCTATGGAGGTTTTGTTAATGGGCACATTTTAAGAGCAGAATTTTCCCGAACAGAGGATCTTAATTGGTGTCCTTCCACTTTCTCACGCATTCTCATGAGGCATTCTGTGTTCACCAGTACTTGCGTAGAGTTGGCTGATGCACAGGTGGAGGAGGCAGCCATCCACATGAGAAGGGGGAATTTGAGGGGCCAAAGTACTGCATGACCCAAATTACAGTAACACCTCACCTCTTCGTAATTCAGATCTATCAACCTCTCCTTTCTAGGGTACAGTTAAGAATCTAGAAGTAGACAATCAAGGCAGCAAAACCTAATGTTACCTAGAGCTTAATTTCATGAGTGGCACTCGTGCCTTTATGTATTGTCTGTCTTATTTCACACAAATCCCTTAAAATTGGTCCCTATATGAAGACAGCAAATGATGGCGTAGGGTCAGGCATGTGGCAGGATGAGCTGTTACAGACATGGACACACAACAGTGGTCCAGAGTAATAGCTCATGGCATGATAGAAAAGAAGAGACAAAGGAATAGATACAACTAAAAGTATTGTGACATCAAGCCACCCTTTGCAAGGGAACAAAATTCACATGAACAGCCTTCAGGAGAATCTGAATAGCTAATTTTATTATATTGACTTAGGCTTGTTAAACAGTGTTTCATTTAATCCAATTTACAGTGAAGAACAGCTGCTATTCTCTGTTTATTTAGATTTCTATTCAAAAATAGTTAAAGTTAATAGGAACTTCATGAATTCATCCTCAGCTATTCAGGAAATTCAACTATCCTGAAGAAGCCATGAAATTACAAGAACTTGATGAATTTTCTTTTCCTGGCTCTTTGGAATTCCCTCATTAAAATATAAAATTGCTTTTTCCAAGTCATTCAACAAAAACATATTGTGCCCAAGCTTTGTACCAAGCAGTGTTCTAGTCACTCAAGATGCTATAGGTATCAGACAGACACAGATTTTCCTGGTTCACAGACAGCTGTCCTCTAGCTGGGTCCTCACAGGGCCCAAGGGGAAGGGATCACGCTGAGGTCTCTTTTATGAGGGCAATAATGCCATTCATGAGGGGCTCTACCCTCATGACCCAATCACCTCACAAAATCTTCACCTCCAAATACCGTTATATTGGGGATTAAGTTCCAACATACCAATTTGGGAGAATCACAAATAAGCAGTCCATAGCAGTGCCCATTATTTTTTAACCTGAGTCTCTAATATTGAAAGGATCTGAAACTCTCTGGGGTTCTTGA
This sequence comes from Mirounga leonina, assembly GCF_011800145.1. NCBI lineage: Eukaryota > Metazoa > Chordata > Mammalia > Carnivora > Phocidae > Mirounga > Mirounga leonina. The sequence continues at coordinate 62,688,059 of NW_023270305.1, forward strand.
GAGAGAATGACCTGAGAAGGTTGCCACCACCAGTATTTCCATAGTCTAAGCAATTCCTAAGAGACTGAAAAAAGTTGCTTGTTAACCACCCCCTAGCCCTCTCTCCCTCTCCTGCCCCCTTGTCTCAGTCTCTCTCTCTCTCTCTCTCTCTCTCTCTCTCTCTCTCTCTGTCACCCAAGTAACCCTTGGCTCTTGTATGGAAACAGTTATAGTTCACGCTGGTAAAGCATTCCACTGAGCATCCTCCACACAGATTAAACCTTTGTCTTTGATCTGAAGCTGATAGAGGAGAACACTTAGATGAACTAAATAATAAAGAGATCCCATTACTGTCATTTACTTCCACACATAGAAGGATAAAAAGGCCATCCTCGCATGAAATTGTAATGCTGATTACCTTTCTCTGCTCACTTCAAATCCAATCACTTAGCACAATCCATCAGCATTCAAATACACGGAAGATTGCAGTTTCCTAAATTGAGACAACACAATTCAGTGCCTTGACACTGCATGTGCTATCAATTATGGTAGTCATAATCTCAAGTATTAGAGGAGGAATGGTATATTAAGCTAAATACTGCTCAAGGGCCTGGGCTGCTTTTATAAAGGGTTTTTTTTTTCTAATATAAATTATTTTATTTTATGCATTGAGTAAGCCTAAAAGAGTCAGTGATGTGGGTGCTGTACCCACTCTGGCCTCTGCCTCTTACCCACCATTTAAAATTTTACTTTATCAACTCCTTACAAGATCTTTGATTTTGATATACCCTCATTGTTTTAAGTAATTTACTTCTTTGAGCCTAAGTCTCATCACATATAAAAGGATGATAATAACACCCACCTCGGTGGATTACTATGAGAACTACAAAAGTAATGAGTCACTGTAACTTGCCTTTTCTTTCCCTCACTCCCTGGGTTTACCCCAGCAGTGTCCACGTAAGAATCAAGGATATGTTTTGGTTACAAACACATCTTTCCTTATGTTTTCCCCACATATACATGCTTTTTCCCCCCACAGAGATCATTATAATAGAAAAGGAAATAGTAAAAGAAGACAAATCATCTATAGCCCTACCACTCATAATATATATTTATTCATTCAACAAACACTTATTAAAGATTTCTTATTTGCCAGGCATTGTTCTAGGGTTTGGGACTATGCTCTCAAAAAAAAAAAAAAAAAAAAAACAGATAAAAACCCTTTCCTTCAAAGAACTTACATTCACTTTGCAATTTTTTTTTTGCTCCTTTCCATTTCTCCTCTACATATAGACATATAATATGTAGTTGCATAAACAATAATCAAATTTCTTATTCTGCTTTTAATATTAAATTTTAAAAGTTTCATGTTGCTAAACTTTATAATTTTAATGTCAACATAATAATCTTTGGATTTGATACATAATATTTTCCCAGTCCCCTAATGTTGGAAATTAGCCCCAGCATCCACCCCTAGCTTCGATGAATATCCATGTACATTTACCTTCTTCTACTGATTCCTTTGTATAAATACATCAGGGTTGAATCACTGGATTAAAGTATAAGAACATTATTAGTCAGATCACTCAGGTAAAAGTAAGAAAAAGTCCAACTCACCATTCTCTGGTGGATTCTCTACATAGTTCAAAGACAGTACGTAATTTAGTACTCAAGTGTGTGAAACATGCATAGCATGCTATAGGAATTCAAACTACATGGAGTTAGGAGAGGAAGGAATATAGAAACAAATTTTGCTTCTACTTAAAAAAACAAAAAATAATGAAGGTGGAATTTCCAAAGTAGAAGGTATGTGGCCCAGTGTGGCAAAAGATAATCAGAATGGGTAGAGTGGGTTGAGGTTATATAAAGGCCACAGATGTAGAATGGATAAATTTGAACATGAGCTAATAAATGATGGACAGTCACTGTCATTCCTTCAACAGAAGAATGGCACAAAGAAAGCAGTGTTACATTATCTGTAAAAGCAATGTTATCTTGCTCTAGGGAAGCTGAGAAACCTGGATACCACACTGCATTTTACTGAGCTTTTTTATTTGTTATTAAACCCAATAGCTTACTCTCACTGTTCCTCAGGGCACGAAGAGTAAAAAAAAAAAAAAGAAAAAAAACCCCAAAAATGTAAAGCAGGATCAAGCCCAATGTGCTGATGGAAAATATCCTAAATGGGACATGCTCAGTCAGCACAGCATGCTTGTAATGATGAAGAAGCAGAATCAATAATCCCCAGTAAGGGGTGACGGCTCTTTATGATGGAAAAGTTCTTCCAGCTCCTGGACTATCCAAATGCAGTCCCTCCATTCCAGGTAATTAGGCTAATACTCTTTAAATGAGGCAGCGTTAATAATCTGCTGACATTTCAGCCCAAAGGCCAGAGAGTATAGATAAGAGGATTTTGCTTTTTGTGTATTTTTTCCTTCTCTTTAAATCAAGGATTATTAAAATTGACAAACTGGGCAGCTGGCTGAAGAGTACACCCAGTTTCCTTTGGAGGACTTGGGTATGGTAGTGATTAGACAGCATTCAGCATATTTGTCTCCAGTTGGTAGAGTGGAAAGACAGACTTGCTGAACATGTTTTGAGGACAGGACTTCTTGACTTTATACTTGTTTATCCCCAGCCAACTGTGGTACAGTGCTTGGATTGGTGCCTGACACATAGTACGTGCTCAACCAACCTTTGACTAGTAAATGAATGAGCCATACATACTAGTTGCTCATTGAATGTTTGATAATTGCCTGTTTGCTTGGTTTGCACATTTTTGGTCTCTGAATCTTTGTTACTAGAAGCTATTAGGGCAGAAAAAAAAAAAGATTTTTCTCTACATTATAGTGAGGGAAGCTTTGGAGAAAAGGAGAAGAAGAAAGAAGTGTGAACTTCTATGAAATGTGGCCCAAGAGCTGTCATTACCTTCAGCTATTGGAAAGTCTCCTGTCAGTCTTAAGGATAGTTTTCAAAGCTCTAATCTAAAATAAAGAGATAAATTAAGATGTCATTGTTATGTCCAATGTCCCATTTTCAAGCCTAGCATAGTAACTAGTAGATAGGACATGTTCATGCATGTGTAATGAGTGAGTGAATGAATGGAATATGGGCCTTTCCTTTAGGGATTTCACAGTGAGGATATGAGACAGAATCCCATGAGAGAATTGTGTTAGAAATATTTTATAGCCTATTACTCCATTAGTGGTCAACTCTTAGGAACATGGCATCAGTGATGAATCTGCCTACTGAGCCATTTTCAAGTAGATACTTCATTGTCCATAAGGATAACCTGAAAAACTCTGTGATTAATTTCTAATTCTGTATCTAACTCTAGGAGGTATCGGCAGAGTGGGAGAGAGCTGAAAAAATGAGAAAACAAACCCAGAGGATCAAATATTACTTTCTAGTTGGAGAAATAATACATATAACTATGAAATAATACATATAACTATGAAATAATGAGAGAATAAGAACACAAATGCAAAAATTCCCCAATTGAAACCTTTCATTTTTAGATGATTGCCCTGAAATATATGACCAGAACTTAAGAATTCGCATCAAATTTGTGGAATATAAAGCTAGTTATAGCCTTAGAAGCTCTCATTTTACAAAATTATCTTGCAAGTATAACTCACTACTAAGATAGCCTGGTACCCAAACCAGATGGCATAAGATTTGCTCCCTCAGATATGCAGCATACATATCCACTGACTCGTGTAAAGGAATAACCGGGAATGTTAGGTAACAACCCAAGTAATATAAACACCCTTGACGTCATAGAAAACTGTATGAAAATATATGGCTTTCTAAAGATTCAAAATGTTTAAAGTCTCTTAAGAAATGGAACACATACAAAAAGAAATAGAAGAAATGTTAAATTGGCCTTGGATTAGCATGCTATAATGTAGCAGTAGCTGTAGTAAATGAATCCCTTGTTATCTGAATAATTAAGAGCCGGAGTAGGATTTATAATCTAGGACGACTAATACACAGAGCCGTAAATGCTGGTCTAGCCCTAGGAATTCAGCACAACTGTACTGATGTGTTCCTGTGGAGGCTTATTTTTTTCTTGTTCTGCTTTATTTTAGGACAGGAAAGTACATAGATAGGTGAATCGGAGATCTATCTGTATTTATAGTTCTGTTTCGATTGGATACCACAGCTTGCATGAGAACAGTATCAAACATAGAAAAAGTTAATTTGCATTTTGCATTCTTAGTGTTCAGTGCTCAAAAAACACTTCTGTAAGGTATCACTCCGTGTTCGTTGCATCTTCACCAATCAGCTCCTGAATTCATTCATTCAAAAAAACATCTACTGAGTTCCCACTAAGTGCAAAATGCCATCGAAGGCTTTGAATGTGTAAAATGACTGAGCTATAACCCATGCCTTTTTGGAGTTGACAGTCTTTTGGAAAATCCTTTAATTATTTGTAATGATGCAGGAAATAGTAGTACATTTAGGTCAGGGCAAATCCTTTGGTGTGGTTGGTGTGGACACAAAGTATGAAGGAAATGTAGGATATTAAGCTGGAAAAGTTATTAGACATTTTCCTGTTAATGGAGGCTCAATGGAGAGAAAAATTTGAGTTTTGAATAAGAGCGCACAAAATAAGAAATGATCAGGTTATATTTTAAAATGATGATCTTGAAAGCCATGGAGAGGATGGACTGGAAGAGGGAAAGACTGAAGACAGACAGTTGAGGAAAACGTTGGCGTCTCCCAAGGATACTGAGAGTTTTGAACTAAGGCTGCAGAAATGGGAATAGAGAAAATACTTGAGAAACATTTTGGGACAGAACTGACAACAGTCTTACCAAATCAGTATGGAATTAGATGCATATGGATGATGCCCAAGGATATAAGGGTTGATGAGATTCTAAACAGAAAAAGTGAGATGAAAAAAAGAGGCTAAGGCTGAACTTACATAAAGCCCAATATTTAAGAGGCCAAGAAGAGAAAAAGAAGCCACCAAAGAATCTAGAAAGGAGCCATGAGGGATGCCAGGGTGGCTCAATCGGTTAAGCATCTGCCTTTTCCTCAGGTCATGATCCCAGAGTCCTAGGGCCGAGTCCCGCATCGGGCTCCCTGCTCAATGGGGAGTCTGCTTCTCCCTCTGCCTCTCGTGCTCTCTCTCACTCTCTCTCTCTCAAATAAACAAAATCTTTTTTTTTTTTAAAGGAGCCATGAGTGACACTGTGTGTTATTATAGGTAAACACAAAGTACAATAAATTGAGTTTAAGAATTATTATTTAAAACTGGAAGAGATCTTCCGAAGCATCTAGGCTAATCTCATTATTCTCATGGTGAGAAAAACAACTCGCCCAATGTACTTGCCTATTGCACAGTTGAGACTTGAATCCAGTGTTTGGAGTCCACAGCCAAATTTCTTTCCGTTATATTATACATCTTTCTTAATATTTAAATATTAGTGTTGACTTGCAATCTGTTTTTTTTTTTTTTCTCTTGAGCCTTATTTATATCTTCTGGAAATCAAATTCTAATTTAATGGTGGGTTTTCTTGATAGACTCAATCCAGCCTTGATCTGGGATTTAGGAAATCAGTTCAAGTTAAGTGACCCCAGACATGTTCTTGAATATCTCTGCAGCTTAGTTCTCCACCTGTAAAATCAATGATCAGTCTAAATGGTTTTCACTATTTTTATCTTTGGGATCTTAGCTACCCAGTAGTATATTGATTAACAACCATCACTGGGTGTGCCCTAATCTGTGTGGTGACAGATTAATGGGCAATAGTTCTCTGGCAAATGAAAAGCAACTCCAAGACTCTTAAAGCTCTGGAGGACCATGACATGGACCTTAGAATTATGGATTCTTAGACCATAGCTGGGGAGTGGTCTGTGGCTTTTACAGGTGTCAGTCATTCGTTCTCATATGGTCCTGACAGTAGACATAGGTTATTTTGCTATGTCTGCTATTTTCCTATTTTTATGTCTTTTGGGAAAAATAGCTGACCAAATTAAGCTTTCAGCATATTTTTAAAAATTGGTGATAAAGCACAGAGCTGCAACACTGCCCCAATTTCTTATTCATGACTTGTTATTTAAAAAGAGCTTGCATCTTGCAGTGATATTATACAATGCTGATCCTCCTTGAAAGAGGGAGAATTTGGCCCACCTGTTTGACAGACTGATTTGTCAAAGAGGACAGCAAATTTCCTCTGCCCACCTTCCCAATCCGTTTAGGCCATCTCTAAAAGTCCCTTCCTGTCCATGACACGCTAGAGAAGAGCAGATTAAAAAAATTTCCTAGAAGGGTGTTATAGTAAAAAGGGCTTTTAATGATGTTTTGACATTTTCTGGGATGAATGCTTTGGTAGAACAAACTGAGAAAATGCTCAGGAAAGGATATATGGGAAGCCTTAGTGATTTGTATATGAACTGCCAGTAACTATTTTCTTTTAATAAAATTACATATAATAGAGAGAAAATAATACATTAAAAATATAACACATTTTTGATAGGATTGTAATCTCCAATTTTTAAAGTCCTAAATTTAACATATACACCTAGGGAGTATCTGTTCCATTAAGAATGGTTGAAATAGGCAAAATAAATTGACACTGACATTTAAAAAATATATATTAGAATTGGATTATCGAGTGAAAAGGCAGTGTTTCTTTCCCTGAGGAATTTTAAAAATAGAATGAGGACTCATCTTTGCAGAATTATTCAGAAACCCTCTTATGTGAAAGATAGCAGAGGGGCGCCTGGGTGGCTCAGTTGGTTGAGCGACTGCCTTCGGCTCAGGTCATGATCCTGGAGTCCCGGGATCGAGTCCCGCATCGGGCTCCCTGCTCAGCGGGGAGTCTGCTTCTCCCTCTCCCGCTCCCCCGTCTTGTGCTCTTTCTCTCTCTCACTCTCTCTCTCTCAAATAAATAAAATCTTAAAAAAAAAACAAAACAGAACTATTTGACCTCCAGCAATTCATTCCAACATTCGAAGTTTATGATTACACATCACTCTATTGTTATCTCATTTAAAAGGTGGCTTAAAATGGTCCTTAAAAACACATGCCTTGTATATAGAGGTTTTTGTTTGAGGCCTTGGAGCAGAGACTGAAATAGAGAGTCTTCAGAAATATGAAAGAGGGTGGTGTTGCTGAAGTGTGAGGACACAGTGGTTATCATTAGGGAGAGCTAATGCCCTAGCACTTTGCTCTCCTTATGCCTAATTTCATAAATGGTAATGAGCATCTGCTAATCTCCAGTGTAATGGGAACGTATTTGTAGTGATTGCAAACTGGAAAAACTTAGGGTATGTGTGTTGGGATGTGGGGAGGGGGAGTTTCCACTTGCGTCATGGGCAGGCACACAGACAGGCACACACACATACATGTACCTAAATCCTAAATTCATCATTTGCAGGGTCAAACTGATGATAGCTAAATTTAGTAGAGAATTGTAATGATGCAGTGACTTAGTCTCTGAGAATGCCTTATCGTTTTTCCCTCCCACACAGCACTTCTCCAGATTTAGCCCTTGGCAGGTGGTGCCCTTTGCAAGCTGAAGTTGTGCGGCTCAGGACCCGGCTGTCCAGGTGCTGCGGTTCCATGGTTGGCTGCCACAGCCCTAGTGTGTGTGGCCTCACCTACCTGCATTATCGACCGAAGTGGTTCCCTGGCGTCCCAGCCTTCCCTTCTCTCGCTGTATCATCTGAGAGAAAGCCATGACTTAACATCTCCAAATGGTTTCAGTAATGGTGGACAGCGTTTTCCATGGGCCAGCTGCCTTGAGAGAGAGAGAGGCGATTATCTTTGCTGGAATTAAGTAGCTACAGGTGTCAACACCTGCTGCAAAGTTAAAAGCTGTCTACATGACCACTGTTCACTCTCCTCTTGAAACAGGTCATTTGGTGCTGAGTCAGTGGAAACGAGGCCTTTGTCCTTAGTTGGCCTTCCATAACAGGCAAGCAAAATACAAGCCCAGCGGAATGACCACCCAACCGCTTTGGCTTGCCCATTCAGGGAAGGAGTGTGCCCGAAAGTTTGAGGTTAAAATTTCCAAAAATTCCTGTTTCGAAAAACAAAACGCAGCTTAAAATTTCAAAGGTGAAGCAATACTAGCATTTCAAGTTCGGTAATCTGAGATAGAGCCATGGCCTTTCATGGTCCATTGCTGCCGCGGCTGTTTCATTTTTACTCGTGATCAAGTTGATATGAGGACTTCAAATAACCATTCTGCTATGGGGTGCCTTGCACCTCAGTGAGTGTGTGCTGAATGGATGAAATCTAGTTTTCGCTCCCCAGTTTACTGAACCTTACTGCAAAGCCCAAGTCTTCCTGTTCCTCATTTTCCAGAGCCCAGTTCAAGGATCCATCTTCTGAGACTTCTTCCCCAGTAACATTGCTTGCTGTATATTTCCACAGAACCTTCCTGTTTCCTCAATTTCCTCTACTGCTCCTCAACCTGTGGTTCACAGGCTATCAGAATCAGTATCAGCGGGGATGATTCCTAACGTATTGGATCAGAATCTCTATTTTTTTTTTAAATCCTCAGAAACTTATATTTGCATTAAATTTTGAGAAATTGATACAACACATTTCAGGTTCCACAATACAATTGTGTATGAATGAATATGTATATACACAAGTACGTATCTATATACATACACACACACACAGACACACACACGTGTGTATGTATATATATGGTTTTCCCAGAGAATGAAAACATCTTGAGATCAGGTCTTTTATTTGGAGCTATTATCTGGGGTTGCCTTCTCTTCACCTCTCCACTCTTGCAACATCTTCCTGCACAGTGTTTCCTGCCCTGCTCTGTGGACCAGATCTTGCCCATATTCATCAAATTACCCTGTTACCTCTGTCCCTCCCAGCTTAAGAGCACGCGTTTTTGTTTTATTTCTGAAATCAAGTCTCTGCTTCCTTCCACAGTTTGGTCACTGGATATTTACAATTCACCCTGGGCCTAATTCTCTCCTGAAAACATTCCTAGTGCTCTAGTTCTTCTGAAAAGTAGGCACTGCTTTATGCTTTGATTACAAACTGCCAGAGGGCAGGAGCCGGTCTCATTCTATTCTCCCTTCACAATGTGAATATAGCACATAATGATGTACCAAAAGACCCTTGATCAATGATTTTCTGCAAGCTATGCCTTCAATTAGATGCAGCTGTTTTAGAAGCTGTGTTATCTCTTTTAGGCCTCTAGCATGTGGTAAATAATTGTTCCAATGCATGAAATTGGTCCTACCAACTTGAAAGAATGAATACCTCTCCCATGCAAATCTAATTTATCCAGGTAATGTGTAACCCACCCAGCAGATTTAGCTCCTTGTGTTACTGTTGAATTTAGACTCATTTGGGCAGAACTTGAAATTCCCAACTCTGTATGAACTGCTATTTGAAGCTCTTTGGTGGCATGCTTTCTCATTATTTTGGAAAGGACTTTATTTTGTGACCCTCCCTGGCCGTCTCTTTACCTCATTTACAAATGGAAATTGTAAAAAGGCTAAGGATAGAAGCAATATCAATTTTGAGTGTAAGCAGTAACATATTACACTTTTATTGATTTCTGTCTGCTCATTTCGGAGAACCTGAGGGCAATCCACACTGGAGTGAGGGGCCTTGTATAAATACTAGGACCATGGTCCTCGCTGTTTCAGTAAAAGAGACCTGATTGTGCCTCTAGCATTCACTGTTGGTGGAACAGGGGTCGAGGAGAGAGTCGATGTATATGTATACCTACAGAAAGAAAGCAAGAGGAAGGGAGAGATCAAGCACAATAATGAGAGATGCAAGCAGTTCCAAGAGAAAAGCATAGGCCTTTGTGGTTACCTAGGTGTGAATCCTAGTTCTGTTACCAGCTGTGGGAACTAGGCATTTAAAAAAAAAAAAATCCCCTGCATTAAAAAAAAAAAAAAATGTTGTATATGGGAACTTCAAATCTCTCACCCATGAAATGGAAATCATATTCCTAACTCTATTCATAGCAGGCTGCGTCCTGAACGAGGTACTTGGTGAGGGGTGAGTGTGGACTAAAAATCTAGCCCTACATTCACCAAGATGTGCAACCAGGCAGAGAACTTTCTATGCCTGGAGGAACAGACAGTTTTTTTCTAATGGTCACAAAGGTACCATATAGACTAGCTCATAAAATGGTCTTGCTCTTACAATTTCCTATGAAAGTTAAAAAAAGATGGTATGTAGTACTATGATAGAGTGCTAGGCATTCATGAAATGTTTCGCCACTTTTCCAGTCCTTATTTTGTCTCTCTCAGAATATAGATTTCATTTTCCTTCTCTGCCTTTCTCCTCTAGGCTAGAACCCAGGCTGCACTACTGTTTCTGGGACCCCATCTGCCCAGCCCTGTAGCTTGAGAGATGATCTCTCCCCTCACTTGCAATGTAAAAAATCTTTGCAAAAACATCTGGTAGGAACTGTCCAGAGTACAGGTCCAGAATGGTGAAGCACTCTTCTTATCAGTCCTCGCCATAACCAGGTGAGGAGCAGGGAGAGATACAGAGCTCAAAGAAGAAAGATTGTCTTTCTTCCCCCAGAAAATTAGTAGTATGTGGGGAAATAAAACAAATATTTCCACCACAATTCTTACAAATATTGAGCACTTGCTGTATGCTTAGACTCCTGATAATCCCCTTGAAATACAGACAGAAGAGGTAAAATTTACTTGAAAAGATAAAACACACAATCATTTGAGAACCATTACGACCAGATGACTCAGCAAATGCAAAATAAAAATTACAGTACTAATTAGTGTTGCCCTTGCTGGAGATCATTTCTTCTTTCTGGGTCTCATTTTCCTTATTTGAAAAATGAGAGGTCTGGATCAAGGCACTGTTAGGTTCCCTTTGTCTCTAATGTGTATGACCCATCCATCATTCCATCTATCCATCCGGCAATCCATCCCTCCATCACTGTGTTAGATGCTTGAGACACTCAGATCCTAAGTCAGCAAGTGTTTTTTGAGAGCCTACAAAACACAAGGCATTATTTTAGCCGCAGTAATATATGCAAAAAATAAATAAATAATAGTCCTTTTCCTCAAACTGTTTCCAGTCTAGTTGGAGTATACAGTGTATATGAAGAAAGAGTTGTGCAACAGACATAATTACATAAGAGAAGACACTGCACTAGAGGCAAGAACAGTTCATGAACACTGCTAGGATTTCTGGTGGGGAGAATTTGGACTTCAGAGTCAGCATGACAATGCAGCAGGAATGGCTTAGAGATGGCTTCATGGAGGAGCAGAGGTTTTTCCTCCTCTGGAGACAGAGAGGGAACATTACTGATTGGGCAAAGAGGAAAAGTGTGCATCGTCCAAGCTGGAGAAAAGGCCTGACTTCTCCACCTCTCTAATGCTAAAATTGGTTTGTTTTGGTTTATAATGTTTTTTTCTCTGTTTTACTGTTTTGTTGAATGTATATCATGTAAAATGAAAAATGCTGACATATACTGTAAGTATATGTCAGAAACAGAAGTTACCTGAAAACATTGGCGGTAACTACTAATTGCGTTCATCCGCTAATTAGCACTTTCTTTGTCACTGATTATAACACCAGATTGGATTTCCCAGAGGGAAATGGAAATAAAACAAAAAATCAAGAAAGTGGAACACTAGCTGTTGGGGGATATTAGAAACAAAGATACATGGAAAGTGTGGGTATCATGCTAAGATTGGAAGGGGCTGGCCGATGAGGAATTCAATACACCTACGTCCAAAATAGCAGTAGGAACTGCTTTTTAAACAGTGCTGATTCTAATTGATTACAGATCCACATGGAAGTAATAGCTCATTAGAAATCAATAGGTATCTGAATGAGGTGGTACAGTGAGCAGAGGAATGGGCTGTGTAAGGAATGTGATTACTTTGGAGGCTCTAATTATGAGGAAGGAGGATTGCCACATTTTTAAACCAGTGTTCTAAACATGGTTATGTGAAAATGGAAAGCACATGTTTAAAAATGGGATGCAGTAAGTTATTATTCAAAGACCCATATGATTTGCTTTGGAATTTAATGTCACCAACTGACATAGTTCCATAAAATGCACTAAAATGATCACACCAAGGAGAGGTTGGTAAATTCAGATGAGGCTGAATTTGTTCTTTATCCTTACAATGTCACATAATCAATAAGGAGGGATAAAACATGCAAACAATATGTCTGGCTTTTTGCTTTTACAGGAAGGGTGATCACATACAACAGATGTTTAGAGATCTTGCTTTGTTATTTATCAGTGTGTTGTTTAGTGTTTCAGTCTTGTGATTTCTTTCATTCCATTTATTCTCTTCTGTAGTTATCATGACAGGAAAAAAGGCACATAGTTTGCTTTTTTTTTTTTTTTAATTTCTTGTCATGATTGTCAAGTAGACCATGAAACAGTTGTGTGCATTTATGTTATGGAGATAGATAAAGGTTGTTCCATACCCTCATGGTCTCACATTTCAGTGGGCCAGAGGATCATTGTAAGATGCACAGTCTTTACTGTAAGAAGATATTACAGAGTATTTATTGGAAAAGGAAGAGAAAGAAAGGGAGAGAGGAAGGAAGAAAGGAACCAGTCAGCCAAACTGGATAAATCTTAGCATCGGAATTGAAGAATAAGAACTCTGATCATGGGACTAAGGACATGAGGGTGGAACTCCCGTGGAATGTATGATGAGCACACCTGTGCAAGGGAGACACAGATGCAACGACAGGGCCTTATGCACAACATAGATACCACAGATCTTGGGTGCCACTCTGAGGACCTAAATAAGCTTTAGCACCAAACACTATTCTTTCATAACTAAAATGTCTCTGCTTCTAGGTGTAGCTGGTGTGATACATCAAAGGGCATAACTTATTTCAATAACTTGTCAGAGCAGCTTCCACACCATAGGATTGCTTGAGATTCCTTTCTCAGACCCTAGAATTAGTCTGCTTTTATTCAGGAACTAGCTTAGAACCTGAGGCTTATTTTTGGCAAGGCTGTTCTTGACACCGTCAGATTGACCTCCTGTAGCCTTAGCTCTGTCACCAGAAGCAGACAATATCATGTACGGTCCCTGTGCTGGCCTTGTCATACATCGCCCCTTGCCCCTGGGGTGCCTTGAACAATAATCCCCATCACCTCACCAGGGGAAGAATTCTTGTAATTCTGAGCTGTTGAAAATATTTATATTCGTTGAACCAATTACATAGTGTTAAAAGGTAAATAAAAGCAAGAAATAAATGTAAACTGGAAATTACATTTTTAAGTTTTATACCCATAGTTGACTTATTTTTCTCTTTCCAGCCCTATTCACCTACTTTCTTGTACAAACCTTTGACTTCAGCCACATTGTCATAGTGGTTTTCATATTTCCCTGTGTCATACTTTGTTCACGCCGCGCTTCACCTGGAGTTACTTTCCCACTTCCTCTACCACCAATGTACATTCTGATAGTCCTTCTAGACCGAGCAAAAATGTCACCTTCCTTAAAAACATGTACTTTACTCTTCTTTGTGGCCTTCAGAACATCTTGTCTGTATAGTTTGTCAATTTAGATATGCATTGCTGCCTTCTTTTATTCCCATTGTTATCTAAAACTATTGATTTACTCTTTTGCTGTAACACACATTTTTATGAGTTTGTATTGCTTCCCTGATAGGTTTAAAAAGTGTTTTGAAGGCATATATCTTATTTTAGATTTCTATATACTCCAGTAATGTCAAATTTGGGTCATAGGTCAGAAAATCAATAAATGCTGTTTATCTTTTTATTATTTAAAATTTTATCTGGTGTTATATACTTTGCTAAAGAAGTTCTGGTCAGGCAAAACTTTGAAAACTATAAGCTGATGATCATCAGTAATTGCCGTGGTTTCTACAATGTGTGAATGTGATACATTTTTTTCAGAATTCCAGAAAGACCATTTTTTTCCTAAGTAATTCCTGCATAGCACATGTATGAGCATATTTTCCAAGTCATATTTACGTATTAAATGCACTACAGAGTTTCAATTCCAGGCAAGATGGAGTTAACGCTTTTTCTCCTATTGAACTCAACTATAAAACCTGAACAGAATTCATAGCTCAGCTATTTGAGAACTCTGAAAAGTAAAGAGCAGGAGGTGAATCAGAGAAGGATACCAGAATTTAATGCACGCTTGAACCAGCAGTGAGCTTACCATTTTTTCCTTGTAGATTGCCGCCAATCTGAAATCAGTGCATTCTGAAATGCGGAAGTGAGCATTGTAGTGCAGATAGTGAGGAGAAGCTTGGATAGAGGAATGTGAAAGGGAATCCTAACACTCAGAGACAGTAGAGGAAATCCCTTGACTTTCTTTCTCCCCTTTCTGTTAATTCACACTCCAGTCATCAGAAAATTCCATGGTGCAGGTAGCAGTGAGAGTAGCTAGCAATGGAAGCCTGGAAGAACCAAAACCCTAAGGGTGAGAAACATTATCTACTTTTAGTGGAGCTGTGAGGTTGGGGCAAACCCAGTTGCCTTTTTTTCTCTCTCTTGGATTGCCTACTAATTTGCCCCAGATGTTGTACAATCCTAAAAGTAGCTGGTTTCATTTATGCTATTTTGGAAATTGAACAGCAAGCTACAGGGATAAATCATTTGCTGGGAGATAATGCAAAGGAGTAAAATCACAGTATTATTTAATTGTCCATAAAAAACAGTATAAGGGTAGTGGCTCTTGTGCACATGAAATCTCTAATATCATGTAAATTATCTAAAATAGAGTTTTTGTATGGTGACTAACACAATAAAATAAAATTAAAAATAGAGTTCTTAAAACTCCACAGTGTTTTGAATATTATCAAACATTTTCCCAAGTGCAATATAATTTTTAAAACACTTGTGGCATCTAAGTCCACAAAATAGAATTAGTTATACTTTTTTGCCAGAAAAAAACAACAAGAACATTTATTTTCTTGATTGAAAGATGCAACCATATTTGAATTGTTCTCTCTTTACAAATGAATACCCTAGTTAATGGAACTTCTACATTTCAGTGTGTGTATAGGAGTATGTGAGTGGATTTGAATATGTAAATAAATATAGATACACATATGGCCATAGATCAAATAAATAATATTATTTTCAGCAGAGGAAAAACAATTAGGTGACTCATGAATGTTGGTCCTGTTTACACGTCTGTTTTGAAGGATTAGGATTTGTTAGCTCATAAAAACCTCTGAGTTTATTACAAGTATCAATTAAATGCTGCCTAGGGCTGAATCCATGATGTGAAATATAATACAATGTGAAATTGAATCATACCTATGAAATGTGAAAAATAAAAATTTGTTTGATTACTAATACACTTATAAAAGTAGGCATGCTGAATTATAATAAACTCTGAGCTTGGTAAAAAATAGAAACAGACCATATTTAATAGCCTTTAATTGTATATAAGTGTGTAGATATATATAAATATGCATATGAACATGTTCATTTATAATAGCATGTCAAAGTAAAAGTATTCTATTGTAAGAAATGTACAATAAAATTGCCTGAAAATCACCTCTAGTTTTGAGGAATTCAAATACTTCCCAAGAGTAGAATTGAGAAGATAGACTTTGAGACAAACATATCTGTAATACATGCTCATAATTTGCTTGAAATTATTTGCCAAGTTTTTTTCCCCATAGAATATTACAAAGCTCTGATGCACCTTCAAAAATGTATAAAATTCATCATAGAAATTTTTCTGTTAATAGTACTATAATGTGGAGAGAAAAATGGTTGCCAAAGCTTAGGTTCACTCTTGATCTATATGAATCCCCCAGACAAATACTGAAATGTTGTAGTTGAAAATCTAAAAGTGGTGACATCCTTAAATAACGAATGTATTTACTGAATCTTGAATAGTCCCCGGTAAAAATAATTTGGTAACTGGGCACTCATCACGTCTTTAATATACGTACCTTTTCTTTTCCCTTGTCAATAACAACCCCTAAGAATTAATCATAGACACTAAGAATTGAAATGTGCATTTGTAAGCAGAGGTTGAGAATCAAGTTGAACCAAGAAGAGATTTTACAGGCATAAGTCTCTAGAAGTTTCCTTTGGTTATATCCTTGAAAAACAGATTTCTCTGGCATTCTGAAATGATCGACAATTTTAAACAGTATCCTGAAATGATCCAGGTGTACATCTCCTGGGAAACAGTTTGATCAAGTGATTATTTTATTATGTTATGTTAATCACCATACATTACATCATTAGTTTTAGATGAAGTGTTCCATGATTCATTGTTTGCATATAACACCCAGTGCTCCATTCAGTACGTGCCCTCTTTAATACCCATCACCAGCTAACCCATCCCCCCACCCCCCTCCCCTCTAGAACCCTCAGTTTGATCATGTGATTCTATACATGAGACCACTTCTCAGGAAGATCATCTCCCACACTTGCAATCAAACCTTTTCAAATCTGTGTCAGGAAAAAGCAGACAAACCACTTGGTAGATGTGAAGAACAAAAAGAAGGCTTCCCTGCAAACAAAAACGTTTTTTCTAGACCTATTGAAGTTTTTAGAATTATACATCAGAAGTAGAATATTTCGAGTACCCCAGAATCCCACAGTAATATACATAAAAATATCCCCAGAAATGTTAATGCTATAGACAACCATCAGTGAAAATTTTAGAGGAATTTCTGTGTTTGTCAACAAGGGGGCTGTTGCCATTTTTTTTGACAGCTTTATTGTGGTATAACTTGCATACAATAAACTTCACATTTTAAAGTGTGAAATTTGATGTTTTGAAAAGCCTTAGCTACAATCAAGATAGTGAACAGATCCATTGCTCCCCAAAGTTTCTCATGCCTCTATAATTCCTCTGTCCTATATCTCTCCTTATCATTTCTTTCCCAGGCAACCAATTCTTCCTTATGTTAATGTAGATCAGTTTGCATTGCAAAGTATTATATAATTAGAATAATGAATTAGGTGATTCTTTTGTATCTGGCATCTTTTCCTCAATATAATTATTTTGAGAGATTCATCTGTGCTATCAATATTTCATGCCTTTTTATTGCTTAACAGTATTCCATTGTGTAGATCCATCACTGTTTGGCTACTATACATGTTGTTGACCAATTTCTTTGTTTCCAAGTTTGACTGTTCCACATAATCAGATGTGAACATTGTATTCAAGTCTTTATATGGACATATGCCTTCTTTCAGGTAAATAGCAAGGAGTAGAATGGCTCTTTCATATATTAAGTGCACACTTCACTTTTTAAGAAACTGCCAAGCTGTTTTCCAAAATGGTTGTACCATTTTACTAAATACCAATATTTATGAGGGTTTCATTTCTTCCATACTCTCACCAACACTTGGTATGATCAGTCTATTTACTTTTAACCATTCAGGCATGTAGTGATACAGTGTTGTGGCTTTAATTTCTATTTCCCTATGACATATGATGTTGAGAATCTTTTTCTGTGCTTACTGGCCATCTGTGCATCTTCTCTGGTGAACAATCTGTTCAAATAGCTTGCCCATTTTTTAATTGGGTTGTTTGTTTTCTTATTATTGGTTTTGATATTTTTTGTATTCTGCATTAAAGTCCTTTATCAGCTATGTTTTTCAAATGTTATTAAATCTGTGTGTGTGAAATGTATTTGGCTGAGGGTCCCTAATACAAACTTAACAGCTGAAAAATTTTACCAAAGGCTGATCTCTCTCTTGCAAGTAATAAAGGATAAAAAGAATTTTAAACCTATTAGTACTGAGTAAGTTAGTCTGAGTCTTACATTAAAGCATTTTTCTGTAGTGTAGTGATGAAGGGCAGTTTCTGCAGGTACTCTGCCTGAGCTCAGATTCACTCAGCTACATGCTATCTGTGTGACCTTGGGGAAGTTTAACACCTTTACGCATGCTTTGTAAAATGTGATATTACTGGTAGTTGACTCATAGTGTTGTAGGGATTCACTGTATTTAGGCACATAACGCATACAGTGACTGCTGCTCAATCATATTCACGGTTGTTTAATAAATCCATTATTATTATCCAGCCACTCATTCTCCCTAAGTCCTATCTAAGACCTCATTTAGCTTGGCCACCCTCTCAGGCTGACGTCTTTCCCTAAGAGTACACTTCAGAGGCCACAGGCTGTCAGAAGGAAATTTATGCTCTTGAGATCGGAGTTTCAAAGAAACTGTACGAATTAAGAGGAAATCTCTGGCCAGATAGTGCCAAGAGAAGCTGCTGATCAGAGTCAAGGTATTTGGGCATGGGACAAGGAAGACTAGCACATTTTTGTTGTTTGCCTTCTATCAAGGCAGTTTATTTAAATCCATCAATTTGCTTCCCCAGCTGGATCCTGACACTAAATTTAGTTTAACTTGAGGATCTCTAAAATGATAGTATGTCATTCAGAGCTGGGGAAAAGTACATAAGTACAAGTCCTAATTTTTGTTGTAATAAGATTAAAACAGAAACTCTTCCATAACATCGGCTGGTTGATCCTTTTCCTCAAAAGAAGATTCCAAATTGGTCAGTGGATGGTTTGTGGAAGCAAGACTTTACGGAACTTCATTTCCAAATAAAGTGGTGATTCACTTTGATTTGAGCCCAAATAAAAATGATTAAGAAATACTTTCCCCCAATGGAAAAAAGAAAAAGAAAGAAAGAAAAAAAAAAAGAAAGAAAGTGTGAGAAGGGCATAGCAGGTTTGAAGTGAGCTAGGCTGAGAGCCATATGGAAGGATATGAGAAGACATGAGTCTGACATTTGGGAAACAGCAGGAAACATTTTTAATAGTCAAGTGAGCTTTGTATTAGCATCAGGAAACATTTAAAAATACGTCATCTTTATAGACTTTAGGTTGTGTGAGGACTGAAGACCGTGGCCATTTTATTCACCATTTCATTTCCAGTACCTAGCACAGTGTTTATTCTGTAACAGACGCTCAGTAAAGATACAAAATAGGTATTTTCAAATGCTCAACCTCATCCCTCTCTCTCCATAATGCCAAATTCATCTAAGTTTCCTCCTCTTCCCAAGTCTTGATAGATTAGATAAGGTGTGATTTGGGCATAGTTTCACTTTCCTGAAACAACTACAACATCATTTCCTCTCAGACTAAATATTGCCATGGCTAAAGACTCTACAGTGACTTTAAGGACCCACCCGCATGTGTGTGTGTATGTGCATGTGTGTGCACGTGTGTGTGTGGGTATCACAAGGACTCTTAACTGTTTATTTAGAGGATACATAATGAGCTTACTTTAGACCAGGATGAGAAGATTTAAACTCTGAAAATCTTTTTGACTTTCCTTTACCCTTTTGATTTCACTTCTTTTACTCCTATAACACCAGTTACCTAGAACATCACAAGCTCACATTTAGACATGATGGTTATTTGGGAAGGGCTAATGTTGGTAGTGAGCTCATCCTATCCAGGCTAAAACATCTGTGATTGGAAGAATATAAAAGACACTCACACCTTCTGGATAACTGTACCTATTTTTATGGCCACAGACCCAAGTGGTCTCAGCTTGTGTATGTGAGTACTTTTGATGATCAAAAAGCTTTGAGGGGCAACTGGGTGGCTCAGTCGGTTAAGTGGCTGCCTTCAGCTCAGATCCCAGAGTCCTGGGATCGAGCCCCGCATCGGGCTCCCTGCTCAGTGGGGAGCCTCCTTCTCCCTCTGCATGCCACTCCTCCTGCTTGTGTTCCCCCTCTCACTGTCTCTCTCTCTGTCAAATAAATAAATAAAAATCTTAAAAAAAAAAAAAAAAAAGCTTTGAACTTCTTCATGGCTTATCATTAAAGTCAGTGCTATAGTAACAGAGAGAGGGAAAGAATGGAACTAACATATGACTCATACTTGCTATTGCAAGGTACAATGTTAGGAACTGTAAACAGATTTTAAAAAGATTGAGCCACGGGGCGCCTGGGTGACTCAGTCATTGAGCGTCTGCCTTCGGCCCAGGTCATGATCCCAGGGTCCTGGGATCGAGCCCCGCATCGGGCTCCCCGCTCCGCGGGAAGCCTGCTTTTCCCTCTCCCACTCCCCCTGCTTGTGTTCCCTCTCTCGCTGTGTCTCTCTCTGTCAAATAAATAAAGTCTTTAAAAAAAAAAAAAAAAGATTGAGCCACCCAGGTACTCCTGGGTTGAGTGTCCAGATCTTGGTTTTGGCTCAGGTTGTGATCTCATGGGTTGCGGTGTTGAGCCCTGCCTCTGGCTGTGCGGTTAGTGGGGAGTCTGTTTGAATTTTCTTTTCATCTGTCTCTCCCCCCAAGAGCGTGCGTGTGCTCTCTCTCTAAAATAAATATAATAAATAAATCTTTAAAAAAAAAAGATTGACCTACCCAGGAGTTCCATGACTTTTTTTTTTTAATTAACTATTTCATGTATAAAGAAATTGAGGCTTAAAGAAGCCTAGGATCACAAGGCAAATCAACCAGTAGATCCAGAATTAATATCTAGGTCTATGTAATTCTTTTGATGCCATGAAACTGTCACTATTTTTTAGATGATGTCTAATAAATGCCAGGAAAGAGTGCAAGACACCCACAACTGTCAATTATAGATATGTCTCTTAACTGTTTTTGTAAACTGATTAGCTTTGTTTTATTTCTAATTCAAGTGTCATTTTTAAGGCACTGTAGAGAACACAGCTTGAAAAATTGTACCATGTTTTTTCAACATAAGTGTAAATTCTATAAAGCTTTTTTTTAAAATTTGGAATTTATAAAAATAATTTTGCCTAAATTTTTATGTATTTATACTAAATTCTGCACCACGGTATAAATGAAGAGCTTCAAGGCACATTTTAACATGTTATCTGCATACATGTGCTCTGAATATAGATAGGTGGGTAGATAACTGTGCAAATTAAATTATCCCTTCCTGTATACATTTAATATAATTTTATATGTAATATGCGTCTTCAGAGTCTCCCTGAAATCCATTTGTGCATTTAAAATTTATAAAATTTATATCATAAACATAAAAGTGAGTTGTTTTATCCTCATCTCAGTTGTGAGAAGAAAATGTAATTTTCTTCACAATGCTGTGTGTGGATAATTTTTCTCATACTTATGAACGAACACGTTAAAGTATAAAAACTATACAGTACTGTTATGGACTGATTTGTGTCCCCCCCCCCTTCCCGCCCACAGCCCACTCCATCCATACATTGAAATCCTAATCCCAAATGTGATTAAATTTGGAGACAGGGCCTGCAAGGAACTAATGAAGGTCAAATGAGATAAGGGTGGGACACTGAGCCAGTAGAATTACTATTCTAATAAGAAGAAACAACAAAAGAGGTCCCCAGGAAGGTAAAGAATTCTCACCAGAGTCTGACCACATTGGTACCCTGGTCTCAAGACTTCCACATTTCAGAGCTATGAAGAAATAAATTTCTGTTTTTTAAGCCACCAGTCTATGGTATTTTGTTATGGCAGCCTGAGCAGAATAAGACAAGGACTTTAAAAACATACTCTCTATTTCCAATAATTCTTAACACAAACTGCAATCCAGTTTGGTTTCAGCTGAAGAAGAAATCAGACAATAGATAGATGAGTAAATTGACAGATTAATAGATCGATGGATCAGTCAGTAGATGTATATTTCATTAAGGACTCAGAGGAGAACTTTAGTGACTTTGAAAATTTTTGAATGTCATGATACCAAATGTGGATCTATCCCAAGTTATCGACCAAGACACAAGCTCAGAAGTGACTCTTACGTATTTGATGGAAGGTGTACCAATAGCTCACATTTTCCATAGAGGCCATAATGACCAATGGTATTTCCACTATTTTCAGGAATTTAATGACCTGCCTGATTGGCAGAGGCCCTGAAGTACAACCTCAGACCTCTTAAAAGGGGTTATTAACTGCCAGCGGTGCCTAACCTGAAAGTCATTATTGTTTTTAGTATTTGTAGACATGAAAAAGTAAAGTAAAAAAGTAATTACCTGTTTTTGTGCTACAGAGTGAAAGGGTAAAAAGCCACACAAAATAATGGATGTGGCTGTGCAGGAATGACAGTATTGCAGAAAATAGGTCAAGTAAGTAGCAGATAAGAGGTTCTTTGTAATCAACTTCCCAGCTAGCTATAAAAAAAATGATAATGTTATATCAACATTATGCTGGGTTCTAATGATGAAATTATATATATGGGACAAGGGGAAAATTAATAAAGACTGGTCTTGTGTCCCTCAAGTTATTTACCATCAGTCTAGAGTAAATGATTTCAGTGGAAAGTGGCTTAAATGTTATATCAGAGCCCAGCATCCCCAAGGAGGGGAGATGTTTTTACAACTTTAAGTGTGTTGATATATTCATGTAATTATCAAATACTGGTAACTGTGCATTTGGTATATAATATATGACAATATGAGAGTATTCTTTTCTATTTAGGTAGCCAGTTCTGAGAACAGCCCATAAACAGCTTCCCCCAGAGTCTCCCCTTTATTATCATCCATCATGCTTAGCTATTTTAATCTGACACTGGCTGCATCTGCTGCATCTTGCAATTCCACACTGACATTGCTAATTTCTAGAATGTAACTGCAATGTTTGACATGATGCAGCCAGGCAGTAATCAAAAGCATATTTTCTAAGCTTTCTCATAAAACCTCAGTGGATATGAGGGTTTTTTTTTTTTTTAATTTATATGTGGTTATTTTTTAAATATATTTTTTATTTCTATTATTGAGGTGTAGTTGACATAGTTTCAGGTGTACAGCATAGTGATTCAGCAATTCTATAGTGACAATGTAGTCACCATCTGTTACCATACAATGTTATTAAAATATTAATGTCTATATTCCCTATGCTGTACTTTTCATCTCTGTGATTTATTTATTTTATAAGTGGGAGTTTGTACCTCTTAATCCCCTTCACCTACTTCAGCCCACCCCCAGCACCTACCTGTTTGTTCCCTATATTTGAGTCTGTTTTTCTTTGTTTGTTCATTTGCTTTGTATATTCAGATTCCAAATATGAGTGAAATCAAATGGTATTTGTCTTTCTCAGTCTGACTTATTTCACTGTGCATAATACCCTCTATGTCCATCCATGTTGTCACAAACAGAAAGATCTAATTATTTTTTATGGCTGAGTAATATTCCGTGTGTGTGTGTGTGTGTGTGTGTTATATTAACACATTTTCTTATCCATTCATCTATCAGTGGATACTTGGGTTGCTTTCATATCTTGGCTATTGTAAATAATGCTACAATAAACATAGGGGTGCATATACCTTTTTGAATTAATGTTTTCATATTCTTTGCGGAAATATTCAGTAGTGTGATTGCTAGCTCATATGATATTTCTATTTTTAGTTTTTTGAGTAACCTCCATAGAGCTTTCTACAGTGAATGTACCAGTTTACATTCCCACCAAAAGTGCATGAGGGTTCCCTTTTCTCCATATTCTTGGCAATGCTATTATTTCTTGTCTTTTTGATATTAACCCTTCTGACTGGTGTGATGTGATATCTCTGTGGTTTTGATTTGCATTTCCTTGATCAGTGATGTTGGATATCTTTTCACGTATCTTTTGGCTATCTTTGGAAAAATGTCTATTCAGGTCCCCTGCCCATTGTTGAGTTACATTATTTCTTTGGTATTAGGTTGCATAAGTTCTTTATATAATTTGGATATTAACTCCTTATTCGGTATATCATTTGCAATTCATTCCTTCCGCTCTGTAGGTTATCTTTTCATTTTGTTGATGGTTTCCTTCACTGCACGAAAGCTTTTTACTTTGGTATAGTCCCATTAGTTTATTTTTGCTTTTGTTTCCCTTGTCTGAGGAGACCTATCCATAATATGTTGCTAAGGTTGATGTCCCAAGAGATTACTGTCTGTTTTCTTTAAACCATTTCATGGTTTCAGGTCTCACTTTAGGTCTTTAATTCATTTTGAGTTTATTTTCATGTATGATATAAGAAAGTGGTCTAGTTTCATTTTTTAGCATGTTTTCCCAGCACCACGTATTGAAGGGACTGTCTTTTCCCCACTATATGTTCTTGCCTTCTTTTTCATGGATTAATTGTCCATATAATCATGGGTTTATTTCTGGGCTCCCTATCCTGTTCTATTAATCTATGTATTTATTTTTGGGCCTATACCATACTGTTTTGATTACTGTAGCTTTGTAGTGTATCTTGAAATTTGGGATTGTAATACCTCTAGCTTTATTCTTCTTTCTCAAGATTGCTTTGGCTCTTCTGGGTCTTTTGTGGTTCCACACAAATTTTAAGATTATTTATTCTAGTGTTGTAAAAAAACAAATGGTATTGGTATTTTCTTAGGGATTGCACTGAACTTGTAGATTGCTTTGGGCACTATGGACCTTATAACAGTATTAATTTTTCCAATTCAAGAGCATGTTATATCTTTCCATTTGTGTCATTTTCAGTTTTTTTCATCAATGTCTTAAAATCTTCCTACTACAGGTCTTTAACCTCCTTGGTTAAATTCATTCCTAGGTATTTTATTCTTTCTGCTGCATTTGGAAATGGGATTGTTTTCTTAATTTATCTTTCCGGTACTTCATTATTAATGTATAGAAATGTGATAGATTTCTGTGTATTAGTTTTATATCCTGTAACTTGACTGAATTCACTTGTTAATTCTAATAGCTTTGTGAAACCTTTAGTTCTTAGTCTATCAAGAGTAAAAAAAAGATAGGCAAAATCTCAGTCATTAAAATGAGTGCCCTAAAAAAGCACTCAAGTTAGAAAAATAAGACAATGCTTTCAAGCATCAGCAAATATTTGTTGAGAACCTATGTGTGCCAGCAACTGGGCTTTCCATATTCAGTTCAATCTATAAGAATTGTATACCTGACCCACCACAGACACTATTTGTAAATATTATCTAAAATAAACCTCAAATTTTAACTATTCCTCCTTCTCTCCCCTTCTCTTTCTCTCTCAGTAGAAGAGGCAGAATGATAAAGTAATCAGAAGAAACATATATCATTAGATAATTTCTGATTTATAGTGGAAAGAGCGATGGCTTAGGGACCATGTGTTCCATCACTTAGCAGGTACATGATTTCTAACAAGTCACTTATCTGATGATGACAAAACAATATCCTGCTTAATAACTCACTGGCTGCTTTGAGACTCTTTTTTTTTTTTTTAAGATTTTATTTATTTATTTGAGAGAGAGAGAATGAGAGAGAGAGCACATGACAGGGGGAGGGTCAGAGGGAGAAGTAGACTCCCTGCCGAGCAGGGAGCCCGATGCGGGACTCGATCCCGGGACTCCAGGATCATGACCTGAGCCGAAGGCAGTCGCTTAACCAACTGAGCCACCCAGGCGCCCTGCTTTGATACTCTTATATGATAACATATGTCAATGTTCTTTGAAAGCTATCAAATGCTTAATAAATGTTAGGTATTACCTTTTTGGAAAATATTAAAATAAATATCAAACTTATATAAATGTGTTTGTGTATATTCATCATATATGATTATAAATAAGTATGTGTAGCATATTGTTGGTTTCTAACAGGCATAATCTGAAATTGGCCCCAGTACTTCTAGGGCAGGGAGAGACCCAAAAAAAGAAACAGGTCACTATGTTTGTAGGTGGCAATTTTATAATAGCAGAGGGAACTTACATACCTTGTCTTGAGCAGCAGTAAGATTAATGGATCCCTAAACCTGTCCACCAGACCTTAAAAGTTTGTAAAGAGGTCCTCACTGGGCTCAGTCAAGTATACTGTGCAGGTGTTTTCAATATCACATCACCCACTTAAGGCTATGTTCGTGGAGCTGCTTCTGGGAGCAGGAAAGGCAAGTAAAACCACATTCCAAGGACTGGGGAGGAGGTGAGGAGCCTCCAAATGCCCAAGTCCAGTTCACTGGTCATTTGGTGGTCACATCTTTTTGATGATGCTTCCCAACACATGTATACATATAATGGAAACATAATTCTTCTAAATTTCTTTTTTTCAAACAGATTTTAACATTCTTTTTTTATTTTATTTTTTAAGATTTTATTTATTTGACAGAGAGCACGCACAAGCTGGGGGAGTGGAAGAGGGAGAAGTAGGCTCCCCGCTGAGCAAGGAGCCCAATGCAGGGCTCAATCCCAGGACCCTGAGACCGTGACCCAAGCCAAAGGCAGATGCCCAACCAACTGAGCCACCCAGGCACCCCTAAAGATTTATTTATTTCAGAGAGAAAGCCTGTGAGTGAGGGGAGGGACAGAGGAAGAGGGAGAGAGAATCTCAAGCAGACTCCTGGCTGAGCACAGAGCACAACTTGGGGCTCGGTCTCACAACCCTGAGATCATAATCTGAGCTCAAACTAAGAGTCAGATGCTCAACTGACTGAGCCACCCAGGCACCCCTTAACATTCTTAAATTCCTACCAATTTGAAGTTTTTAATGTAGTGTAATGTAAATGTAATGGATCATATTTCTTTTTAACAGAAGGTTAATGGAAGGGGACACACCTGGGTGGTTCAGTCGGTTAAGCAACCAACTTTTGATTTTGGCTCAGGTCATGATCTCACGGTGGTAAGATCCAGCCCCATGTCTGTCTGCATGCTCAGCAGGGAGTCTGCTTGAGATTCTCGCCTCACCCTCTCCCTCTCCCTCTGCCCCTCCCCCTGCTCAAGCGTGTTTCTCTCTCTCCCTCCATCCTATTTCACTCCCTCCCTCCCCCTCTCTCTAAAATAAATAAAATCTTTTTTAAAAAAAAAAGGTTAACCAGGAATTCCTACATTATTATAGTAATATTATAAAGTACCCAGCAGTATGCTAGGTGTTACCAATAATAATAATGTTCTCTGAATCTTCTTTTCTTTCTCTAAATTAGTAGAGGGGTGCCTGGGTGGCTTAGTCGGTTTAGTGTCCAACTCTTGGTTTTGGCTCAGGTCATGATTGCGAAGTTGTGGAATTGAGCCCCACATTGGGCTCTGTGCACAGTATGGAGTCTGCTTCAGATTCTCTCTCCCTCTCCCTCCTGCTCACTGTCTCTCTCTCTCAAATAAATAAAATCGTTAAATTAATTAATTAATTAATTAATTAAAATAAATGTATTTTTGTATTAAGGAAGTCACAGTGTGAGAGAAAATGGGTGTATGTGAAAAAATGTTCATTGTATTAAAGTATGTGTGCTGAAGGCCAATATATCTGTAGAAATCCAGAAAAGGAATCACTCAACATGGATGACAATAACTGGAGAAATCTTCATGAAGAATGTGTTGGAGTTAGAATTGGATGCATAAAAGTACAGGGACAGAGTAGTTTAAGGAAAACACTAAGACTTTGGAAGTATATCTCACCTCAGGGCCCCTGGGCATTTTGTTTCCTTGGAAAATTTTTCTCCTAGATACTTCCATGCCTTTCTCCCTCATTATACTTATATCTTGATCATTTATCTAAGAGGCTTTCTCTGACAACCTTATCTAAATTAGTATCACCCATGGCATTAATAACCATATGATGTTATAACATATGCCTATTTGTTTAGCTATGTAATAATCTGTTCCTGAACCACCACAAGAAGTGTATGAGAGCTGACAATTGGTCTGCTTCATTCACTGTAATGAAAGGGATGCTTGGAGATGTAGTAGCCTGTAGAAATGTGGATTTGGGAATGAAACCAGGTCCAGGATGTAAGTAAAGTAGTCATTTACACAGGGGAAAGGGGGCAAAACCATGAAAGGTCAATTTTCTGAAACAAGTATATGTTGTTGAAGCCATTCCAATTCTCTGAAACTTCATTTGCTCCAAGATAAATATAATGAGGATTTGAATAGTTCTTTGATGATAAATTGTATAAAAGTTCTTGGAGTTACCATTCTCAATATCACCTTCGATCATCAATGCTCTAGATAAAGCAGGAACAACAAAATGAGTTTAGTTTGTATTTAGCCCAAGATACAGCATGTTGCTGTGATAAAACAAATAGCATATGTTCATTTTTATATGATTTACCTTTTTTTCCCCTCAAAAGTATAGTAAAAAAAATATAGGTGTTGGAGTTTGTGGTTACTGAGTTAAGGTTGTACTATAATTAAGATGAAGAGAGATGTTTTCAGGATTAAATTTTGAATATTCCCTGGATTTTATAAAAGCAAAATAGGCTGGACCCTGGGCACATGCATAATAGCCTAGAACTTTGGAATAGTCAGATAAAATTTAAAAGAAGTAAGTTGTTGGCAGATCACACATAATAACCTCCTATTTAATGTTCAAAACAAGCTGGACTCAGCCTTCCCCACTGCCACTGTCCCCTGCCACTCTTCTGTGAGTTTCTGCTACTTTGTCCAGATGTGATTCTTAAACAATCAAATACGTATACTCCTAAAACCAAGATACTTGGACCATCTGGTTGAGGGTTTATCCAGAACTAATGATTTATTTACCTGATATTTTAAAGTGTGTATACTAGAGGCGGCTGTTACATCACTTGACTAAAATGGATAGACAGATGGTAAAAGCCAGATGAAATGCAAAGGTTAAAATATTCATAACCATGATTCCTCATGAGACTGAACAGAAATCCAGGCAAGCCCTCCTGCTCGATAGTCTGAAGTGGGAGACATTTCACCAACTCTTCTAAAATTACATTGTTATGGTTATCTCCATTTTCTCCTAGTCATGATCCTTCCAGTCCAATCAGACAGGTCTTCTTATCACTCACGGTTGATCATTCCTTGTATATGCCTGCCTTTATGTTTTTATTCATGCCATTACCTTTATTTGTAATGCCATCCTTTGGCATCTTTGCTTATCCAAATCTGACCATCTTCCAAGACAAATTCAGGTTGTAGATCACTTGATCCTATCCTCACCCATTATCAATCTTTCCTTCTTGCAGATACTGTAGTGTTCATTGTCTGTACACATCATTCAGTAATGGTATCATTTATTTTATGCAGTTAACTTTTCTTATCTCTAGGTTTTCTCTTTGCAAAAGGTTTCATTCATTTGTGTTCTTTTATACCTTCTGGTATCCACTATATGCTTAGTTCTTCATCTTCTGCATAGTTGGTATTCAATAAATATTTGTTGATTGCTGGAAAATACAGTATTATTTATTTCTAATGAAAACAAACTCATGTTTAAGGGAATGTAATGATTTCTTCCTAAAGCACCATAATGTGAATAAATTTAATGGTGGCCCGAGGGGCTGCAGTTTTGTACTGTATTATTTTTCTGTTTAAAAATTAATAATCTTGTACCATGGCTGTTGCCTTTTAAAATTTATTGGCATTGATTGGGGTCCACTCTGGACTATGACGGATAGCTTTGATTTGGGGCTTGATGCTACAGTAGCAGTTGAGGGTAGAAACAAAGCTCAGGTTTTGTCAATAGGTCAAAAGACTGATAATATAAATAATACATTAATATTATAATTTTCATTTTCAGAGAAAAAGACATTAACAAAGGCCATAGGGATCTCAGAAATTGGTATGCATTTATTTAAACAAAGAAGGCATGTTTTGAGCCATAGACTTGTACTCTAAGAATTAAGAATCATTGCTTCTGGGGACGCCTGGGTGGCTCAGTCATTAAGCGTCTGCCTTCGGCTCAGGTCATGATCCCAGGGTCCTGGGATCGAGTCCCGCATCGGGCTCCCTGCTCCGTGGGGAGCCTGCTTCTCCCTCTGCCTCTGCCTCTCTCTCTCTCTCTCTCTCATGAATAAATAAAATCTTTAAAAAAAATCATTGCTTCTGAATATATGTTCCTACATATGTTTAGTTGACTTAAGTGTATTTATTATACTTTACTGAATACAAAATGCAGAGAATTTGTCAGATATCCATTTACCTGCTTTCCTTTGCAGCTCCTTTTACCCTATCCCTATTTTTTGGATCTTTTACTCCAAGTTCTCAGTGCCCTCTGAGGCCCCCCTCCCCCTACTAATGATGGAGTTTCTTTTCTCAATTACTAACTTCATACCCAGAGCGGCTGCTCTTTCCAATAGTTGCCAGTTTGATCTCTTCCAACATGCAACTGCCTCAGGCAACAGCGATATTCACAGACTATATGTGCCACGTCTCCCGGGAACATTTTTATTTATTTCCTATAATCCAGAGGCTACTTGATGAGCTGTTTTTGAATTGTAGAGTAGGATGATGAGAGAATTTTTGGAGATTCCCAGATCTTTCCTTTAGACCATCATCTAGTATTTTTTAGTAATAAAGATATACCTGATCATAAATTAAGGATAAAAGCATTTTTGAGATATTTACACTTGACTAATGATAAGCAAACACAGGATTCATCATTACATTTATCATAACATTCAACATTTTCAAAGGACTCTGGCTCTAATGCTCTAATAATGTCATTTTTAAACAAGAGTGCCTGAGCTAGTGACCCAACTGACACTAGGTTTTCTGTTACATTAACTCACTGCATGCAAATGCATTAAAATTCTCTCAAAATTAAAATTAAATCTCAAAAATTAAAATTCACCCTGTACCAGTGCCTTTTTAAAAAAATCAGTATTTTTCTGTTGATTGGGAGGCTATGAGATTTCCCCATCTCTAGGACCTAGTCTATCTCTTTACTATATGTCTGAAAATCTGCTGGTAATATTTTTAATATATATTTTAAAATATATTTTTTCTGTGACATTGGCAGCTCTATGCTGAGCTGCTTCGAACAACTGGTTGACTGATTGTATTTCTTCTTCTCTACCCCTATTACTTTTTTACTAACTTGTTGAAGAAGAAATAGAAGATGAGAAATTGTCAGAATAGGCCACATGCTAGAAATATCAGACAAAGGGTATGCCATTTGGGAGGAGGACTTGGTGAGATGCAAATGCTATAGAACCTGGGCCTTGGGATATTTATTTCCATGCTTTACCATCTTTAGAGAAGGGCCATAACTTCCCAGTGGGTTTGGCAGAAAATTTCCACCAGGGGATGGAAAACTGTTGGAAACCATTTCTTGAAATAGGCTTCTTTGCTTCTGTCATGGTCACTACCCCAGCAAAACTTAAAAGATCCTTTCTCAGTGGCTCTCTAGCCTCACTCTGTGTAGAGTGAAATAGTCATTCAGTTGGTAAGCTAAAGAACCAGAAACATTTTTGTTAAGATTAGTAATACATACCACTTATCTTTTTTCTATATTGAGATATTTCCCTCTTCACCATTCTATAGCAATCATTGAAAACATGATCTTTTGTTTCTTTTTTTGATTTCAAGTTTTTATTTAAATTCTACTTAGTTAACATATATGGTAATATGGTTTCAGGTGTAGAATTTAGTGAGTCATCACTTACATGTAACACCCAGTGCTCATCACAAGTGTCTTCCTTAAAACCCATCACCCATTTAGTTCACCCTCCCACCTCCCTCCCTCCATCAACCCTCAGTTTGTTCTCTATAATCAAGAGTCTCTTATGGTTTGCTTCCCTCTCTCTCTCTTTTATCCCCTCCCCTGTATACAATAGAATATTAAACAGCCATCAAAAAGAATGGAATTTTGCCATTTGTAACAATGTGGATGGAGCTAGAGTGCATTATGCTGAGCGAAGTAAGTCAGTCAGAGAAAGAAAAATACCATATGATCTTCTGTTTCTTAATTTCACAACTGAATATTTTAGCTTTTTGTCCCTGGAAAATAATTTACTTTATTGAAGAACAAAGAATTAAAACTTGTGCCTACCTAATTTTTTGTTTGTTAGAAAAATTAATGGCATAATATCAACATGTAAAAATGGGTGACAAGATGAAAGATAACTACTGAACCATTTCTTTAAAAACATAGAAATAAGCCTCCATTGAGCAAACATTCATCCATAGTTTTCACTGCATATATTTCATGTTCTTTTCAAGATTACCAAAAATAAACCTTTACCTTTAGAAAAAATTTTCAAATACAAAATTGAATATTTATCTTCAATTGTATAAACCTGATACAAAGAATATCGTAGACGTTGGACTATTTTGAAAACAAAATAGAAAAAAATCCATATGAACAATAGTAAACTCTGCATAGATTTAAAAAAATTATTTTTGGTACATGATTAAGTTCTATGTAGATTGATAAAAACCTATATAATGGTCATAAGTCAGAACCTTCTCAATTTTCTAGAGTGGTTTTGACTGAAAGCCAGTGGAGCAAATTCATTCTAGATTGAGAGAGAAACAGTAGAAATGGTAGAGGGAACAGTCTGGACTTGATGTAAAATGTTATCATTGATTCATGATAGTCCATCTTTTTTTTCTCTTTAAATTTATAATCACTGTATTTTCTCCAGGGCATGAGTATTAAATGGTTAGCTAAAATACCTGAAACTCAATGGCAATAGCAAATCTCAAGAGTTAAATACCGGGGCGCCTCGGTGGCTCAGTCGTTAAGCGTCTGCCTTCGGCTCAGGTCATGATCCCAGGGTCCTGGGATCAAGCCCTGCGTCGGGCTCCCTGCTTAGTGGGAAGCCTGCTTCTCCCTCTCCAACTACCCCTGCTTGTGTTCCCTCTCTCGCTGTGTCTCTCTCTGTCAAATAAATAAATAAAATCTTTAAAAAAAAAAAAGTTAAATACCACAAGGAGTGATGGGCAACATTTCTTTGCGAAGAGGAATGAGTACAGTGATCAAGATGTCTTCTGTGAAATCACTGATTCTTGCACACCATTGTAACATGTCTTTTAAAATATTTTATTGGAATTGTAATACATGTGTTCACAGAAAAACAATAAAACATAAGCTCACAGAAATGTATCAAAAGAAAAGTCAAATTTCCCATTTTGACTCACATTCCTCCCTCTTTCTGCACTTTTTTTTTAAAGATTTTATTTATTTGAGAGAGAGAGACAAAGATAGCGACAGAGAGCATGAGTGAGATGAGCGAGCACCATGTGGGGAAGAAAAGGAGAAGCAGGCTCCCCGCTAAGCAGGGAGCCAAATGTGGGACTTGATCCCAGGACCCTGGGATCATGACCTGAGCTGATGGCAGACGCTTAAGGGACTGAACCACCCAGGCACCCCGTCTGCACTTTTAAGTGTATTTGCTTTTAATTCTTTTATTAGTGCTTCTTGTTTTATTACTTTTGCTGATTCTCATCTCTAAAATGTGATGAATTGAGTATGTTTACCATGCCACTCCTTCTCTACACTTATTTCTCCAAGTTATCTTTTAATTCTTCTTGTATTTATATTTATAATGTTCAATAATATTCTTAACCCTCTATTTGCAGGCCCACTCCCTTTACTCTCTATCAGTTGGATTCCCACATTGTAAGATGAGAAAATTGAGCACATCCACATTTCTTTCTT
Source organism: Mirounga leonina (assembly GCF_011800145.1). Taxonomy (NCBI): domain Eukaryota; kingdom Metazoa; phylum Chordata; class Mammalia; order Carnivora; family Phocidae; genus Mirounga; species Mirounga leonina. Next base: position 62,721,247 of record NW_023270305.1, read on the forward strand.
TTTTTTAATTAATTAATTTTTTTGATGTAGTGTTCCATGATTCATTGTTTGCGTATAACACCCAGTGCTCCATTCAATATGTGCCCTCTTTAATACCCATCAGCAGGCTAACCCATCCCCTCACCCTCCTCCCCTCTAGAACCCTCAGTTTGTTTCTCAGAATCCATAGTCTCTCATGGTTCATCTCCCTCTCCAATTTGCCCCCCCTTCATTTTTCCCTTCCTACTGTGTTCTTCTTTTTTAACATATAATGTATTATTTGTTTCAGAGGTACAGGTCTGTGATTCAACAGTCTTATATAATTCACAGCGCTCACCATAGCACATACCCTCCCCAACGTCTATCACCCAGCCACCCCATCCCTCCCACACCCCATCACTCCAGCAAACCTCAGTTGGTTTCCTGATTTTAAGAATTCCTCATATCAGTGAGATCATATGATACATGTCTTTCTCTGATGGACTTATTTCGCTCAGCATAATAACCTCCAGTTCCATCCATGTCGTTGCAAATGGCAAGATTTCATTCTTTTGATGGCTGCATACTATTCCATTGTATATATATACCACATCTTCTTTATCCATTCATCTGTCAATGGACATCTAGCTCTTTCCACAGTTTGGCTATTGTAGACATTGCTACTATAAACACTGGGGTGCACGTACTCCTTCGGATCCCTACATTTGTATCCTTGGGGTAAATACCCAGTAGTGCAATTGCTGGGTCGTTTCTTTGTGTCTTCCTCAATTTCTTTCATGAGTATTTTATAGTTTTCTGAGTACAGATTCTTTGCCTCTTTGGTTAGATTTATTCCTAGGTATCTTATGGTTTTGGGTGCAATTATAAATGGGATCGACTCCTTAATTTCTCTTTCTTCTCTCTTGTTGTTGATATATAGGAATGCCACTGATTTTTGTGCATTGATTTTATCCTACCAGTTTACTGAATTCCTGTATGAGTTCTAGCAGTTTTGGGGTGGAGTCTTTTGGGTTTTCCACATAAAGTATCATATCATCTGCAAAGAGTGAGAGTTTGACTTCTTCTTTGCCGATTCTGATGCCTTTTATTTCTTTTTGTTGTCTGATTGCCGTGGCTAGGACTTCTAGTACTATGTTGAATAGCAGTGGTGATAGTGGACATCCCTGCTGCATTCCTGACCTTAGGGGGAAAGCTCTCAGTTTTTCCCCATTGAGAATGAGATTCGCTGTGGGTTTTTCATAGATGGCTTTTATGATACTGAGGTATGTACCCTCTATGCCTATACTCTGAAGAGTTTTGACCAAGAAAGGATGCTGTACTTTGTCAAATGCTTTTTCTGCATCTATTGAGAGGATCATATGGTTCTCGTTCTTTCTTTGATTAATGTATTGTATCACATTGATTGATTTGCGGATGTTGAACCAACCTTGCAGCCCAGGGATAAATCCCACTGGGTCGTGGTGAATAATCCTTTTAATGGACTGTTGGATCCTATTGGCTAGAATTTTGGTGAGAATTTTTGCATCCATGTTCATCAGGGATATTGGTCTGTAGTTCTCCTTTTTGGTGGGGTCTTTGACTGGTTTGGGATCAAGGTAATGCTGGCCTCATAAAACGAGTTTGGAAGTTTTCCTTCCATTTCTATTTTTTGGAACAGTTTCAGAAGAATAGGTATTAATTCTTCTTGAAATGTTTGGTAGAATTCCCCTGGGGAGCCATCTGGCCCTGGGCTTTTGTTTTTTGGGAGATTTTTGATGACTGCTTCAATTTCCTTAGTGGTTATGGGTCTGTTCAGGTTTTCTATTTCTTCCTGGTTCAGTTTTGGTAGTCTGTACATCTCTAGAAATGCATCCATTTCTTCCAGGTTATCTAATTTGCTGGCATAGAGTTGCTCATAATATGTTCTTCTAATTGTTTGTATTTCTTTGGTGTTGGTTGTGATCTCTCCTCTTTCATTCATGATTTTGTTGATTTGGGTCATTTCTGTTTTCTTTTTGATGAGTCTGGCCAGGTGTTTATCAATCTTGTTAATTCTTTCAAACAACCAACTCCTAGTTTCGTTGATCTGTTCTTCTGTTCTTTTGGTTTCTGTTTCATTGATTTCTGCTCTGATCTTTATTATTTCTCTTCTCCTGCTGGATTTAGGCTTTATTTGCTGTTCTTTTTCCAGCTCCTTTAGGTGTAGGGTTAGGTTGTGTATTTGAGACCTTTCTTGTTTCTTGAGAAAGGCTTGTATTGCTATATACTTTCCTCTTAGGACCGCCTTTGCTGCATCCCAAAGATTTTGAAAAGTTGTGTTTTCATTTTCATTTGTTTCCATGCATTTTTAAAATTCTTCTTTAATTTCCTGGTTGACCCATTCATTCTTTAGTAGGATGCTCATTAGTTTCCATGTATTTGAGTTCTTTCTGACTTCCCTCTTGTGATTGAGTTCTAGTTTCAAAGCATTGTGGTCTGAAAATAGGCAGGGAATGATCCCAATCTTTTGGTACCGGTTGAGACCTGATTTGTGACCTAGGATGTGATCTATTCTGGAGAATGTTCCATGGGCACTAGAGAAGAATGTGTATTCTGTTGCTTTGGGGTGGAATGTTCTGAATTTGTCTGTGAAGTCCATTTGTTCCAGTGTGTCATTTAAAGTCTTTATCTCCTTGCTGATCTTTTGCTTAGATGATCTGTCCATTTCAGTGAGGGGGGTGTTAAAGTCCCCTACTATTATCGTGTTGTTGTTGATGTGTTTCTTTGCTTTTGTTATTAATTGGCTTATATAATTGGCTGCTCCCATGTTAGGGGCATAGATATTTACGATTGTTAGATCTTCTTGTTGGATAGACCCTTTAAGTAGGATATAGTGTCCTTCCTCATCTCTTATTATAGTCTTTCATTTAAAATCTAATTTGTCTGATATAAGGATTGCCACCCTTTCTTTTGGTGTCCATTAGCATGGTAAATGGTTTTCCACCACCTCACTTTCAATTTGGGGGTGTCTTTGGGTCGAAAATGAGTCTCTTGCAGACAGCATATCAATTGGTCCTGTTTTTTTATCCAGTCTGATATGCTGTGTCTTTTGATTGGGGCATTTAGCCCATTTACATTCAGGGTAACTATTGAAAGATACAAATTTAGTGCCATTGTATTGCCTGTAATGTGATTGTTACTGTATATTGTCTGTGTTCCTTTCTGATCTATGTTACTTTTAGGCTCTCTCTTTGCTTAGAGGACCCCTTTCAATATTTCTTGTAGGGCTGGTTTCATGTTTGCAAATTCCTTTAGTTTTTGTTTGTCCTGGAAGCCTTCTATCTCCCCTTCTATTTTCAATGATAGCTTAGCTGGATAGAGTATTCTTGGCTGCATATTTTTCTCATTTAGTGCTCTGAATATATCCTGCCAGTCCTTTCTGGCCTGCCAGGTCTCTGTGGATAGGTCTGTTGCCAATCTAATGTTTCTACCATTGTAGGTTACAGATCTCTTGTCCTGAGCTGCTTTCAGGATTTTCTCTTTGTCTCTGAGATTCATAAGTTTTACTGTTAGATGTCAGGGTGTTGACCTATTTTTATTGATTTTGACAGGGGGTTCTCTGTGCCTCCTGGATTTTGATGCCTGTTTCCTTCCCCAAATTAGGGAAGTTCTCTGCTATAATTTGCTCCAGTATACTTTCTGCCCCTCTCTCTCTTTCTTCTTCTGGGATCCCAATTATTCTAATATTGTTTTGTCTTATGGTATCGCTTATCTCTCGAATTCTGTCCTCATGATCCAGTAGTTGTTTATCTCTCTCTTTCTCAGCTTCTTTATTTTCCATCATTTGGTCTTCTCTATCACTAATTCTGTCTTCTGCCTCATTTATCCTAGCAGTTAGAGCCTCCATTTTTGATTGCACCTCATTAATAGCCTTTTTGATTTTGACTTGATTAGATTTTAGTTCTTTTATTTCTCCAGAAAGGGTTTCTCTAATATCTTCCATGTTTTTTTCAAGCCCAGATAGTATCTTTATAATCATCATTCTGAACTTTAGTTCCAAAATCTTACTAATGTCCGTATTGATTAGGTCCCTGGCAGTTGGTTCTGCCTCTCGTTCTTTTTTCTGAAGTGATCTTTTCCATCTTGTCATTTTGTCCAGAGGAGAATAGATGAATGAGAGAACAAAATGCTAACAGGGTAACAATGACCCCAGAAAAATATACGTTAAACAAATCAGAAGAGACCTGAAACCAGGGGAAAAGAAAGGGAAAGGAGGAAAAAAGAAAAAAAAAAAAAAAAGGAATATGGTCAAATATGATCAGGCCGGTTAATAGATCAGTGCCACATGCTAGATTTTGGGCATATTTTAGTCTGTTAGAAGAAACTGCCTCCCAAAATTTTAAGGAAAGAAAAGTTTATATATGTACAAAAATAAGGGTTAATACGACGAAGGGATGGAATATGAGTGTAAAGGTGAAAATTATAAGAGATTTTATACAAGGAATTGATAAGAAGTTGGTTGAAAGAAGAAAGATGAGGATTTAAAAAAAAAAAGGGAGAGAATATGATCAGGCAGGAGACTAGAACAAAGCCATACACTAGAGATTTAGAGTATGTTTTGGTCTGTCAGAAGAAACTGTATTCCAAAATTTTAAAGAGAGAACAACATATATATATATATATATATACCAACAATAAGGTTAGCTACTATGAAGAGATAGAATATGACTCTAAAAATGAAAAATAAAAAACACTTTTTAAAAAAGGGATTGATAAAATGTTGGTTGAAAAAGGAAAAAAGAAAAATTAAAAAAAAAAACCAGTTAAAAAAATTAACTTTGAAAGACTGAAGAATCAGGGGAAAAAGCCATGAATTCTATGTGCGGTATTCCCCTGGCGCTGGAGTTCTGCTGTTCTCATTGATTGGTAAACTTGGTCTTGGCTGGCTATTGGTGCTGATCTTCTGGGGGAGGGGCCTATTGCCATGGTTCCCAAATGTCTTTGCCAGAGGTGGAATTGCCCTGCCCTTGCCCGGTCTGGGCTAGGTAATCTGCTCGGGTTTGCTCTCGGGAGCTTTTGCTCCCTGCAAGCTTTCTGTACAGCTTTGGAGGATGAGAGTGAAAATGGCGGCCTCCCAATCTTCACCCAGGAGGAGCTGAGAACTCGGGGCCCCACTCCTCAGTGAGCCCCCAGAGAAAAGCAGTCAATCACTCCCATCTCCCTGATCTCCGGCCGTACTCCGTGCTCACCCGGCCTGTGACCGAGCGTTTCTATCTCTGGCACTCGACCCCATGTGGAGTCTCCAATCCCAGCAGATCCCTGTGGTGTGCTCCCATGCCGCTCCTCCCGGGTGAGGAAGGGGGGTGTCTCCCCGGATCTGCCACTTGTTTGGTCCCTGCTGGAGGAGCAGTGGCCCGACTGTGCCCTGGATCATGGTTTATGACAACCCCGAGCTGAGAGCCCACTCCTTGACTCCATCTCTGTAGCCGGCTTCCCCCCTCTGATACCTGGGAGCTCTCCCGCACTCAGGCACCCCAGTCTTTCTGTGACCCCGAGGGTCCTGAGACCACACTGTCCCACAAGGGTTCCACCCCCCCACTTAGCCACTGGAGCGATGTCCCTCAGCGGAGCTGACTTCTAAAAGTTCCAATTTTGTGCTCCGCTGCTCTGTCACTTGCCAGTAGTGGCTGATGGAGGCCCCCTCCTCCCGCTGTCTATCTTCCCGAATATCGCCTTGGATTCACTTCTCCGCACATTCTACCTTCCAGAAAGTGGTCACTTTTCTGTTCAGAGTTGTTGCTATTCTTTTCTTCGATCTCCTGTTGAGTTCGTAGGTGTTCAGAATGGTTTGATCCCTATCTAGCTGAATTCCTGGGACTAGACGAAATTTAGGTCTCCTACTCCTCCACCATCTTGCTCCAAATCCACATCCACATTTCTTTACCTTTCCTTCTTTATCTCCTGACTCTGTTAGCTATGTCATTATTTTATATTGCCAACTTTTATAACATTTATATTTCCTCCCATAAATATATCAAAGTCTTCTGTTTTAGTTTTATTCTAAACCTTAAATACCACTTATTAGAATATATGACATGGTTACTAATTACTAAGGATTACTAATTGTACAATCAAGTGGTATGATTGGGTCTGTAAGAAAGGAAATATCTTAGGTCACTAAATCTGTGCCACATGAAGAATATTCAGAGCACCAAGATCCAATGGATTCTCTTACTCCATTTCCCAAACTGCTCAGAAGAGTTAAGCATTATAGTTGCTTCATGCAGAGACACTGATTTCACCACATTGCCACTTTTTCCAAGTTTTTAATTGCCTATTTTCCCCATTTTTGGTAGAAGAGATATTAACATCTTCCACTTCACAGTAATTAGAATCCACTTTAATCTTGAAGGTACTCCTTATTCTAATATAAATCAGGATTTCTCGTTTTTCTGAACAAATATAATCCTGTGGGCCATTGAAATTCTAGGTTACTTCTATTGTTTGTTAAATCCCCTACCTTTGCTCAATTTTTATTTCATTTTGCTGCAGTAGTTTATTTTTCTTGTTGTTTTTAAGAAATGGGTATGTAGGAAATCAATGTTTCTAGATTTTAGAGATTTGAAAATATCCTTTTTTCTTAACTTTATTGATAGTTGGGTTGGGTACAAAGTAATTTTTGGGTTCAGAATCACTCTCATTCATAATTTCTTAGTAGCATCAAGTATGTAAATAAGAAAATGGATTTAACTCAGGTTCTTATCCTTTTGTTGGCAACGTACATGCTCATGGCAAGCCTTTTAAAGTGTTATCTCTTTCTCTGTGACATCTTAATGCTCTGTCTAGGTGTGGGTGTTTTTTCTGTCTACATATTCAATTTGTGATTGAGAGGAAAGTCTCTCAGGCAAGACTATACTCTAAAGTTGGATGTGCCACTAATTGTGGGAACTTGTATAAGTTAAAGATTGAATCATACTTTACTCAATCATAAAATAAGAATGTTTAACCCTTAGTGTTAAGTGAAGACTACACAATTAAATACATCATACAATTGTTGTGAAGATTAAAACATCGCACTTGAAGAACAATAGTAAATATGTCATTTTGTTCAGCACTCAGCAGATCCTTTCAATCTAAACATGTTCTGTGCCTTTCCTAAGCTCTTTTTATGTCTTTGATAATTTCTTCCCATTCATTTCCATTGTTTTTCATTCTTGGGCCTCCAAATAGATACTGTTCTTTCAGGATTAATTGTCCCATACCTTTTACTTATTTTTTTTCAGGTTCTGTGTTTTTTAATTTACCTTAGAATATTTCCTTCATCATTACTAGAACACTTACTATGCTTGGTTTTTTTTTTTTTTTTTTTGGTCTGTAGGCAAGTATATTTTGCATTTTAAAGAACTTTTTCTTGTTATTTCATAAGATATAAGATGGCAGCTTGTTCTTGTTTAGTTAGATACAACTTAAAATTTCTCTGTGGATACTAGTCACATTCAGTTTTCTCTCCTTTCCCCTGTGGTCCTCTGCGATATTCCTTATGTTCCATATATGAGGGAAACCATAAGATAATTACCTTTCTCTGCTTGACTTATTACACTTAGCATAATCCCCTCCAGTTCCATCCATGTGGAAGCAAATGGTGGGTATTCATCCTTTCTGATGGCTTAACAATAGTCCATCGTATATATGTACCACATCTTCTTTACCCATTCATCTGTTGAAGGACATCTCAGCTCCTTCCACAGTTTGGCTGTTGTGGACATTGCTGCTATGAACATAGGGGTGCAAGTGTCCCTTCTTTTCACTATATCTGTAACTTTGGGGTAAATACCTAGTAGTGCAGTTGCTGGGTCGTAGGGTAGCTCCATTTTTAACATCTTGAGGAACCTCCATACTGCTTTCCAGAGTGGCTGTACCAGCTTATATTCTTACCAGCTGTGTAAGAGGGTTCCCCTTTCTCCACATCCTCGCCAACACTTGTTTCCTATCTTGTTAATTTTTGCCATTCTAACAGGTATAAGGTGGTATCTCATTGTGGTTTTGATTTGTATTTCCCTGATGGCTAGTGATATTGAACATTTTTTTCATGTGTCTGTTAGCCATTTGTATGTCTTCTTTGGAGGAGTGTCTGTTCATGTCTTCTGCCCATTTCTTGACAGGGTTATTTGTTTTTTGGGTGTTGAGTTTGAGAAGTTCTTTATAGATCTTGGATATCAGCCCTTTATCTGTAATGTCATATGCAAATAACTTCTCTCATTCCGTGGGTTGCCTCTTAGTTTTGTTGACTATTTCCTTTGCTGTGCAAAAGTATTTTATCTTGATGAACTCCCAAAAATTCATTTTTGCTTTTGTTTCCCTTGCCTTTAGAGATGTATCTTGAAAGAGGTTGCTGTGGCCAATGTCAAAGAGATTACTGCCTATATTCTCCTCCAGGATTTTGATGGATTCCTGTCTCACATTTAGGTCTTTCATCCATTTTGAGTTTATCTTTGTGTATGGTGTAAGAGAATGGTCGAGTTTCATTCTTCTGTATGTGGCTGTCCAATTTTCCTAGCACCATTTATTGGAGAGACTGTCTTTTTTCCATTGGATATTTTTTTCCTGATTTGTCAAAGATTAGTTGACCATAGAGTTGAGGGTCCATTTCTGGTGTTTATATTCTGTTCTATTGATCTATGTATCTGTTTTTATGCCAGTGCCATACTGTCTTGATGATCACAGCTTTGTAATATAGCTTGAAGTCAGGCATTGTGATGCCCCAGCTTTGGTTTTTTGGGTTTTTGTTTTTGTTTTTTTTTCAATACTTCCCTGTTGATTCGGGGTCTTTTCTGGTTCCATACAAATTTTAGGATTGTTTGTTCCAGCTCTGTGACAAATGTAAATGGTATTTTGATAGGGATTGCATTGAAAGTGTAGATTGGGTATTTACCCCAAAGATACAAATGTAGTGAAAAGAAGGGCCACATGCACCCCAATGTTCATGGCAGCAATGTCCACAACAGCCAAAGTGTGGAAAGAGCTGAGATGCCCTTCAACAGATGAATGGATAAAGAAGATGTGGTCCATATATACAATGGAATATTACTCAGCCATCAGAAAGGATGAATACCCAACTTTTGCATCAATATGGATGGAACTGGAGGAGATTATGCTAAGTGAAATAAGTCAAGCAGAGAAAGTCAATTATCATATGGTTTCACTTATTTGTGGAACATAAGGAATAGCATGGAGGACATTAGGAGAAGGAAGGGAAAAATGAAGGGGGGGGAATCGGAGGGGGAGAGGAACCATGAGAGACTATGGACTCTGAGAAACAAACTGAGGGTTTTAGAGGGAAGGGGGGTAGGGCGATGGGTGAGCGCAGTGATGGGTATTAAGGAGGGCATGTATTGCATGGAGCACTGGGTGTTATACGCAAACAATGAATCCTGGAACACTACATCAAAAACTAATGATGTACTGTATGGTGACAACATAACATAATAAAAAATAAGAAGAAGAAAAGAAAGTGTAGATCACTCTGGGCAGCACAGACATTTTCACAGTGTTTATTCCTCTAATCCATGAGCATGGAACGTTTTTCAATCTCTTTGTGTATTCCTCAATTTCTTTCATAAGTGTTCTGTAGTTTCTAGAGTATAGATCCTTTACCTCTTTGGTTTGGTTTATTCCTAGGTATCTTATCACAATTTTTAAAATGAACATTTTTTTCTCCTCCATGAATTAAAATATTTTTACCCCTATGGTTAGCTGTCCCACTTGTTCATCTTAGTTCTTTGTCCCATTTGTTTTGTTGGTTTTATTTTTATCAAAGCTGTTCACTGGTTGCCTGTTAATATATATGGATAACAAATTCTGTTGATTGATATAAGTAAATGGCTCTGGTTTGGTTTCTATTTAGTGAGTCCTTTCCTCCTACATTCCTTTCCTCTAAATAGGGGATTGATTATGCGCTCCATGGAAGAAGCTGCCTCTACTGAGGGACAGGTTTCTCTTTGGAGGTTATAAGTGGAGGTGTAGGGAGAGGCATACTACTGCAGTAAAAAGTCCATTTTGGAGATGGAGCATTAGCATATTTCCCACTCGATCCCTCTGCCTTGCCTTTTTCTCTTGCATTCTACCACATTCCTGCCTGGAGTTGATTCCAACTCTGCTTTGTTTTTCTCTCATCAGCCACACCTGGAGCTTTTGCCTTCCCCAGAATTTGACTGCTTTTAACCTGGATACCAAACATCCTACTGATACCTCCCTATGCAGGTAATGGTGACAGGGCCACCATGACTGCTTTAAGTCTAGTGCTATGTGAAATCTTGATTCAGAATAGAAAGAGCCTGTTGGAGAGGTTACTTGGTCTTCTTCCTGCTGGCCTCAGAGCAAAACAACAAGCTTGTGGCACAGGTTAGATATAGATCAGTGTTTTCAGTGCTTTATGGTATCATCCTATGACCAATCCAGAGCAAGATTGCATACAATCTTCCTGTCCATTTATTATCCCCAAACCCCATGTTTAAATGGCTCTAAACAACTATCCGGTATATGGAGCTTTTCCTGAGGACTCTTATTGACCTCCTGAAATAAGGGGTGACTTCACATTGTTTTCTCCTCCTCCAGTTACACATTCAGTTCCCACAGTGATGATCAGTGGAGTTCAGGAATTTGCCCTTGTAACTTATCCTTCCTGCACATGTTGCCTCTGTTTCCAGGACTGGGATTTTGTTTTGTGTTACCTTGACTCTGAAACACATTTTTGTCTGCTTGTCAGCTCCCTGAAGCCAAACCTCTTGAATGAAAGCCACTGCCCATCTAGTTTCCAGCCAAACCTTTCCTCTAACCCATTCCCGTTGACATCACTTGACAGTATTCTTTAGGGATCCTGGACCTTTCTATTGTCACAACTTGGATTTGGTGCCTGGAGAGAATGGAAGGAATGCTATCATTGGATTACCATCCAGATCTGCTCTAATTCAGCCCTCCCTCTCTTTCAGCCACCGTTATGCTGCTCCCTAAGCCCTGGTATCTGATACATAAATACTTACATCAGATCCCACTGTTTATCCAGGACTTATTTTTATTGTACAAATATTTTTCCAAAAATATTCAATGGTAAGAAAATGAAAATTTTCTCCTAGGTTTGGGCTCAGGAATTCCCAAGAAAGTGAAACTCAAGTGCTGACCATCAAACTGATTCCTAGAAGAAAAGCTTAATTCTGATCTGCACGTTTCTAAAAAGAGAACTATGTTGTAGAGAGCAGATCTCTAGTCAGCCAGTCTTATTGCAGAAAACAGTTGCTATGGAGAAGTCAAATACAGAATAATATTAGAGCCCAAAGTGACCTTAATAACCACCTAATCCAAGTTTTTCATTTTATAAGCTGAGACCAGAGGTGCTAAGTATCTCACTTAAGGACTCTCAGCTTCTGAGCGACAGAGCCAGTACTAGAACCCAAGTGTTCTGATTCATAACAGAATATAATTGTATTTACAAATTTATATTTTGGGTAATTAATATTCCTAACAAAAGTTATAAGCATGAAGATAGCTAATATTATTTGTCCTCTTACTATAGACCACAGCCTGTACTATTATCTCTCCAGTGTCTCATTCGGTCCTTAGGATAATTCCATGAGGTAGGTACCTATTATTATTCCCATTTCACGGATAAGGACCCTGGCAGTTCATGCATGACAATAATTTGAGTAGCAACCCAGAATAAAATCTAAGGAAGAGATGGTCATAACTCAGAATGAAAACCTAGTTTCTGTTATCATAAAGGAGGAAAGGAGAACTAAAAGGCGACAGTTAATACAAGTTTGAAATTTATATTCTCATATATGTTTGTCATTACAACTCACTGGGCTGTCATGCCATGAGCCAAAGATGAGGCTGAAAAATGCCTTCGGCGATCATGTCTTTTACTGGTTTTATTTGAGTTAAATGAAGAGACAGGAGACCTAGCTTATTGCTTAGCATTGCTAAGCCAAGGCATCCAGTTGTTCACATTCTTATTCACATTGCTGTTTATTTTCCTAGCTTTGAGTTCCCAAGACCTCCTTCCGAGGCTCTTCTCCCAACACTCTTAGGTCAGAAGGCTGGCGATGATCAAGATGAGAGACTGGGGATGAACATTGTTACAAACTGAATCTGGGGGCTAGGGAACACCAACCTTCATTCTCAGGGGGCTGTGGAAGAAATGGCTAAATGCAGTCATTGCAAAGAAATCAACAGATTGTCCCAACTACCTCCATCGCCTTCTGCGATTAACCTTCTCTTCATTTGGATGCTTTTATCTGGCTTGACTATGTTTTTCCTTTAAATTGGCAGTCTGTGAGCATTTTGTGGGGAGAAGAGACAGGAGAGGGAAAGTGACTTGAAATATGGTTGTGGGTGTTTTTTAACAAGTTCTCTAAAAACCTTAAAAAAGACCTTTTAAAAAAAATCTCTGTGAATTACCTTCTTTTGCTTTAAAAATATAGAATGTTCAGTGTTCCACACTAGTTCATGATATACACCCTTTAGGGTAGAAAAGAATGATCTCATTTTAGGCACCCAACCAAAACAGAATAATTTCTTTCTTTAAAAAGAAACTTCTACTACTAAAGTTAAATGTATGAGAATACATTGAACATATACATTAGACACATTAACACGAGGATAACAATTACTAGCTTTATCTTAAATAAAGCTTTACCCATGTAAATAATTTTAGAGGAAAACCCATCATAATTTCAAAAATGACATCTTTAATTTTTTCGAGTGTAACTTTTTAGCTCTCCTTTACTTTTCTTCTAAGAATACTGGGAAATTGTCATTTTGAAAGTCAACTCCACAACATCTTCAAGTTGTAAACCATGAGGACAACAGCAAAACCTTTAGCCAGAGATCAAAGTACGGTGAAGAACCCAAAACAAAGCAAGACCTCTGCTTTGGATTTGGATTCTAAAATGTCTTTACGGGATTCTAAACATGGTAGACATGATCTGTCAGAGATCTCCATTCATTTATTCAAATCAAGTGATCGTACTTCTAGCTATACCATTTACAGACATGTTTAATGCCATCTTGGCATTTAAATGAAAGGTATTGAGGTTCCCATGGCCTGTGTCCACAATATGGTGGGCTCAATTCTGAAAAATAGAAAATATACTATTGCAAAGTCAACATATGGCTCCCCCATGATAGAGATCTGCCTAAACATTGCAGAGAGCATATGGAAAAAGAATTTTGTAGACAAAGTTATATAGTCAAGAATGAGAAGATCATTTTGGGCTTGCTGCCTTTCCATTTTTCTATCATAAAACTAAGTCAAGAAATTATTTGGTCTTAAACATGCACACACTAACTGAAAAATAAAAGTTTATCTGTTGAGTTGCAGAGTGACGTCCTTATTTTGCCTGGAAATGTCAGAGAGAAATATGAAGTATATATGGCTCCTGATTTGAAACTTTGTTCTAGTATATTATACAAATGAGTAGAGTAAACACTTTGGGGGTACCTTTTCAATTCAAAAGCTATCTGATTTTCTCCAGTAACTGAACTGTGAGCCATGGTTTGGTTCTCCACCATGATTAAATTTAAACTGTGATTCTGAATCCCCTGGTCATATCTGATTACCCACGCTGAGACAGTCTAATTCTCTCTCCCAGAAATGGAGAATTGGGATTGATCAAGAACAGATCATTCATTTCTAAGTGTCACTGGCACTGAGTATTGAAACTCGGAATACATGGGGTAGTCTGGATCTCTGTAAGAACAAAGGAGACACAGACAGACTTCTAGTTGTCCTGGTTCTTCATAAGACCCAACCCTAGTTGACCTTTATACTCAGTCATATACTACTTTACTATTAGAGTCCCTTTCTCTTTTTGCTTAAACTAGTCTTTTTTCTGAGAGGAGGGCTTTTGACGAATATACATATCGTCATGAGATCCTATAAAGGCATGAATTACAAATACTAAGATGGAGGGGAGAGGAGGGTAAAGTTGGAAGCCTTCATGGCCTGTCTTTTCCTTTTATTTTTTTTTCCTTCCTAGCTTATTGTATACTGCTTTCTAATTTCATCTAAAATCCGTTTCTTCAAGTAGTTTCATGGTAGAAAAATAACTTAAGTTTATTTTTGTGCCTCTTTTGAGCCACACCCAGCACAGTCCTGAAATTCCTAGGACAACCTGTGTTTATTATTGATTTTATTTTATTTTTTATTTAAGTTTTTATTTTGATTTCAGTTAGTTAACATACAGTGTTAAATTAGTTTCAGTTGTGCCATATAGTAATTTAGCAGTTCTATACTATTATTGATCTTAAAAATACTTTTAAAAAATTTCCCATAATTCCAAGTGAGGCAATTTCCATTTTTCTTTCCTCCATTTCCTCCACTGCCTTTTCTCCCTCAGATAGGGAGTTAGGGAACTGCAAAAAACCACTACATAGAAGGCCCATTTTCTATGAAGAAGGAATGTCTGCCCTCATAAGGAATAGGTCATTGGAATTTATTGCTGAATGGTTGGCCATTCTGGAGAAAGTCCCTTGCAATTATATGATCTAATAATCACTGCTGATAAATCATTTTTTAAAAACAAGGGAAACTGTTGAAGGTTTGCCGAACAAATCTCTGAAATGTGACAATTGAATGATCTGCAGTTTATTTCTCTAATTAAAAGACAGTCTTTTAATGCCCAACTTCTTTGTAAAAATGAATGTTTCAACACTTTCTTTTTCTGAAAGAGGGAATTATCCCACAGTTTAAACAGAGAAATTGTAACACAGGTTCATCTCTTAGTGGAAGAGAGACCCCACATAAAATTCCGAAAATTTAGTGAGAGCAGCAGAACAAATGGGTTATTATCTGAGTGACAATGATCTCAGCTTTCTTTCTAATATGAAAAGACAGCTGGGTTGAGGCACTTGGGCCACCCGCTGCTGGAAGAAAAATGTTTGAATCCTCAATACCTTTCATTTGCTAGTTTGTGGAGGTGAGAATGTGGGGCTCACAGCATGAGCTGGAGAAGTAAGTTAAATTTCATCTGCTCATCTCTTCCCACCTTTCGCCTACAGAAGATTTCTAATTGAAGTCTCTGCCAAGGAAATGTCAGCCTAATATCTACTTGAAACTTGATTTGGGAGTTTTTGTGGGGTTATTGGGACTTGATTCATTCCTTTGAAAATGAAATATATTTTACAGTTTTTGTTAGGTTTATTACCTGTTTGGTTTTTGTTGTTGTTGTTGTTTTGTTTTGTATCTACGACAGTAGTAGATTACAGTGGTGCTCCTTCCTAAGATGTATACCTTCAGAAAACGTGAAAATGCTCTGATGTGGCTACAGGGTAACTTAAAACTATAATTCCTTAGCCATTTGTTCATTCTGTCCTCACTCCAGTGGATGGTGCAAAATGCCTCATCTTTATACTTTTATTTTATTTTTTAAATATGGAATGCTTCGTGAATTTGCATATCATACCTGCACAAGGGCCATGCTAATCTTCTCTGTACTGTTCTAATTTTAGCACATTTGCTGCCAAAGCGAGCACAAGCATTATACTTTTAAATAAATAATTACATGTGTGTGTTCTACAAGTGTATCCTTTACCTCAGAAAAACATTTTGCCACAAAATATATTGGCTACTGAAGGATCAGGTAACTATATATGTAATTAGTGCATGAAATTCAAGACCACACTTTTGGTTTTTGCCTTCAGCCCTAAGTGTTCCTAACCACCAGTTACTCCTGGGCATTTCATAAGAGCACCATGTGGACGGTTAACACAATTTTTGTCTGCCCCTTCAATTACTGCAGCTTCTTTATCTTGGCAGCAACATACTCTACACAGAACCAGCACCTGATATTTCTTTTAAGGGGGAAACAGACTGTTCACACAGGAAGAGGGTGGTAGGAGGAGGACGACTTCACACAGGTGGAAGATTCGTTTTTACATAGAAGTAATAAAGTCAGTAGGAGGATAGTAGCTGATATCCCCCGGAGAGCAGGGCTTCGAACCATCATTCATGGTTGGACGTGGCCTAGTCCATTTCCTTCACATAAATGATACACTGAATCTGAGCCAAGCTGTGGTACTTCTATTGCAGTGAATGTTTCCTGAGAAATCATGGCCTGAAAATGAAAGATACATTAGCGGTTTTTGGATATACACACATCCTCCTCCATGAGGAAGTCTTGGTGTCTCTCTTCTTTCCACCAGTGCTGCCCTTGAGTGTCGCAGTCTGGGCATGAATATTCGCTGCAGCTTCCTCGCTGGTCAGGCAGCTCCAGGATCCCTGCCAGTCGTCTGCGGCACCATTGCCAGTGCTCAGTGCTACAAAGCGTATTTGATTATGTCTGTCTCCCTTGACTATAACCACAGACTGTTTCTTTCTCTAGCACTTTCAAGAAACCAGGGTGAGGTCCTACAGATCAAAGGAGTTCAGAAACCTATCCTAGTCTGTCTGTCCCAAAAGTGCAAAACCCTTGACTGCTCTCCCCAGACAGGTAATAACAAGATATTCAAAGAAGGTAAAATGTTACCTTCTTCCAAGGATATCCTTTTCCTTTTCCCTTAAGGTCTGGGGGTTCTTATACATATGTAAAGTGATGGAGAACAGCACCATGGGATCAGTCCAATGTTATTACACAGAATGTGGTGAATGAATGACAGAGGCTTGATACGCACATGTAGAGGAGGAAAAGCAATTTTCTCTCTACACTTCTGAGTTCTTAGAGGAGACTCCTGTAATAAAAGACACACAAACAAGAGAAAAGCAGGAGGTTATTAATATGTATACTTCATGTATGTATATCTGGGAGATACTCAGGGAAAACTGAGTAACTTCCTGAGGTGGCTTAGAATTCAGGCTTAAATACCATTTTAATAGGGGAAGGGTAGGGGGATGTAGTATTCTTAGGGGAGAGTAAATGATTCCTAGGGAAAAATGAATAGGCTCTTAGATTAGATGGGAGGTATGAGAGTTTGTGACACAGTTTGTCTGGGTGTATACTTCTCTCCTGTGATAAGAGTCAGTCCTCCCTGGTTGATGAAATCCCTCTGGGAAGAGATTTAGGAATGGTGAATTTTTTTGGTAGAAAGGGGAGGAAAACAAGTTATTTCTGCAAAAGATTTGGACTATGTGAAAGCAAGACACTCTCCCAGTAAGTAAGGCTGACCTTATAATTTTAGTCCAAAATTCGGTCGTGGAGGCAGGTTCATTGTCTCCTGAGGTATCTGTCACCAGTGATGGAGTCAAGCTCCTTTGTAACAGTAACGGAGGGAACAATTACTTTCCAACAATGGGGTCAATTAGAGGCCCTCAAGAAAGTACTGTAGGTCTATAATTATACTTATATATCATGTACATTAACTCCTGGCATGCAAATCAACCTTACGAATGCTGGGAGGACTGAGTCCATTGTCCACAACAGCACAGAAGAGCAACCACCAAGCCCAGTGATAAACCCTTCTCAGAGTGAGACCATCCTTTTCTCCCAGAAAGACTAGGACTATTTCCCATTCATTTACCCTTTGAAGACTGGCAAACATCAGTGATTCTAAGATATCTAGTCTCTATTTATTCTCTAGCAAAAGATGGCAGTATCTGTTGCTAAAGAAGAGAACCAAACCAAAGCATTGAAAACATCACAACAACACAAACGAGACGCAAAATAACTTTTGAGAGCTTGCCTCAACCTACATCTTGACCTTTAACTTTTATCAGCCATATGTTGAATTCTACTCTTCAATAATGGCATTATCTGTCATTCCACAGAAGGTCCTCTTATTGTCAGAATTGCTCCTATGGCTGCCTAGAACTTCCTCTTTAATTCCACAGCCTTGTGACATCTCACTTATTATTCAGGACACTTATTCAAATTCCAGCCTTCAGTAAGGTCTAGGCAGATCTGCATATGCTCCCTTTTTATTTTCTTCCGCACTATCAATGCATTGTTGTTGTGTTGCACCTAATTAGGTACATGTCTGTAAATTCTATATAAGGACTCTTCAGGTCAGTGAATGTGTCTAATTCATTTCTCTATGTCTGTTATCCAGACACGCCTTGAAAGCAGTGGATCTTTACAAAGAAAAATTCAGTTAGTCAAATACCTCTCATTGATTCAAAATGTTTGAAATAGGATGGGGATACATTCAGGATAATTGATACTCTAATTAACCTAGTAATCTATATACCATAAAAGTGATTATAATATTTGTCCAGCTGCATGTGATTATCTACATACAGGATTAAAAATATATGAAACGTAACTTTAAATTTTATTAATCTCAAGCATGCACTCCAGGATGCTGTGGGCCTTGGGCGAACACTGTATCTTCCAGGGCCATGTCTGAGGATTAAAACAAATACTACCAGAGTTGGCTGAGGCCTGCGCCATGGTTATTTATATTAAATGCAGTGAGGATACAGTCTGCTAAGAGCATTGTCTCCATCATGTCCCTCATTTCTAGCCCCTGGGCTGATGACTCCTTATATTCTCTATATTACTGGAAAAACCACATATTCCCAACTCATCACTTTTCCTTAGAAAGGCAAGCATAGTGCTCCCAGCTCCACTCTCCCTGCTCCCAACACATTTCCTGTCCTTTGGGTAAGAGAAGTAAATGATCTGATGAGTGAATTTGGAAGAGGGAGGTGGGATTGTGTGGCTCAGCCACTGACATTATCTCTGAAGCTGAATTCTGGTTTCTGAGATGCAAGAAGTGGACTGACCCTGAAAAGATATATGCTGTGGTCCCATGGATCCAGGAGCTGATTGAGTCAGTCTGCCCAGTTCATGGATAAAGCCTTAGTAAGGCCCTTTGGCTACTTTCCAGGTCTAGTTCATAATAAAGGTTTATTTTTTTTTTTTAATTTTTTAAAATCTCTGTCTGACTCTTGTAGCAATCTTTCAACTGGCTTTGCACTCTGGAGAGGGGAAAAAGATGTAATTCATTTTCCTTTCTTTCTGAAACCTAAAGAATTATTTCCTAAAGCTCATAGTAAAGTAGTTTTCTTTGGTTTCTACTCACTATTTTTTTTTCAGCTCACTCTCTCTAAATCCATATCATAAGAGAATGCACTCTGTGCTCTCTCAATTTAACCTTGCACATTGGCCTTAAGACAAACGTTGTCATCTGGATTCTCTCAAGAGATACTTGGTCATTTGCAAATGTAACATTGAAAATTTTACTTGTAAATTTTCTACAAGACCAAGTCTGCCTGAATCCTCTGGTTAGCTGCCCAACATTAATCTGGTGCTCCTACAAATAATAATAATAAAATAATAATAATCAGAATCAGAATCTATCAAAATTCTTAGAAATATTCTGAATATTTGAAGACATTTAATTGAAGGGAGTAAGTGGTTCTCTGTGTGACAAAGAGGCCATTATTATTAATGAATGATTATGAAACAACAATTAACAGGGCATAAATATTATGAGTACCTTATAGAGAGGGCAGTTATTATTTATCTTCCTCTCCACATTTGGGCCCTCTTGACCAAATAAAAAGAGTCATTGCTGAGTCTCATAAGTGTATGCCAGCCATGCAAAACCACTTTCTAAGGTTAGAGTCAGACTTCTGAATACATTTTCATAGAATGAATAGCCTAACCTAAATAATGTTAGGCTCCCACCCATGGCCATTGGGTGCCTTAAATAGTCCTTAAAGGATAGCCTGCTTTTCTTTTATGGAAAAGACCTTAGTGTTTCACCAAATCAGCTAATATGTTCATCTCAAGCTCATAAAACTGATCTCCCTGTATCTACATGATGATTTCTGGATTGCTAGCTTCTTAAGTTCATTTTTAAGTGCAGTTCCTCCAGTCTTATTTGCTTATGGAGAGATTATGATCAGAAAGGTGGTTTTACTAGAGTGGAGTTACTGTCATTTCCCAAACAGTGAAAACTCCACTGAACATTTGGTGGTAGATAGAAACTGTCTGTATACTTCCTTGGGGAAAAGTAAAGTCCTTGCATTCTTGGCTTCTTTTAGGACTTCCAAATGTGTCTTCCCTCAGTTGCCTTGGTGATTTCTTTGCTCATCTGTCATCACAGGTGGTCCTTACTCTTCACCTGTTTTTTTCCCTCCACTCTTTACCAAGTGACTTTACTTGTGATGATATACACACAAGACAGGCTTCAGAGGTCATGGATGACCATTGGATGAGGGAGATGAAAAACTCCTCTAAGAAATTTCACTTCAGTGAGAACATTTATGGGAGGACAGTGAGGCAGCAGAGTGACTTTTGACCACACCCCACTACTTCCTAAGCCTTTTGGTGGTTGCTTTTTATTTGCTTTAGGATGAGAAGTCTGTCTACAGTGGAAGAAAATATAAGTTTTGAGGGCAGTCATTCCAGGTCGTCTTTGGAGTGGATTCTAAGGTTTTCCATATCAATATAACAACACATTCTACGATTTTTTGTTTGTTTGTTTCTTTGTGAAGACAGCCCTCCACGTCACAGCTTATGTTCTTTCCTGAGAGCAAATTCTAAAATAGCATCTCACTCTTTATTCACAGTGACTGCCTGGTACCCTTCAGCCCCTGAGATAAAATCTGGCAATTACACCCAGCATATTTCTCTCCTACATTCTGCTGGGAAGCCTTCCTCAGTTTGGCAGTGCTCTCTCTCCCCTTTGCTTAGGTGGTGAATGTGAAGAATCATTCATTATTCATATTTGCAAACTGTAATCTAGCCCTGCATTTATCCTCTGCACTCCCTGGGTTTCACAATAATGTCACATGAACCCTGTTTAGCAGATTTGCCTGGTTTTTAAGTTTTTAAATTTGGGTAGGTTTTAGTAGCAATGGAATTGCTCTCCTACAAGTGGTTTAGGAGTTCTCTATTCAGATACCTTTTTCTTCCAGGACAAGGATTTGGAATATGTTCTTGAGGAAGGATAGAGAAATAGTTTTGTAAAGTTGCCTGTGAATGTCCTTGACTAGTCTCTTGCTGCCATAATCAATTTGAACTATCTTTATATATAATTCATTTGTTCCTCCATCATACAGGGCATTCAACACTGCTTCTATTTCAACCTGTGTGAAGGTCATTTCTTTGGCCCACAAAACACCTCTTCCTTAATAGTATTGTTTGTCAGCATATATCAATTTTCTTGAGACTGACTCATGTGTTAGAAAGTAGGCTAGATGCTTGCTTTGTTTTTACCTATGCCTGACAGCTCAATCTCAGACAGGGTCTTTTTCTTTTGAGGTGAACAAAACATGGAGTACACAGAATTAAAAATGAAACTTAACATAGGAATACTGCACCAGAATCAGTATGTCAGGATCCTAGCTGGAGGGTCTAAATAGCAGTATGACCTTAGTTAACAATTTCACCTCTCTTCTGGACTCAGCATTCTCCTGTGTAAAATAAGAATATTGGACATTGTAGTCCCAAATGCCAATTCTTGTTCTAGTTGTCTAAGTTTCTAAGCATTGTTATTGCAGCTGTGGCAAAAAAAAAAAAAAATTAATTGTTATAAATCAAAACTATCTTTGTGAAACAAAAGCAAAAATGAACTTTGGGACTTCATCAAGACAAAAAGCTTCTGCACAACAAAGGAAACAGTTAACAAAACTAAGAGGCAACCCACAGAATGGGAGAAGATATTTGCAAATGACATTACAGATAATGGGCTGGTAGCCAAGATCTATAAAGAACTTCTCAAACTCAACACCCAAAAAAACAAATAATCCTGTCAAGAAATGGGCAGAAGACATGAACAGACACTTCTCCAAAGAAGACATACAAATGGCTAACAGACACATGAAAAAATGTTCAACATCACTAGGCATCGGGGAAATACAAATCAAAACCACAATGAGATACCACCTTACACCTGTTAGGATGGCAAAAATTAACAAGACAGGAAACAAGTGTTGGCGAGGATGTGGAGAAAGGGGAACCCTCTTACATGTTGGTGGGAATGCAAGCTGGTACAGCCACTCTGGAAAGCAGTATGGAGGTTCCTCAAGATGTTAAAAATAGAGCTACCCTATGACCCAGCAACTGCACTACTAGGTATTTACCCCAAAGATACAGATGTAGTGAAAAGAAGGGACACTTGCACCCCTATGTTCATAGCAGCAATGTCCACAACAGCCAAACTGTGGAAGGAGCCGAGATGTCCTTCAACAGATGAATGGATAAAGAAGATGTGGTACATATATACAATGGACTATTATTCAGCCATCAGAAAGGATGAATACCCACCATTTGCATCGACATGGATGGAACTGGAGAGGGTTATGCTAAGTGTAGTAAGTCAAGTAGAGAAAGACAATTATCATATGGTTTCACTCATATGTGGAACATAAGCAATAGCACGGAGGACCATAGGGGAAGGGAGGGAAATCTGAAGGGGGAGAAATCAGAGAGGGAGATGAACCATGAGAGACTGTGGACCCCGGGAAACAAACTGAGGGTTTCAGAGGGGAGGGGGCTGCCGGAGGGGGTAACAGGGTGATGGGTATTAAGGAGGGCAAGTGTTGTGATGAGCACTGGGTGTTATACGTAACTAATGAATCACTGAACACTACATCAAAAACTAATGATGTATTATACAGTGGCTAACTGAACATAATAAAATAAATAAATAACCATGACATTAATCTGGAACACCTTTCCTCCCTGAAGTTGTCCTATGCAACCCCTCTAATTGCTATTTTCACCTGGACTAGTTGTCTCGCAGCCTGGAGCACAGCCTCATGCACACCCATCCTTTGCCTTGATGGTGCTGCTGCTTCTTAGATTCCCTGTTCATTTACATTGAGTCCATTCCCAAACAAAGAGAAAAACAAAACAAAACAAAGTTCTCTGGGTGGTAAACCTCCAAGTCCTTGTATTTCCAATTAATTCCTTTATTTTGGGGTCATTTTCAATAACTTGTTTAAGAAAAAAAACCTATCTTTGTAGGATAGTAAAATTATTTTATATGCTGACTGCTTTTCTATAATACAGACATTATCCTGTGGCCCAAATTATCTCTGAAGTATATAAAACAAAATGCTGTCTCTTACACTCCAACAAAACCAAGCTCTAACGTATTTCAGTCTGTCACCTCACCACTGTTCTCTTGTCATGTAAAGATTTTCCACATTAATGTCTTACAATCATATATAGGAAAATATCAAATTATCTAATCTAGGCAAAAAGGGGGATTCTTAATGCAAATTATTCTTTGAAGCAGTTAAATTATTTCAGATATTAGATTTTACAAAAGTTCTATAAGTCAGAGTCCATTTTTTTTTCCAAACAGTACTTTTATGAAGGCTTACAATATGTTA
This sequence comes from Mirounga leonina, assembly GCF_011800145.1. Classification (NCBI taxonomy): domain Eukaryota; kingdom Metazoa; phylum Chordata; class Mammalia; order Carnivora; family Phocidae; genus Mirounga; species Mirounga leonina. Next base: position 62,744,462 of record NW_023270305.1, read on the forward strand.
TCTTATTAAACTCTCCAAAAAAAATAAGTTACAGTGCTTATTTGTGAACTCATGCCAGTCCATGATGGTGAAATGAGAAAAACATGGACAATGTATGTTTTTCATAATGCTAAAATCATTCGGTATTTTTATTGTAAGATTATGTTAAATTCTCCTTCTTTTTAAATACTAATTCTTTCATAAAATGATAATATAAGCAGAAAAAAAATAATTTGCACTATGGAAATTTCTAGTATGTATGGCTTTATATCTAAGGACATTTTCAGAAATCTCCAAATTTAGAAGAAGAAGAAACCATAAGGTCAGAATAGAAAAAAGAAGGACATGAGTAGGAAGTTACAACTCCTTTGCCTCCCCAAAAAACTAAAGGTGGGGGGGCACCTGGGTATTTCAGTCGGTTAAGCGACGGATTCTTGGTTTCAGCTCAGGTCATGATCTCATGGGTCCTGGGATCGAGCCTGGCATTAGGTTCCTTGCTTGGTGGGGAGTCTGCTCGAAAGATTCTCTCTCTGTTTCCCTCCTCTCTCTTCTAAAATAAAATAAATAAATTTTTATAAAAAAAAAACAAGAATAAAACTGCCTCAAGGGGTTTTGAGAACAGTAAAGGAATCTGAGAAGAATACATTAGGACCTTTGACTTTTACTCTCCCTTCTCTAAAAAAGGAGATTATAGAACACAGAAAGCAAAGCCATAAAGGCGATAATTCATTAACATCTGGATAGAGAAGTAGACTTGGGAAAATGTCCCTCAGTACCTGTGACATACACAGCAGAACACAATGGGTCTCCGTGTTCACAGTTCAAACAGGAGGAGAGAGAGCACCCAAAGATTTCGGGGGAGCAGTGTTAGTAAAAGGAAAACAACCAGAGTCACCGCTATTAGGTTAATATGTGCAAAATGCCATTGAAAAGCTGTCTAGTTTTCTGTATATGAGATTTTTATTTTAATAAATAAAAGAATCTGATAGATCCTCTTTCCACTTCAGTGACTCTGACTTGACTTTTCCTCTAAGACTTTAAGTTCAAGGTGGGAATGGAGACTTTTGTTTTTAAAATGACAGTATATGTTTGTGTTTTTCTTCTGAGTTTTCTGTTTTGTTTGTTGTGGCTTTTAGGGGGAGGAGAGTATCTCATTTGATCCTTTGGGAAATCCCAAGAAATGGGATAATATTTTCCTTTTCTCAAATGAGGGACCCGACAAAGCAGAAGTTAAATAATTTCTCTGTGACTTGTCACAAAGTAAAGTGGCAGAGGTGCAACCAATGTCAAAATTTCCAGTTTCTTTTTTTTTTTTTAAAGATTTTATTTATTTATTTGAGAGAGAGAATGAGAGAGAGAGAGCACATGAGAGGGGGGAGGGTCAGAGGGAGAAGCAGACTCCTTGCTGAGCAGGGAGCCCGATGCGGGACTCGATCCCGGGACTCCAGGATCATGACCTGAGCCGAAGGCAGTCGCTTAACCAACTGAGCCACCCAGGCGCCCAAAATTTCCAGTTTCCTTTTTTTTTTTTTTTTAAGATTTTTATTTATTTGACAGAGAGAGACACAGCGAGAGAGGGAACACAAGCAGAGGGAGAGGGAGAAGCAGGCCTCCCGCGAAGCAGGGAGCCCGATGCGGGGTTCGATCCCAGGAACCTGGGATCATGACCTGAGCCGAAGGCAGACGCTTAACGACTGAGCCACCCAGGCGCCCCCAAAATTTCCAGTTTCTTAAACCTTCACCAGATGTCTTGTTTCTCTCATCATCATTCTAAAAATTAAAAAATAAAAATTTTCCACTTCAAGTTCAGAATAACCAAAATAGCGGTGTCCCTTAGTTTTTCTATGTAACCTCTTTACGGTGTCTTTCAAAATCTTCTGCCATCTGTGTCCTGGCAAAAATTATACTGTCCTTGATTTGAATCTAAATCCTAGCTATTTGGCCAAGTCATCTTAAATGCTCTAAGTTTTAGTTCCTTTATGTGTAAAATTTCAATCAAAATAGCATCACTTCAAGATTGATGAGGATTAAATAAAATAATGCATTTGGAAACACTTTGTAATCCATAGGTTTTCACTAATTACTTATTTTGTGTGCTTAAGTAATTTTTCAGAAAACTTCAGTGACTTCCTGTTACTTAGGGAATAACATCCACACTCTAATGCAGGGCATTTAAAGTCCTCTTTGACATTTATTTTCAATCTTTTTCCTGCTAATAATAATAGCTAAGATATATTGAATAATTACTTTGTGCCAAGGATGTAGTGGGTGTTTATTATCTCAGGTAAACCTCATATCAAGACTGTAATAAAGGCAGTGTTATTATCCCAATTTTATAGCTACTTATTACTCGGAAAGCTGAAGAAACTTGCCCAACTTCACATAGAGTGGAAGGCAGAGTGGAACAGAGACTCAAATCATGGCTGTGTGATTCTAGAGTAAACTTAACCATCACATAGTTGTGCTTCCAAATAAAGCATCTTTCTTGAACATCACCCTAACATAAATCACGTTCAACTCTGTGACAACTACCTTATTATACTATGAAAAATTTTGGTGGAGAAATTCACATCACTGAACAATTGCATCACAAAATTATCTGACTTTCTGTCTCCTTTGCTAGTTGATTGACCTAATTAGCCCCAAATGCTGCTCCATTAATGAATTTATCTTTGGTGTGCCTGCCCTGCCCCCCTTCTTTCTGTCCCTCACTAATTCAAGCTCTCTTATTACACTCAGAGTTCATTCTTTTTTTTATTTTATTATGTTACGTTAATCACCATATATTGCATCATTAGTTTTTGATGTGGTGTTCCATGATTCATTGTTTGCTTACAGTTCATTCTAATGTCCCTTTGAGCATTTATCATAACTGTATTTAGAAATGAATTGGACTATTAGTCTTATCATTTCTGTACCTCTCACTAGAAAGTGCCATGAGGACAGAGGCCCTTGTCCATTGCTCTGTCTCACACAGTAAATTCTTGATAAAAAACTATTGAGTGATGATTAATGAGTGAATCTCATCTTCCTTTGTATTATCCCTTTAATTTATATGCTGTTTCATGGTTTAAAAATCCATTTTCTTTTCTTCCCCCCTATGAATTGTTCTGGTTGTATCATGAATTTTCAAACTTCCTGGCCAGCCCTAATTGACTAAAAATATTTATAGGAATTTCCCACAGTTATGTCTGTGCCAGTGACAACTAAATTGCCAGTTTCTTCCTCTTTAAATATTAGATTTCTGAAATACAAGTAGACTAACTCAGTGAAGAAAACAAGAAATAGAATATTTTCATGTTTTGCACACTGCTTTTAAGCTGCATTTTGAATGTTTTTGAAATTTGCATAATCATTCATGAATCTCCTTTCATTTGAATACTTCAGTAATGACAATTTAAGATATATTGTTTACTGTTTATTCAAAATAAATTTCAATTATCAAAGTGGATCTTTATGTATGCACCTGTTTTCATATTTGCTATGGACTCAATTCGTAGTATGATCATGTATGCTGATCATATTGTGACTTGAAATATACCATGGTAACTTCTGCAATATTAAGGAACAGTTTTTTTTTTAATCCTGTTAAATTATCTAGGATGGAATTTTAAAACTTGAGATCTCCAGCATATGCCACAGTAGATTTATCATTGTTTATGCTGTATATAGCTCAATACATCAAGGCTTCAAAACATTGTGGAAATATGCTTGGCTGAGTGCCAGTTCTATCCAAAGGTGAACTCTAATTCCTGGGGAAATCTTCTTCTTCCTATGAGCTCAATTATAGAATTTTGTCTTAAATGTGCTCTAACAGACAATTTTTTGAAAAATTCTCTTTTGTAATGAATATATTGGATTCTATTCATCATTTAATTCTACCATCTTAGTGATGCCCCAGAGAGAGTAAACTGTCCAATTTAGAGTATTATGAAGTTATAAACTCAGAAAAACCTGTCCTAGTACTATTCCTTACCAGTTGGATAAAACTAAGTATATATAAAACTTCTTGGATCCTTCTCATTCTGTAAAATGTATAGTAGTAATTCATGCCTTATTGAATTTCTGTGAAGATTAAATGATATAATGTCTGGAAGAGTTTAGCCCAGATCCTAGCATATTGTAAGTGCTCGATAAATATTAATCACTATCATTTTTATTACCATTATTATTATATTGTTCATATGCAAGTAATTTTGTCATTTACATGGACACTTGCTGTCTATACTTTCCACATGTGTAAGTTTATTTTTCTCTAGACACCGTGGATTTTGTACCTGGTTGGCAACATTGTTTTTTCTACCCTTTCTATTAAACACAGTAAAACATCATTTAATTTAAAGCTGATGTGTTGGTATACGTCTCTGCATTACAATGGATTCACTTGCCTTCCAGAAATGTCATTTGAGCACCTTTTTCTGTGTGATACTGGGATTGGCACTGGAGAAACAAAAGTGAATAATGAAATATTATAGGTGGCTTTTAGTTCAAAATGTATCCAGAAACCTAGTAATTTTTTTAAAGATATAGATTTATTTATTTATTTATTTATTTATTTGAGCAGGGGAGGGGCAGAGGGAGAAGGAGAGAAAGTCTCAAGCAAATTCCGTGATGAGCACAGAGCCCCAATGCAGGGGCTCGACTTCACAATCCTGAGATCAAGACCTGAGCTGAAACCAAGAGTCAAACGCTACACCAACTGTGTCACCCAGGCACCCCGTAAAACCTAGTATTTTTAAAGCTACAATTAAAGCCAAACTCTAGAGAAATAGAGAAGAAAAAATAGCTCTGAATAATAATATGCTTAAAGCATTTATGCCAAATGAGGTATTTGCAAGTTAATTACCTAATCTAATGTAGTCACGGTTGAATAACTTTGGAAGTAATTGGGGAAACAAAACATTGATAAAGTGTGTGTGCATGTGTGTGGTTCCTTGAATAAAAGCATCTAACATGGGTTATTTTCTATGAATTTTAAAATGGAATTAAAAAACAGAACATCATTGAGAACAATTTTCAAGATGGAAACAATTATTTTTATGTATATTTATGGCATTTTAAATAGTTGATCTAGAAAATTCTGTCATAGTCAAGTTTATAGTCCTGGAGATGTCCTAAAATTCAGCACATTCCTCATTTTTTATTTTATTTGTTAAATGGGCATTGATAAGAGGAGGAGAGAGTCACCTTACTAGCTTTAGAATCAAAATAGTGGTCCTATTGGTTCCTCATTAGTTCAATAGACTCCCAAACAGATGTTGTTGAAGAAAAGTGCCCTACAAGTGGAGAAGGTGCACAATGCAAACCTAACAGATGAGAATGCTGGGATGAGGCTGATAAATAAGCTGCAGTCACATCATGAAGGACTTTGAATAACATGGTAAGACGGTGTTTGAGTACGGTAGTAACCGGATCAAATCTGTATTTAGAAATCACTTTTTAAAAATTAAAAAATTTGGAACACCTGCGTGGCTCAGTCAGTTGAGCATCTGCCTTTGGCTCAGGTCATGATCCCAGAGTCCTGGGATCAAGTCCCGCATTGGGCTCTTTGCTCAGCAGAGAGCCTGCTTCTCCCTCTGCCTGCTGTTCTCCCTGCTTGTGCTGGCTCTCTCTCTCAATCTCTGACAAATAAATAAATAAAACTTTTTAAAAATTAATTTTCTTTTTAATTTTTAATTTTATTATTTTTTTAGTTTTAGTTTTTATTTTATTTTATTCTTTAAGTGTAGGTAGTGGTTTAAAGAAGAGTCTTGCTGGAAGCAGGTAGCAATAAGACCATGGCTATCAAACTAGCTTCCTTCATAGAATATGGTTATTCCTTTAAGTGTTTCTGAAAATTTTGTGGGACAGTCTTTGCATTCTAAAGAGTCTATAGTAATACACATCATTTGTTGTCACTTAAGAATTTGGGGCAGAAAAAAATCTCTACAGTGACCATTTCTGATTGACCATTAGTCAAGCCTATAGGTGACCCCCTAGTGTCTCATAAGATCTGGCAGTCTTCTGTCTTCTATGGAGCCCTCTTTGATTATTCCATTCTCCGTCAGAAATGACTTTTTTAAAAAAGATTTTATTTATTTATTTTGTTAGAGAGAGTGGGAGGAGGGGCAGAGGGAGAGAGAAAGAATCTCAAGCAGACTCCCTGCTTCATGCAGAGTCCTCTGGGAGGCTCAATCCCATGACCCTGAGATCATGACCTGAGCCTGAACCAAGAGTTGGACACTTAACTGACTCAGCTACCCAGGCACCCCAGAAATCACTGTTAATGCCTTGGATGACGGACTAGAGTAGGGGCTATATCAGAGGTAAGAAGAATAATTTGGAAGTCCCTCCCAAAAAAGGAAATCCCAACAGGAGCTGGAACTAAGGGTATACAAGTTCTAACGGGGAAGGGAGGTAAGGAATTACAGGACCTATCAGTTATCTCTGTAAGAGGAGAAAACAAAAGGGATTGAACCTTGTGTATTTCTATCATACAGGATGTTCACATATATTTACCTAGAGCTCTGCACAATTAATGAAGTGTCAGCATAAAAAAGAAGAAAAAAGGCATCAACAAACAAGGATGAAAAAGAATTTCATAAAATCAGCATCCTACCAGAATAGCGGGGGAGTGGGAGATGGGGAGATAAAAGCAAATGTATTACATGTATTATATATGTATTATGTATGTATTACATAAATGTATTACATCTATTAATGTCATACGTACAGATACATTATTATAATGTATTACCTGTATTACAATACATGTATTACAATGAATATAGAACATTTGAAAGTTTTCCAGCCTCAAGGGATATAAAGACAATGAGATAGCAATTTAAATGGAAGCAGGCTAGATTCACAAAAGGGGAAGTGATGAGTTTCATTTAGCTAATCAGTGGCAAAATATTATATAATTAATAATTATTTATAAATAGAGCAAAGGAGCATAGAAATAGATCTTGTAAACAGTGGTTGTGGGAGAGGCAAGGATAGAGAATGAATAAAGCAGAAATTTGGTTTCAGAGAGCCCTCATCATATTGATTTGTTTGGACATTTCTGTAATAATAATGATAATAGTTAGAAATATTTTAACATACCATAAAGGTGTACAGCATTGATTGATTGATCCACTGAGCAATTGGAAAGCTCTTCTCTTTCTGGTTTAATTGGTGCTTGTGAGAACATACATCCTTCCTCAAGCATTGATGGAAAAGAGCTGGAAAAAAATTGAACTCTGTTTTCTTTGAAAGTATGGAGAAGGAAGGTTTAATTTGGGCAAAGAATAAAGAAACCTTTTATCATGCTTTTTGTTAAGAGTAGCCAAATGCTGGAAAAGTATGATTGCAAGGAAATGGAAGGTATGTTGCTACATGCTCAAAAGAGAATTGATGTCTTAATATGTTCCACTGTACACCAAGATAATTGGCTATAAAGTGAGTTTTCATTTGATTTGAATAGAATTGAGTATCTTATTTTAATCACATTTAATTTATCACACACTTACCACCCAAAATAGCCCCTTGAAATTATTAGGTAACATCTACAAAGAACACACGTGTAGAGGACACATCTGGACTCACCAGCAGCAGGAATAATCTATGTCTTACGTCTTTTGCAGCACTTCACGTTGACATGCTCAGTGAGCTTCAGTGATTTGAACTCATCATGTGCATGCACCTTAAATGTGATAAACTTTGCAGTGCACACATACAAACTAAGGGCAAGAAATGGGATGCCAAAAGGTTAGATGGAGTGGGGGGAACAAAGGAAAACACAGCCAACTAAAAGCAAGATAATAAAAATAAGAAAATCAGAGAGTTATATAAAATAGTTCCTCATACAGTACCGAAAATTTTGTGGCATACACAAGGCAGTGAAAATCAAACTGGTTAGAGAAAGGGTTCAAAGATTCAGTTCAAGTTCCACTAGTGGCTCAAAATATGACCTTGTACATGTCTTGTAACTCAGTTTTTCATCTACGTAACGAGAGCAAATGTTCTTGGAAGTAGAAAATAAGCCACATAAAATCATCAGGTATTAAGAGGCATTTGGAAGTTCTTTGGAGGTCAAGGGTTTTGAAATTCTACATGTAATACAAAATCCAAAAAGAAAAAATGAATTCTCTTCTGCTGGTCTAGTATAGTAATCTAAGTATTCATTTCTCAGCTAATACCCAGATTATCTTTCTATAGCTATCTAAAGTTCATTATATGAAGACACTTTCTCACTTTCCTGATAAAATTCCTTTTTATCAACCATCATGCAGTTTGAATTTCTGTATCCTTTACAGTTTCAACATCAGAGAAATATTATTTCCAACTTCATAGACTGAGGAAAGCAAAAAGTTTAGTGGTAGATGAGGGAAGGGCTTTGCTGGGGAATTTATTATCTTAAAGGCAAGTGGTTTCATTTCCAGATAGCTTGAGTATGATGTGATTTATTATATTCAGTACCATGAAGAGCACAGAGATTTTACTAAATTCAGGGAAATACGGCAGAAAACAGTAACTACAATAACCACGGAAACATAGCTTCAGACAGTGTTGGGGAACTGTTAATGCCAGGGAAAGAAATGCAGTGGGCAGATCAGTTTCTCTAAGGAGTAGCCTTGGTTTTGGGGTTTGTTTTGTGTGGATTTGTTTTTGTTTTTGTTTTTTGATATTGCATCCGTTTCACACAAAAGGGAGCAGGGCTCATATTCAATAGCTTCAAATGCTGTTCTAAGTTTAAAGGAGATTCTGAATGTGTGCCAGGAAGAATGGAAAACTTTTTAGCCACATATACGCAGACATCATAATTACTTCCATTAGTATTATACTAGTTACGGGTAGATGTATTTCTTGTAATGAAGTCCCAAATAAAAGTTTATCTCTTACATAGTAATCCGGAAATAAATGGCCTAGGGCTTATCGCAAATTATTTCACTGTATCAAAGACCAAGACCCTTTATTCAGGGTCCTCATCACATATCCGCCAATCTTAGATAACTTCTCTTCAGCTCCGGCTAAGCCGCTTACGTTCAGCCAAGGGAAAAGGTAATGGAAAAGGGATAGGGGCAGGCATGATGCTTCTTTTAAAAGAAGTTGTGATTACCTTGATTTAAAATTCACTGGCAAGGGCACAGGCACAATTAATGCAAGGGAAACTAGAAATTGTTTTTATAGCTCTGCAGCATACGCCTCACTCAAGTTCTATAAAAGAAGGGTGGAATGGGTATGTGAAGGGCAACTCTCAGTCTTTGCCATAGTTCACCACTTGTCTCTTCTGAAAAGGTTCAAATCTCTTCCTACTCATCAAACTACAACATGAAGAGCCACATCAAGACCTGATGGAGAGGACAAACATTACTTACCCAGAAGTGGACTTTGAACTGGATGCAACTTTGGAATTGTCTCCCTTGTAGAGGGAAGGAATATCCCAAGGGAGACCATTCTTCTTGAAGTGGTTCATCATGCTTAGGATATTTAAACATAGAGGAACTGTCTCTTCTCTCCCCTACACCAATATAAAACGGTGAATAACATAAACACGTTTAAAATTCTTTTTTGGAAGAAAGCATGGGAAATTCATAGCAGTCACTGAACTATCACAACCATTAAATCCCACTGGGCAAGAGTGGTGAAAAATCTGTTTTGTACTGAATTAAGTTCCTTGGTTAACCCAAGTGGTAGCTCATTATAAATGCCTTCTGGATATTGTGACTATAGCTTGGTTTTGTCCTTTGTGAGACTTTCCTTGTCCTTATCCTTCATAATGAAAACATTGGAAAGGATTTTTTTTTAGAAGCTTGATAGTTTAGTCCACATCATGATCACTGGTTTGAGGTAGAGTTTTGCTTTAAGGTTAGGAAAATGACAAGCTTTTGTCGGTGGCTTGTTTCTTTGAAAATACAGTTTCTTAAAAAATTTAGTAGGCTTCTAGTCAATTCTCTCTGCAAGTAACCATAAGTAAAAAATTTCATCAGAAGGTATTTTTTATACTTAAATACACTGGTCTTTAATTTACTGGCTTTTTTTTATTTGTGTTTAACTTAACCTTGAATGGACTAAAAGTTCCACATCTTAATCTGAGTTTTGCCTCTGAGCTTGCCTTCATTGTCTGGCTGGAAACTCTTTGTAGGAACTGTTTGGGGAAACTTGAGGCTACAGTCTTATCTGCTATAACCTCTGCCTCTTCAGAGCAACCTGTTCTAACTAGGCTACCTTGCACTATCAGTGCTAGAACTTAAAAAAAAAATCAACAAAAAGAAGCTAGCAGACCTATATTCTGAGGTTTTCAAATCAATTCTACTGTAGTTATAAGCTCTATAACTTGCAGGTCTATAATTTTGCAAGTCTGCTTTTCAAGGTATCTCAAGCAGCAGTGTAATGAAACATCTGTCTGTATAACAAAGGTCTGCCATTCTGCAGCTTGCATTCCCTTGCTGACTTCCAGCAATCACAAAAAGAGAGCCACATATTTTAGATTGCTTGGTAGTATTTTTTCCTTTTAGCATTGCTCTTCTGGGTACCATCTGTATTATACAAATTTGTAAATGTTAGCAATAAGGGTAATTAAAAATAGAGATATTTATACTTTCTCAATAACTGTCCAGACATCCAAAATAGATACAGAGAAAGTAGAAGAAAGGAAGTAATAAAACACAAGAAGAGACATATGTTAAATACAGAAGTCCAAAGTTGTTCCCCATAAATGACTTCTAATAATGACAAACCTCTGGTAAAATTGATTAATACAGAGAAGAAAGACATGGCCAAATATCAGAAGTTAATATTTAGATATAACAGATGTTGCACGTATGAAGAGGTAATAAGAACATGTTATGAAAAATGTCATTCCAGTAAATTTCAGACTCAAATACATTGGGCAAGTTCTTAGAAAAATTAACATCACTGATACTAATTCAAAAACTGGAAAAATTCATAGACCTATAGCCATTAGAAAAATTGAATTATCCAAACACATTTGTGCACAGAAAAGTTAGGCCAGAGGTGAATTCCAGAGTTTTGTCAAAATATTTAAGAAAAAAAAAATCTATGCGATCTCTCATAGAGAAAAAGAGGAAACTACTCAACTCACATAATAAAGCTGGCATTACCTTGGTACCAAACCTGACAAGAACATTTTGTGAATAAAAATGACATACCAATTTCACTTGTGAACATAGATAAAAATAGCTCTAAAGATACTAGCAAGATATGAGAAGTCTAATAATGTATGACCAAGTTGAGTTCATTCCAGGAATTACAATTGGTTTAACCTTAGAAAATTAGCAGATGTGATCCTGCATGATTTGTATAAACAAAAAATCGGTATCTGGTGGAAACAGAACAGTTTTGCTCTGCAAGAGAGAATCCTAGTACTCATCCAATTCTAAGACCTGAGCCAGTTCGTAGACCTGGAATGTTGTGCACAAAGAGGAGGCCTGATCTTGTTGCCATAGGTATATCCACTAATGTTCTTTCTATCCTTCTGCTAAGGAATCTGCAATTATTCATCACACTGTCTGTATCCAAGGAAGAGGGAAATACAGACTTTTCCAGGATGGATGTCAATTCTGAGCTGAGATAAACCTTGGAATACCGAAATATTTCTGTGGCCTACTCACGGAGAGGACACTTATGGAAGTGAGATAAGCAAAATTGTGGCCTAAATTCATTACACAGTAGGCCCAGTGAGTCTGCAAAAGCACCTAATAGTCATTTCTCAATTCCTGCATGCATCCAAAACACACTCATCAGTGAGGAGAATCCCTACGTTGTCTCACTCACCCAAGCAATAAAGGCTACTGTGTTACAAAGGGCAAGTAATATTCTCTGGAAGTAATACATCTCTCTCTCTTTTAAACTGAGACCATGTTCTTTTATTTATCTATTACAAAATAATACACGAAAAGATGCTTGTCTTTTTAAGAATTTAAGAAAACATCATTGTATAGAGAGTAAAAATAAAAATACTCCTTATTGCAGGGCACCTGGGTGGCTCAGATGGTTAAGCGTCTGCCTTTGGCTCAGGTCATGATCTCAGGGTCCTGGGATCGAGTCTCGCATCAGGCTCCCTGCTCCTTGGGAGCCTGCTTCTCCCTCTGCCTTTCTATCTCGCTCTGTCTCTCATGAATAAAAAAAAAAAAAAATCTTAAAAAAAAAAAATATTCCTTATTGCAGTCCTTGATTTCCCCCTCCTATCACACCATGTAGCTCCCCATAGGTAACCATGGACGATAATCAGCAGAACTGGGAACTATGGGATCCACTATAAAAAATTACAGTAAAAAAAACACATAACATGAATACTGTCCTCAACAAAATTTTAAGTGCACAGTATGGCATTGCTAACTATATGCACATTGTCGTAAGGCAGATCTCCAGAACTTTTTCATTTTCATGACTAAGATTCTATATCCATTGAACAGTAACTCTGGTTCCCCCTCCTTCCAGTCCCTGGCAACCATCATTCTACTTTCTGTTCCTATGAATTTGATTCCTTAGCTACCTTACATAAGTACAATTATGCATTGTATGTCCTCCCGTGACTGACTTCACTTAGCATAATGTCCTCATAGATTCTCCATGTTGTAGCTTATGACAGGATTTCTTTTATGAGACAGAATAATAACCCATGTTATTATATTGTATATGTATTTTCTTTTATGTATGTATATATATTTTCTTTTATCTGTTTATTCTTTGATGGACATTTAGGTTGTTTCCGTCTCTTTGCTATTGTGAATAATGCTGCAGTTAATATGGAAGTGCAAATATCTCTTCAAGATCTTGATTTCTGTTAGTTTGGATGAATGACAACAAATGCAATTGCTGGATCATAGGGTAGTTCTGTCCTGAATTCTTTTGAGGAATTTCCAGACTACTTTCCTTAGTGGCTCCACCATTTTAAATTCCTACCAACAGTACTTAAGAGTTCTGATTTCTCCACATCCTTGCCAACATTTGTTATTTTCTGTTTTGTTTTTTTATAGTGTCTCATTGAGATAGTATCTCTTTGTATTTTTGATCTGCACTTCCCTGATGATTTGTGATGTCATCTTTTCACATACATGTTGATTTTCATATATCTGTTTGTTTACTTTAAGGAAATGTCTATTCAAGTCCTTCACACATTTTTGTATTTTTTAATTACTTTTTTTTTATTCTTATGTTAATCCCCATACATTACATCATTAGTTTTAAATGAAGTGTTCCATGATTCATTGTTTGTGCACAACACCCAGTGCTCCATGCAG
>NW_023270305.1:62762669-62787419 GCF_011800145.1 Mirounga leonina
CTCTTTGGTTAGATTTATTCCTAGGTATCTTATGGTTTTGGGTGCAATTGTAAATGGGATCGACTCCTTAATTTCTCTTTCTTCTGTCTTGTTGTTGGTGTATAGGAATGCCACTGACTTCTGTGCATTGATTTTATATCCTGCCACTTGACTGAATTCCTGTATGAGTTCTAGCAGTTTTGGGGTGGAGTCTGTGGGGTTTTCCACATAAAGTATCCTATCATCTGCAAAGAGTGAGAGTTTGACTTCTTCTTTGCCAATTTGGATGCCTTTGGTTTCTTTTTGTTGTCTGATTGCTGTGGCTAGGACTTCCAATACTATGTTGAATAGCAGTGGTGATAGTGGACATCCCTGCCGCGTTCCTGACCTTAGGGGGAAAGCTCTCAGTTTTTCCCCATTGAGAATGATATTCGCTGTAGGTTTTTCATAGATGGCTTTTATGATATTGAGGTATGTACCCTCGATCCCTATACTCTGAAGAGTTTTGATCAAGAAAGGATGCTGTATTTTGTCAAAAGCTTTTTCTGCATCTATTGAGAGGATCATATGATTCTTGTTCTTTCTTTTGTTAATGTATTGGATCACATTGATTGATTTGCGGATGTTGAACCAACCTTGCAGCCCAGGGATAAATCCCACTTGGTCATGGTGAATAATCCTTTTAATGTACTGTTGGATCCTACTGGTTAGTATTTTGGTGAGAATTTTTGCATCCATGTTCATCAGGGATATTGGTCTGTAATTCTCCTTTTTGATGGGATCTTTGTCTGGTTTTGGGATCAAGGTAATGCTGGCCTCATAAAACGAGTTTGGAAGTTTTCCTTCCATTTCTATTTTTTGGAACAGTTTCAGAAGAATAGGTATTAATTCTTCTTGAAATGTTTGGTAGAATTCCCCTGGGAAGCCATCTGGCCCTGGGCTTTTGTTTTTTGGGAGATTTTTGATGACTGCTTCAATTTCCTTAGTGGTTATAGGTCTGTTCCGGTTTTCTATTTCATCCTGGTTCAGTTTAGGTAGTTGATACATCTGTAGGAATGCATCCATCTCTTCCAGGTTATCTAATTTGCTGGCATAGAGTTGCTCATAATATGTTCTTCTAATTGTTTGTATTTCTTTGGTGTTGGTTGTGATCTCTCCTCTTTCATTCATGATTTTGTTGATTTGGGTCATTTCTCTTCTCTTTTTGATAAGTCTGGCCAGGGGTTTATCAATCTTGTTAATTCTTTCAAAGAACCAGCTCCTAGTTTCATTGATCTGTTCTACTGTTCTTTTAGTTTCTATTTCATTGATTTCTACTCTGATCTTTATTATTTCTCTTCTCCTGCTGGGTTTAGGCTTTATTTGTTGTTCTTTCTCCAGCTCCTTTAGGTGTAGGGTTAGGTTGTGTACTTGAGACCTTTCTTGTTTCTTGTGAAAGGCTTGTATTGCTATATACTTTCCTCTTAGGACTGCCTTTGCTGCATCCCAAAGATTTTGAATAGTTGTGTTTTCATTTTCATTGGTTTCCATGTATTTTTTTAAATTCTTCTTTAATTTCCTGGTTGACCCATTCATTCTTCAGTAGAATGCTCTTTAGCCTCCATGTATTTGAGTTCTTTCCGACTTTCCTCTTGTGATTGAGTTCTAGTTTCAAAGCATCGTGGTCTGAAAATAGGCAGGGAATGATCCCAATATTTTGGTACCGGTTGAGACCTGATTTATGACCTAGGATGTGATCTATTCTGGAGAATGTTCCGTGGGCACTAGAGAAGAATGTGTACTCCGTTGCTTTGGGGTGGAATGTTCTGAATATGTCTGTGAAGTCCATTTGGTCCAGTGTGTCATTTAAAGTCTTTATTTCCTTGTTGATCTTTTGCTTAGACGATCTGTCCATTTCAGTGAGGGGGATGTTAAAGTCCCCCACTATTATTGTATTGTTGTCGATGTGTTTCTTTGCTTTTGTTATTAATTGGCTTATATAATTGGCTGCTCCCATGTTAGGGGCATAGATATTTACAATTGTTAGATCTTCTTGTTGGATAGATCCTTTAAGTATGATATAGTGTCCTTCCTCATCTCTTATTACAGTCTTTGGTTTAAAATCTAATTTGTCTGATATAAGGATTGCCACCCCAGCTTTCTTTTGGTGTCCATTAGCATGGTAAATGGTTTTCCACCCCCTCACTTTCAATCTGGGGGTGTCTTTGGTTCTAAAATGAGGTTCTTGCAGACAGCATATCGATGGGTCTTGTTTTTTAATCCAGTCTGTTAGCCTGTGTCTTTTGATTGGGGCATTTAGTCCATTTACATTCAGGGTAACTATTGAAAGATAGGAATTTAGTGCCATTGTATTGCCTATAAGGTGACTGTTACCGTATATTGTCTGTGTTCCTTTCTGGTCTATGTTGCTTTTAGGCTCTCTCTTTGCTTAGAGGACCCCTTTCAAGATTTCCTGTAGGGCTGGTTTTGTGTTTTCAAATTCCTTTAGTTTTTGTTTATCCTGGAAGCTTTTTATCTCTCCTTCAATTTTCAATGACAGCCTAGCTGGATAGAGTATTCTTGGCTGCATATTTTTCTCATTTAGTGCTCTGAATATATCCTGCCAGTCCTTTCTGGCCTGCCAGGTCTCTGTGGATAGGTCTGTGCCAATCTAATGTTTCTACCATTGTAGGTTACAGGTCTCTTGTCCTGAGCTGCTTTCAGGATTTTCTCTTTGTCTATGAGATTCGTAAGTTTTACTATTAGATGTCGGGGTGTTGACCTATTTTTATTGATTTTGAGAGGGGTTCTCTGTGCTTCCTGGATTTTCATGCCTGTTTCTTTCCCCAATTAGGGAAGTTCTCTGCTATAATTTGCTCCATTATACCTTCTGCCCCTCTCTCTCTTTCTTCTTCTTCTGGGATCCCAATTATTCTAATGTTGTTTCATCTTATGGTATCGCTTATCTCTCGAATTCTGCCCTCGTGATCCAGTAGTTGTTTATCTCTCTTTTTCTCAGCTTCTTTATTTTCCATCATTTCATCTTCTATATTACTGATTCTCTCTTCTGCCTCATTTATCCTAGCACTTAGTGCCCCCATTTTTGATTGCACCTCATTAATAGCCTTTTTGATTTCTACTTGGTTGGATTTTAGCTCTTTTACTTCTCTAGAAAGGGTTTCTCTAATAACTTCCATATTTTTTTCAAGCCCAGCTAGTATCTTTAAAGTGATGATTCTGAACTCTAGATTTGACATCGTACTAATGTCCGTATTGAGTAGGTCCCTGGCAGTCGGTACTACCTCTTGTTCTTTTTGTTGAGGTGATTTTTTCCGTCTTGTCATTTTATGCAGAGGAGAATAGATTAATGAGAGAACAAAATGCTAGCAGAGTAACCAGGTCCCCAGAAAATATACTCTAAACAAATCAGAAAAGACCTGAAGCAGTGGGATAAGAAAGGGAAAGAGAGAAAAAAGAAAAAGAAAGAAAAAGAAAAAGATAAAGATAAAAACAAAAACAAACAAAACAACAACAAGAACAACAAAAAAAACCCAGAATGTGATCAAATATGATCAGGCTGGTATATAGATCAGTGCCACACACTAGATTTGGGGTGTATTTTGGTCTTTTAGAAGAAAGTGCCTCCCAAAATTTTAAAGAAAGAAAAACTTATATATGTACAAAAATAAGTGTTGATATGATGAAGGGATGGAATATGACTGTAAAAATGGAAATTATAAAAAATTTTATAAAAGGAATTGATAAGAAGTTGTTTGAAAAAAGAAAGAAGAGGATTTAAAAAAAGAAAAAAGAAAGAAAAGAAAAAGGGAGAGGATGTGATCAGGCAGGGGAATAGAAAACACCATATATTAGAGATTTAGGGTATATTTTAATGTGTTAGAAGAAACTATCTCAAAATTTTAAAGAGAGAACAACTTATATATATAAGCCAAAAATATGGGTAACTACTATGAAGGGTTAGAATATGACTCTAAAAATGAAATATAAAAATGTTTTTTTTTTTTTTAAAAGGATTTGATAAGATGTTGGTTGAAAAATGGAAAAAGAAAAATTCAAAAAGAAATAAAAAGACAAAAAGACAGTTAAAAAAAATTAACTTTGAAAGACTAAAGAATCATAGTAAAAAAGCCGTGAATTCTATGTGCAGTAGTCCCCTAGCACTGGAGTTCTGCCGTTCTCATTGATCGGTAAACTTGGTCTTGGCTGGCTGTTCTCGCTGATCTTCTGGGGAGGGGCCTGTTGCCGTGGTTTCCAAATGTCTCTGCCGGAGGCGGAATTGCCCCACCCTTGCCCCCTCCGGCTAAGTAATCTGCTCGCGTTTGCTCTCCGGGGCTTTTGTTCCCTGCGAGCTTTCCGTACAGCTTTGGAGGCGGAGCGTGAAAATGGCAGCCTCCCAATCTCCGCCCCAGAGGAGCCGAGAACTCAGGGCCCACTCCTCAGCGAGTCCCCAGAGAAAAGCTGTCAGTCACTCCCGTCTCCCCGGTCTCCAGCCGCACTCTGTGCTCACCCGGCCTGTGACCACGTGTTTCTATCTCCGGCACCCGACCCCAGGTGGAGTCTCCAAACCCAGCAGATCCCTGCGATGCACTCCCGCGCGGCTCCTCCCGGGGGAGGAAGGTGAGTCTCCCCGGATCTGCCGCTTGTTGGGTCCCTGCTGGAGGAGCAGGGGCCCAACTGTGCCGCGGATCACGGTTTATGGCAACCCGGAGCTGAGGGCCCGCGCCTGGGCTCGGTCTCTGCAGCCGGCTTCCCTGCTCCGTTACCTGGGAGCTCCGCCGCACTCAGGCACCCCCAGTCTTTCTGTGACCCCGAGGGTCCTGAGACCACACTGTCCTGGAGGGTTCCACCCCCCGCTTAGCCACCAGGGTGATGTCCCTCAGCGGAGCAGACTTTTAAAAGTTCCGATTTTGTGCTCCGTGGTTCTATCACTTGCCAGAAGCGCCGACGGAGGCCCCTCCCCCGCCGTCTATCCTCCTGAATATAGCCTCGGATTCACTTCTCCGCACGTCCTACCTTCCAGAAAGTGGTCGCTTTTCTGATGAGAGAGTTGTTGCTCTTCTTTTCTTCGATCTCCTGTTGAGTTTGTAGGTGTTCAGAATGGTTTGATCCCTATCCAGCTGAATTCCTGAGAGGAGACGAAATCTAGGTCTCCTACTCCTCCGCCATCTTGCTTCTTCCCCTAATTAATTTTTTATTATTATGTTAATCACCATACATCATTAGTTTTCGATGTAGTGTTCCATGATTCATTGTTTGCATAAAACACCCAGTGCTCCATGCAGAACATGCCCTTTTTAATACCCATCACCAGGCTAACCCATCCCCCCACCCCCATCCCCTCTAGAACCCTCAGTTTGTTCCTCCTTCACCCATTTTTAAATCAAGAAATTTGTTACTCTGTTATTAAGTTGGGAGTAGGGAGTTCCTTAAATATTTCAGATATTAACCCATTATCAGATATTTTCTCTCATTCCATGGGGTGCCATTCACTCTGTTATTTCCTTTGCTATGCAAAAGCTGTTTAGTTTGATGTAGCCCCACTGTCTATTTTTGCTTCCATTGCCTATGCTTTTGGTGTCCTATCTAGGAAATCTTGCCAAACCAATGTTATGAAGCTTTTCTTCTATGTTTTCCTTTAGGAGTTTCACAGTTTCAGGTGTTATGCTCTCTTTACACTGAGTTGATTTTTGTGTATGTTCTAAGATTAGGCCCTAATTTTTTTCTTTTGCATATAGACACTCAGTGTTTCCAGCACCATTTGTGGAAGAGACTGTTCTTTCCCCATTGTGCTGTCCTGTCAAATTCATTTGACGATATATGAGTGGGTTTGTTTCTGGGATCTCTATTTTTTTTCCATTGGTTTATGTGTCCATTTTAGACCAGTACCATAACTGTTTTGATTACTGTCACTTTATAATATGTTTTTTAGTCAAGAGTAGGAGACTTAGAGCTTTGTTGTTATTGTTGTTTTTCCCAAGATTGTTTTGGCTATTCAAGGTCATTTGTGTTTTTATTTGAATTTTAGGATCCTTTTTTCTATTTCTACAAAAATGCCAGTGGGATTTAATAGACTTTATACTGAACCTGTAAGTCAGTTTGAGTACTAGGGACGTTTTTAACAATATTACGTCTTCTAAACCGCAGACACAGGATGTGTTTCCATTTATCTGTGTCTTCTTTAATATTTTTCAGCAACATTTTGTAGTTTCAGTGTACGAGTCTCTCATCTCCTTCATTAAGTTTACTTATAAGTATTTTATTATTTTTGATGCTATTGTAAATAGGATTGCCTTGTCAATTACTTTTTTAGACCGCTCCTTGTTAGTGTTTTCAAGTTTGTCAATTTAAGAACACTTGAGCGGCACCAATCTGCCCAGCTTTCTTTTGTTCTCAGTGGCCCCCAGCATCTAAGGCCTATAGGGTCCCCTTAGTGCTCTAAAACAGTCATGACAGAAACCAGTCCCTAGGCAAGCCCTCTGAAAAGGCAGAATATTGGACTCATGTTCCAACTCCTTCCTTCCTCAGGGAGAAGCCTGGGTTTTCTTCTTTTCATTCCACACTGAGCAAGGGGCTGGAGGGAGACTATGGTTAGTGAATGAGTGCTAGTTCAAACCATCAACCTTATTTTCAGTCACCCCCAATTTGGCACCCTTTCCTGTCAGTGCTTAGATTCAGGCACTACAGAAGCCAATCCCTTGGACAGCCCCCTCCGGTCCCCACACAGGTCAAAATATTGGGTACATATTTTAGTCTTCTCTTTCCTTTCCCAGAGAGGAACCAGGTACTGGGAAATTTTTTGCAGCTCACCATGCTTTTATGTCTCTGGTTTCATGCTCACCTGGGGTGTAGGGGCTTCTTAACACGTATTCTGGATTACTCACAAAGGGAATTAGTCCATGTATTGTTAAGTCTGTGTTTCTGTGGGCGGAAGGATGGTCTGGGGCTTTCTTTTTCACCATTTTGTTGATGTCATCCCCTGGAAGTAACCCATCACAAGAATCTCTTTTTACATCAGAACTATTTATATCCCAGGAAGAATTTTCATAAAAAATGATGCAGATGGTGGTGATTCCTCAAACATCTTCATTAGGAATATGACCATTTGTCTAGTATAGACTTATTTTAGTCTAGTTTAGACTTACTTTAAAAATGTCACCAATCAAAGCTGCTTTTTTCATCTGGCAAATGCACTTTCCCCCTCTCTACCAATTAGATAAAAACCTACCTGAAACAGTCTGCTTTTTACTGGCGGAAACAGCAGTTTATCTGCATTGTTTTACTTCAGAACTGTGTCAATTCGCCCACTCTCTGTGATAGTCAATTTCAAAAGGATCTTTGTTACCATCCAGAAAGATATTACTCTTACCACTATATTGATGATAGGCTGATTAGATCTGGTAAGAAAGAGCTGGTAATAAACACCTTAGATGCCTTTGTAAGACATGTGTATGACAAAGAGTGACCTATAAAAGCTAGGAAATCTCAAGGACCTGCTACTTTACTAACATTTCTATGTATCCAGTGGTATAGGGGAGGGATCAGCCATTTTAGACTTGGTGGTTCTTATGGTCTGTGTCAAAACTACTCAGCTCTGCCACTGTGTTATACAGGAAGCCATAGGCAGTAAGTAAATGAATGACTGAGGCTAGGTTTTTTTTTTATTATTAACATAATAATCACCATACATTACATCATTAATTTTTGATGTAGTGTTCCATGATTCATTGTTTGCGTATAACACCCAGTGCTCTATGCAGTATGTGCCCTCTTTAATTCCCATCACCAGGCTAACCCATCCCCCCACCCCCCTCCCCTCTAGAACCCTCAGTTTGTTTCTCAGAGTCCATAGTCTCTCATGGTTCATCTCCCCCTCCGATTATCCCCCCTTCATTCTTCCCTTCCTGCTATCTTCTTCTTTGATTTAATAAAACTTTATTTATAAAAATAGGTGTCAAACCAGATTTGGCCTTATTTTTTCTGACCCCTAGTCTATAACATGTCAAGATAACTCTGCAGAGTAAAGACCTCTCATTATACCTTGCACTTATCATTTCCTTATTTATCCTTAGTGTAAATCTAGCATGCTTATCCTATACAATTTCTCTCATTTTTTTTTTATAAAATCTTTTACATTTTCCAAGTTTTTGCTGCTTTTCTTTTTCTCTTGATTCCTTATTGAAGAACAAAAATATTTGTATACAGTTTGTATTTGAAACTTGAAGGTGAATGTATTCTCTGATTTTTATAAATAGTCTTACCGGAGTATATCGGTAACCTCATTTTCAGATCCTAAATTCAAGGACAAGTTCATGTGCATAGGGTCTTATAACAGTTGCATTGTCCAGAAAGCTTTTACCTAATGGAGCTTTGCTGAAAGGTAATGAGATGTTCACTTGTTTCCATTTCCTGGTTCTCCGAGTATCATGAGGGAAATTTATTCCTGGATGGTTTGAAATAGTTTGGAATTCTTACTTTTCAAAAGTAGCTTATAAACCCTGTAAGTTTTACAATACAATTCCCCTTATACTCTTTATGAATCAACCACAAAATCCCAGCAGGCAATAGTCAGATGCCACTTGTAGAGATTGATGATTCCAGAATATATATAAAAAGTAAGATATTGAAGTGACAGAGATAGGGCCTGGCAGGTGAGCTCTGGCTGTGACAGGAGACCGCTTGTGTGAAATCCTGAATTACTGCTAGATTTTCTTTTCATCCTCATAGGCTCCAAGGCTCTGATGTAGTTATTAACCATATTTATGTGTGGAAACCATCTATTATGTTCCTTCAGTCTGACAGTGTTTCTTTTTCATAAGCATGAGTCTCCTAGGGAGCCCTTTCCAATTTAGTTTATGTGCATTGCAATTAGGGGGTCATTTCTATATGAACAGTGTTGTGCATATAGTAGATACTCAAGAAATGTTAACTGCTTGCTATTGGCACATGATTTTTTACATTCTTAGTCGCCAACACCATATGAATTTTCCAATTATTTTCTCTGTGCTTTATATCTTTCCATGGGACATCCCCCAACTCAGATGTGTGATTCCCAAATTTTTACAAATGAAGCAGATTAATTTCAGTTCCTGGTCTTCACCTTTAGAACACCTGATTGAGTAGAAACCAGGTGGAACCTAGAAACCAGGACTTATAGCAAGTCTTCAAAATGATCCTGAGATGGGAGGACAGGGAAAAACTATCTTAATTTCATAGCATTTTGAAGCTTCTGGGTGTTTCATATCACATCTGCTTTATTGAATATATTTTCCAGGTTGCTTCAAGATCTTGGGTTGTCATGTAGCACAGCTTGAGTATAGACTGGTATGAGAACCTCCTACCTTGCAGCCAAAAAGTGAGTTCTGCCAGTCATTTTAGCTGCAGGCTGGGCTGTCAAAAGATCAGAAGTGGTAATTATCATTCCCCTTTTCTGAAATGGTCTTTATCCGCAGCTGAGCGGCTCTTAGGAAGAGGTAGAATTGTCACCATTTTTTTTTTTTTTTTAAATAGCAAAAAGAAAATGTTCCCTATTTGATTTTTAGTGCTGAACTTCCCTGGATCCTTAGAATCAAAGAGCAGGTCTATTAGCTCTGGGTGGTACTTTCCATCACAAAGTGTGGTTTGAGATACAGAGAAAGGGGAGATAATGATAAGCAATGATCCCTGAACAAAATCTCATTCTATTGCCATATGCTAGTCCAGGATGCTGGTCTTATAAATCAGATTAAGTCCCTTTTTGTATTTATTAATATTTTCAATTCATAACCAGTCAATATACCAGGTTTTACATATTTGTTTCTTCCGTGTTAAATGTTATTTTATTCATTTTTCCCCTTAAGCTACTTTATATGGGACAAGGTTTCAGAGTTAATACTCTGGAAATTAGTATAATTTGTGGCTTAAGTAATATTCAATAAATTTTGTTTAGATTCTAAACAGAGCGTCTCTCCACCATTTTCTGGAGTCTTAGAGCATCAAAACTACTTTCTGTGAATTCTCTTTATTAAAACGGCCTTCTAAGATAAATTTGTCTCTGAGGGAGGAGAATAAGTCTCATATTTTCAAGTCTCAGCCCATAGAATCTTGTGCATTGCTTTGGAAAAAAATGCTTAACTAGTAATGGTTACCTAATTCATAATTACACTACTTCAGATAGTCACTGTAACTTTGACTGCATTTTATTAATTTAGCAAACTGTCATAGCTCTTATCACATTTATCCCATTCTACCTTGTATCACAGTTATTTATGTCTCCAGCTTTTTCTTCCCTACTAAATATTGAGGTCATGTATTCTCTTGATATTTTTACATTTTCCATGCACTTAAACAGTCTTTTTCATATGGTAGATGCTCAAGATGTATTAAATGATTTGACTGTGTTTATTTCTGTTTGATTTTATTGTTATAATGATAACTCATATTTTAAAGATTTTTATAGAAACTTCCATTATCAACATCATTACAAATTCTAAAAGGAAGATTGACTAGTATTTTGATTATTTGATGCATCTTATTGCTGGAGCTAAGCCACCACATTTAATTATAAATATCTAAAGAACTAGATTCTTGTTACCAGATTTCCAGTTAAAGCCAAAATACACCTGACATACATGAGAATATTTATGAGAAGTGAAGTCAGCTTATTTCAGTTTATTGGTGAATAAAATTCTAATTGATGAAATCAAGAACTGTAAGTTAATGATACATTTTTTAAATCTCTTTAAGTTTTCATCTCACATGGCATATCTATTCAGTATGCCATTGTTTATTTGAAAACACTGTAGATAAAGTTTATTATCCATTTATATGGGGGATTATAAAACAGATCAATATATCATCATCCATAAACATTTACTAGAGGCTTGATACAGACACAATGCACAGTACTACGAATCAAGGAGGTATCCATCCACCAGCTAGGGTCCGGTAGCATTGACCAAGAAAAGAGTGATCTCAAAATAGCGTGTGCATATCAAGGCTGGCTTTGTTTAGCCTGGTAGATCTCATTTTGGGCTTTTTCTTAATGCCTTTCAGCCCTTCTCTAGGTAAGCCAGCTTTCTATCATTGCTCTCTGTCTGCACAGTGGTTCTGCCCTGTTTGTAATTGTGCTGTGGCAGGCCCTTAATAAAGTGTCCCTCCTGCTGCCTTTGAGTCTATCAGCCAGCAGTTGTTTAGGTATTCTCTTATTATCCATCTCTCCATCTACCCTACCCAAAAGAGTTATGCTTCAAAGTGGATGGACTGGCTGTCGTCTAGGATCTCATTGTTGGTGATCCCACCTCGTCATTTAATTAAATAGAACTTCGCGACGAAGCTTCTCGGGAAACCATTTGTAGAGTCCTGAGCCACATAAGCTCTTGCCATTCTGTACACAATGACACATCTGTAGACTTTCAGTTTGATTCAGAGTTCGGGGGAACTGAGCTAGCCACTTCTCTTCCAGCTGAAAGCACCATGATATATCTGGCTCCTTTGCTTGAATAATTCCTATGCATTTACTAAACAAAAGTTGGTGTCAGACACAGGCTATATGCTAGGGATACTCACTTAAATATAATTATACTCTGTGCCCCAAAGACCACATTATCTTGTAATTAGGGTAAAATGTGTTAAATGCTATAATAGAGGTTTGTGAAATATATTTTGGAAATATAGAGGAAGAAAGAACTCTGCCTAAGGCATACAGTAGGAGGAAGAGTGAAGCAAAGATGAAACAAGCATTTAGGAGGTGGACCTTGTAAACTGCATTGGCAAAAGGCCCATTCCCACCAAAAGTGTAAAGGCAACTCTAAGAAAATATATGTGTCCCTGGTGAAAATTCAGTATAGAAGATGAATAAAGAAGCATGCACTAGCTCTCCCAGACCGTGATTTATCTCAATCTATAACATAAGACCCCAATCCCGCAAATTTACCCATGAATAAAAATGTCCAAAGAGTTTAAGTGATTTCCCTAGTGTACACAATTAGTTAGCAACATCTTTGGGTCTAGAATGCAGATTTCCTGACTGAAGTGTGATTATAAAAAAAGAGGGGGACATATCCTAGGATAGAATGATTTCAATTGTAGTAAGCACCCCCCCTCAGTCTCTGCAGAGGCCTTTTTAAATACATAATACATAGGAATTGAGATTTGGAATTAGGTGATTTCTCACATACCAACACTGGGAATACTAAGCATTTGTGATGGCTAGGTCTTCCAGATTACAGTGAGCAGAAAAAAGTAATGACATTAATTTCTAGTCATAAAAACCATTCTACGTATCAAATTAAAGCTAATCTTAAAATTTGAATAATGCCTACAAACCAAGCAAATGGTTGAAAATATTATGTCATTGGAGAGTAGTTTTAGCCTTAAGTTATTGAACTTCTCTGTGGTTTCTGACACTGTTGATCACAGTCTTCCATTTTCAAAAATGTTATTTATATTTACATTTTGGATACTATCCTACTCCTCTGTCCTGGTTTTCTCTGACCTTCTGTTTGTGCCTCCTCACCAGCCTCTTCCTCTTCACTTTCCTTAAGTCGTGGTGTTCATCAGGTCTGCATTCTTAGTTCCCTCCACCTTTTTTTTTTTCCACTGTTGGGGGAGGGTGGTCTTACCTAATGCATAGCTTCTTAATGAGTTATTTTTAATTGGACAACTTCGATAACCTAGAAAGTATCCAACTGCTTTTTCTGCTTGAATGCCCAGATAGGTCTTAATCCAAACATGTTTTTTAAAATTCCCAGTGTAGTTAAAATACAGTGTTAAATTAGTTTCAGGTGTACAGTATAGTGATTCCATAATTCTATAAATTTCTCAGTGCCCATCAAGATAAGTATATTACTCTTAATCCAAACATATTTAAAACCTGACATTATCTTCTTTCTCAGATCTGCTCCTCCTCCTTCATTCCCTGTCTTTGGAAATAACAACACCAATTGACCCCACTGTCCATGTGTGAAACCTGGGAATCATCTTGGAAACCTCCCATTTGCTCACTCCCTAGTGTCCACGTGCTCCAACTTCTAACTTTGCTTATTTTCCCTACTTTCTACACCCATTGCCACTTCTTTTATTCATGCTTTTAATGTCTTCTTGCCTAGAAAACTATAGCTGCCATATAATTGTCTTCTCTTTGCCTATTTCATGCCTCTTCATTTCCCTACTCAGAATCTGCAGAGACCTTCTAATACATAAATGTGATTACAATTCTTCAGTACCCCCTTGTTGCTGTAAGCCTAAAATTCAAATACCTAAACTTAATCACAGGGCCTTCCAAGTTTACCTCTGCCCTTGTCCACAATAGCCAAACTGTGGAAGGAGCCAAGATGCCCTTCAACTGATGAATGGATAAAGATGTGGTTCATATATACAATGGAATATCACTCAGCCATCAGAAAGGATGAATACCCACCATTTGCATCGACATGGATGGAACTGGAGGGGATTGTTCTAAGTGAAATAAGTCAAGCAGAGAAAGACAATTATCATACGATTTCACTCAAATGTGGAACATAAGGAATAGCATGGAGAACCACAGAGGAAGGGAAGGAAAACTGAATGGGAAGAAATTAGAGAGGGAGACAAACCATGAGAGACTCTGGACTCCGGAAACCAAACTGAGGGTTACAGAAGTAAGGAGGTTGGGGGGTGGGGCAACCAGGTGATGGGTATTAAGGAGGGCACGTGTGGTGATGAACCCTGGGTATTATATGCAACAAATTGTTGAACACTACATCAAAAACTAATGATGTACTTTATGCTGGCTAATTGAACATAATAATAAAAGAAGGTTACCTCTGCCCTAATCTTGCACCATCTCATGTGCAGCCTCCATGTATAGTTCATGTATATCAGCTGCTTTAAGATCTGCAAACATATTGAGCTACCTCTGGCCACCATCCCTTTCACTTGGTGCCCCTTCCTAGCTGTTTCTCTTTCTACCTGTGATGCCATTCACCTCCTTCCTCAGCTAATAACCTCCACTGATCCTTCAAATCCTGGCTCATAGCACCATCTTCTAGGGGAAACCTTCCATGATTTAGGAGCTCTGCCCCTGTTCCCTAGCAGCATCTGATGCTTAGCTCCCTCCATGTAATTTATTATCAGACTGTAAGCTCCCTGAGGCCAGGAATTGATCTTACTGATTTTGTATGCTCAGCTCACAGAATATAGCCTAGAATATAGGCAAATGAAAATCTCATTTAAGCAAGCATGGTGAAAGAAGCAGAAAAAGAATTGTAAAAAATGGATTTTTTTAAAAAGATGCCCCTCAGACATACATACAGGTAGAAATTAAACATGAGATTGATACTGAGTGGGAAAAAGTTGGCAGGTGATACAGATTGGAACTGTTGTTGATTACAGAGATGGTGTGTGTGAAGAGAGGTGATGCAGAAGTCTAGCCCTGTAGATAAATTGTGACACTCAGTAATTAGTCCCTTGAGGGATAAAGTATTTATTTTAATTTAAATGAGCAGGAATTTCTGCTTATAGCTGCTCAATAGCATTTTTAGTGTCTTCTGTATACAGGCCCTGTGCTCTTCCCTGGGGACACAAAGATGGATGAGTAAGATGGATGCTTACCAGCTAGCAGAAAGCAAGACACTTGTGTGCTGCAGAGCAAAGTGAGTAGGGTGGGTGTTAGAATAGTGGTATATCCAAGAGTGACATAGAAACAGAACAATGAGGCAATGCTTGTTTGCAGGGAAAGGAAGATAGTTAGAAAAGTATTGCTAAGGAAAACCTCATAGAGGAGAGGACACCTCCCATGACTTGAAATATAATGAGAGAATTATCTGTTTAAGAAGGGGAAAAAAGAAAAAGAACTGCAAGAGGGAAGACATGAAAGCATATAGCTGTAGGGTGTGTATAGAAAATGACTACTTCAGTAATATTAGAGCATAACTTCTTTTAATGGGAATGGTTGCTGTTTCCTTTGCACAGTCTCCAGAGGGATAGTAGGGGCCATATGTGGGAGAATTAGTTTGCTGTGATGAGAAGTTTGGACTTAACATATAATAATCAGGGAGCCATGAGAGGGTTTTACTGAGGGAAGTGGCAAAGTCATATTTGCAACTTAGGATGGACCACTCTGGGTAGAGTGAAATGGATGTACTGAGATGGGAAAGAAGCAGAATAACACAGGGAGAGAGAGAGAGACCCATTAAAAGACTTCAGACTGAGCATGAATAAAAGGAGTGGAAAAGCCACTCCCCCAAAACATTCAGGAAGTAAAACCAGCAAAAGTCAGCAACTGGAATTTCTCATTTGAATTTATTTCAACATTGCATCTTTAGCTAAGAGATTGCCTTTTTGCTTGGAGAAATATTAACTTTGTAAAATAAAACAGCAAAAGAGTACTAAACATTCACTAGTAAGCACGGGTGCTATTCTGCTCTCAGATAAAATTTAGGCTTCAAGAAAAATGCACTGTGTGAACCATTATGAAGTGTTCACAGCACATTGTAGCTATACGGTGAGTTAACTCGGAATTGATGATGCTCTGGGCCCTCAATTAGATGCACCTAACATGGTTTATTTTTGTAAAATAAGGAAATGTCCCTCCTGTGAAAGGGTAAGTAGTGCAGGGAAGGCATTCTGGTACCACATCAAGTACAATTTGCTCATACAGTCTGGAGATTTTAAGTCTAGACTGATTGAATGAGAAATGCAAGTTACTGAAGTTCAATACATAATACATTAAGTATGAATATATTAATACATTTTATATAATATATATTTCATTACTGACCAAGCTAATGAGGGAACAGTAGTGAAGTTTTTTGTGTCTCAAAACATTTTAAATACCTTTAATCAAAAGATAAGTCATTTTCATGATTATATTTTCTTTTCATTCCTATACATGCTTTCTTCGTGTATGATTTTTAATAAACTTCAGAATATTTTTAGGTTTACATAAAAGTTACAAAGATAGTATAGAGTGCTTCCACATATCCATCACCCAGTTTCCCTAAGGTTCATATTTTATATTAACCATGATATATTTGTGAAAAGTATCAAATTAACATTGGCATATTGCTATTAGCTCGACTATAGACTTTATTCAGATTTCACTAGTTTCTGCAGAAATGTCTATTTTCTGTCCTCGGATACAATTCAAGATTCCAGTGTATTTAATCATTATGTGTCCTCTACTCATGACAGTTGTTCAGTCATTCCTATTTTGTATGAACTTGACCATTTTGAAGAGTATTGGTCAGGTATTTTCTAGAATGTCCTTCAGTTTGTGTCTGTCTGATATTTCTCTTTTGATCTGTTTGAGGGTATGGGTTTGAGAAAAGAAAGACCACAGAAGTCAAGTGTCCTTTTTGTGGTATCCTATCAGGGGATATGTAATAGCAACATGAGCCATCACTGATGATGTTAACCATGATCACTTTTGTCAAGGTGGTGTCTGCCATGATTCTCCACTATAAAGTAATTATTATTTTTTTAAAGATTTAATTTATTTATTTTAGAGTGAGGACAGGCAGGGGGAGGGGCAAAGGGAGAGAGATAAAGAATCCCAAGCAGACCCCGTGCCAAGCATGGAGCCTGACATGGGACCCAAACTTAAGATCCCAAGATCATGACCTGAGCTGAAACCAAGAGTCAGATGATCAACTGACTGAGCCACCCAGGTGCCCCAAGTGATTATTTTTCCTTTCCATACTCTGTTCTTTGGAAGAAGTCATTAAGTGTAGCTCACATCCAACATAAGGTAAGTTATGCCCTACCTCCTGAAGGAGGAATACCTACATATATTATTTGCAACTCTTCTATAAAGGAGATTTGTCTCTCCACCCCTATTTATTTATTTGTTCAAACATTTATATCTGTGTGGACTCGTGGATATTTATTTTATACATTGGGTTATAATTCAATACTATTTTATTTTGTTGATCAAATTGTTTTACCTTTGGCCACTGGGGACTCTTCCAGTTGGCTTCTGTTCCCTTTAGCATGCCCACATCATTTTGCTTTCTGAATACTAATTCATTACTTTCTGACCCTACAGGATGCTCAAGCTCAGCATGTATAATCTCTTCCCTTGCCCTAGTGTTAGCCATTTCTCCAAAGAGTTCTGGTGTTTTGTGTTGGAGATTATTTAAAAATCAAGATCTGGACTACCATGCCTTTTGAAAACACTGTTTTTCCATTGCTTATCTTATATTCTAGGAACAAACCACAAAGGTCATCCTCCCCTATCATTCTTGTCCAAAGAGAAGTTATGACTTAGAGAGTTTGTAAAGAATGCAAACTTTTGTTCCCCACTATTGGAAGTTGACTTGTAACAGACTCACTGGCCTGGTGGTGTTGGCATTAGCATTGCTGTGTGCTTACATAATTTTGTTATGAAAAATATTTCAGGGCTTACTGTATGTACAATTAACACCCTTCATCTTATGGAGGAGCCAAATATAGCCCCAAGTATGAAGTACATACCCAAACACACACAACAAAAGGAGTTAGTTCCTTATCTCTAGTAAATCAGGTATTTTCCATGCTTAAACTCAGTGTGTGTTCACTCATACCTTTTAAATCATTGAGACTCAACCCTGACTCCTTCTGGGGAAGATTTAAAAATCCCTATGCCCAGATCCCACTGTTAGAAATTCTGATTTAAAAATGATCCAGAGTAGTACCTACAACTAGGTTTTTCTTGAAGCCTTACAGATGATATAATGAACAACCAGGGTTGAAAATTACTGCTTTAAATGAACAAACTCAATCCTGCCAAGGTTCAGATACTGCAGATTATGTTTTCATTATTGTGATGTTTCTGAGTGATGTTTGATTTATATTGTATAACTTGACATCTCAGGTACATCAGTTTAATTTGACAAACTTCTATATCATTTACTTTGTGCTTAACACAGGGATGGACTCCCTGGGGAGGGAGAGATTAAGAACATGAATCAGTTATAGTCTCTCTTCCAACCAAGAGCTTAAATTAATAGGGAGCATTGGTATGGATACAAATAAGTAGGCTATGAAGTGGAGACAGGTGAGTGCTTAAAGAAGCATGAACACCAGGGAAGGAAATGGGGGTTCAGAGGAGTAAGAAAGAGGATCATGTTGACATAAATGGATAATTTTGTTCTTTAACTAAAGGAAGTGGTCCCTTCCTTCTGAGATTTTATTGTCCTCCATGGATGTCCTTTGCCAGAACTGTAGCTATCCAGGGGAATTCAGAAGTCCTATTATTTTGGATGAAAAGTCCATTAGTATCATGCATCAGCTAATATGGTTATTGCCCTGGTTTTGATTAAGCTCCCTCAAGCAGGATGCTAAGCAAACCATGTTAACAATGAATCCAGCTGTAAGAAAACTTATGTTATTTTTAGGCATCTTGACTGAAAATTGCTTTGTCCCATCACTGGGCAATGCTTTTATTACTGTTTTTACTGCTGGCAAATTAGATTGCCTGTTGTAGAAATTATGCATAACTGCACTGTTTTTAATATTTGCTACTGTAATCATTTCTGTAATTATGATATGGAAGCTAGTGCTGCAAGCTGTTCCTGTGGATGGCTATTTCACTGAGTTCTAATGATGATATCTACCGAAAATTCTATCTGCAAAAGCCCTGCTAGCTAGTGCCTCCCTGGTGATGTGAGACAGATAAACTTTATCAGTTGCTGTTAATGAGCTTGATTTATGTTGTTGGTGGTTTAATCTGACAAGTTATTTTGGGTTTTAGACATTTACATTCCAGCCTTTGGTATTTCCTCCCCCA
Organism: Mirounga leonina; assembly: GCF_011800145.1. NCBI lineage: Eukaryota > Metazoa > Chordata > Mammalia > Carnivora > Phocidae > Mirounga > Mirounga leonina. The sequence goes on from NW_023270305.1 coordinate 62,781,373, forward strand.
TCCTTTGGGGGAAAGAAAGAAACCTGTTAGAATCTAAAACCAACAGGGTAATATTATTCACATACCACATTTTCTTATAAAAACTCTCTCCTAGGTGCAATGTCAAGTTGTCTAATACATACTAAGAACAAGACACATGAAACTGTTAATTGAATAAAGAAGAATTATTAATCATGGAATGGCATTTATATTTGCTCTGGGAGTTGCCTAAAATACCACAATCAGTGGGTCCATTACCAATTTTCACAAAGTGAGGTGATGCCTCAGCAGCTGTTGCTTCCCGGGTTGAGCTTGTTGCTCATCATTAGTTTATTCTACCTGATTCATACTGTTACCAGAAAATGCACATGTACACAGTGTAAGCACATCCCAGAAGAGAAAAAATAATCCAACCTAGCCTTACATATAAATAAGGAGAGCAGTGGTCACAGTGATGTCATTTGCGGGTTCTCCAGTTGAGATCACTCTTCCCCAAACCTATCCTCCAAACACCAGCCCAAATACCATGCTGTCTGGAATTCTGCCATGTGAGCTTTGGAAATAATTTTGCTCTCTTTACCAAACTGTTAAAAAATTCTAGTTTTTTGGGAGACAACACATGAAGTTTTCACAGGTTTATATATATATATTTTTTGCCCTCAATGAATTATGTCAACTTGGCCAAAATGGAATGGACTGCCTCCAGCTGCAGTGAATTCTTCTACTTTGAGCTGTCAAAGCAAGAGGCTAAAGTTGGTAAGCATTCTGGACTTGAATTGGTATGAGACTACTAATACATTTTTTCTTCCAACTCTTGAGTTTCTATCATTGTATCAGACAAGGAAACTCTTTGTTACCTTACCTATAAAACTGACTGCTAGGATTTCTTCATTCTCTTTGGGCTTCTTAATGCAACTCTTATGGTATGAGAGAATAGGGTAGGCTAATATACAGGAGAGGACATGAGAAGAAGAAAAGAGAGAAAGGATCTTTGATGAATTGCTTTACTACCTTTATAAAGGAGATGTTGGTTTGATTTTTCTTTGATAATAGTTCACCTGGAGCCATTACAGTGTGGCTGGCTATAGAATCCTCTGAACTCAAAGGACACTTTCTCTGTCACCTGTTAGGCAATTTTGGAGGGTGGTATGCTATATGTCTTTGCCAACATTTGAAAGTCCTTTAAATGAGATGGGTATAATATTGACACAGGGAAGTCATCTCTTGATAAGTCCAGCTGAAGTTGGAAAAGTTTCCAAACTCTTATCCACCCTTCTTGCTACCTCTTCTTTTTTTCCTAATTGCTCTTTTATCATAATCTGAACAGTGAGCTGCAACCCATTTTCTGATCTTTTCTGCTGTCTTCTCCATCCTATTTCCTATTTCCCTTTCCTCCTCTATGTCCTTTTCTATATTTCTTTGTACACAGCTCTCTAGTTAAGGAGTAGATCATGGCACCAAAATGAAAGCACCTAGCATTTTTCCACTTGGGAATGATAAAGCCTAAGGTTCAACTGAAGAGTTAAGAAAACATATTTTTTAGGTGGGATGCCATTTCCACCATTCTTCCCCTAGAACACCTTGATTTCTTTTTGTTTCTCTACACACAAAATCTTTCTTCTTTTTCATTCAGTAAAATGCTGATGAGGGTATTGACCCAACTAAAAGCAGAAATAATTGGAGAAATTCATTTGACAATTCACCTTCTAATTCTCGTTTGTGAGTACCCTGTTTATTAAGAGCAGCATTCTTCTGGCCTCTTGATTATGTATCACTAGTAATTTTCTCCCTCTGTCTAACTACACTAAAACTGAAAAAATGTTTTATGAGTTAGATCACTAACAATGACATCATTTGAACACTGTCACCTAGGTAATGGGATAATTACCATAGCAACGGAGGCTTTATCTTTTAGTAGCTATAAAATTTTGACAGATGGGAGAGACTGATTGAAGATTTAAAGCAGGACATAAATGTAACATTTCTTAGTGGCCAAAGTCATAGTAATATCTTAGAAATTGCTATCTTTTCATAAAGATAAATTGAATGTGAGGTGTATATATTTCTATTTATTTCTGAACTTAATTTCACTTTTGGGTAAAAGAACATTTTCTTTGTAAAATTGAGATTAGATTATTAAATACAGGGACATTAACAGAATGTTTAAAAATTATGCAATTTTAGGAGAGTAATAGAAAAATTACTAAAATGATTGTTCTTACTAAACTGAGTGAACGTCTGCAGCTTTTGTAACTATTGATGACAAATTCTGTTAAATTATATTCTTCATTTTTGACTCTACAAGTTTTGACTAACTTAAATCCTGGGTGTGTTTGTGTCTGCACATTTGTGTGTTTGTATGTGTGTGTGTGTGTTTATGTTTTCCTCTCCTTCATAGTTAAAGTGAATTTAATGTACATTTTTTAGGTGACATATCATCATGTAGACGGTTTGAATTTACCACCTAAATAAAGGGGAGACAGATCAAAAGGCCATTCAGGTATTTCTTATTCCTCCACCAAAAAAATATATATATAAAACCAAATGCGGATAATCAACTTAGTTTCTCATTCTTAATTCACTCATCTCTGAGAAAATTATTATTTAGTGGGAGAAGTGGGCCCAGTAAATAGTCTTTTATTGGACCTGTTCAAGCTTCCAAAAATACTAATTTTATTACTAAAGAAGTACAGGGCATTAAGGGAGAGATTGGAACGAAAACAGAATGCTTATTTAATAATAATGTGTTTCTTAGCCTTTCCAGGGACTGAGGAGTAAATTCACCAATAGGATCTTTTAGGCTACAGAGATAGTCATTTTTATTAATAAATAATATGTATATGTACATTTTAATGTACAATGAAGGCCTTGAGAAAATCAGCATTAACATAATGTTTATAGACAACACTAATACTTTTAGGATTTGTCTTTTTTTGGCTCCTCGAACTCACTGGCATTTTTTTCTTAAGATTTTATTTATTTGTCAGAGAGAACACAAGCAGGTGGTGGCAGGCAGAGGGAGAGAGAGAAGCAGGCTCTCCTCTGAGCAGAGAGCTGGACTTGGGGCTGGATCCCAAGATTCTGGGATCATGACCTGAGCCAAAGGCAGATGCTTAACCAACTGAGCCACCCAGGTGCCCCTGCTTTTATTTTTTATTGATTTTTTTAATATTTTAAAATATTTTATTTATTTTGGAGAGAGGGGGTGGGCAGAGGTAGAGGGGGGAGAGAGAGAGAATTTCAAGCAGACTCCAGACTGAGCACAGAGCCCAATGTGGGGTTCAATCCCATGACCCTGAGGTCACGACCTGAGCCAAAATCAAGAGTCAGATGCTTAACCAACTGAGCCAACCAAGCGCCCCTCACTTTTATTTTTATATTTGCACAATCTCATCTTCTAGTTGTGATTAATGTGAGAATTGGGGTGAGTTAAAGGAGGAAATGATCATTTGAAACCCATCTGACATACCCATCTCCAGAACAGAGGGAAACAATGGATGGCTAATGAGCTAATACATGATGGCATCCCCTCAGTAAGATGTGCAAATGGAATTCCCCTTAAGCTTATTTCATAGGTCAACAGGGTATATTAGAATTAGTTTCGGGGCGCCTGGGTGGCTCAGTTGGTTGGGCGACTGCCTTCGGCTCAGGTCATGATCCTGGAGTCCCAGGATCGAGTCCCGCATCGGGCTCCCTGCTCGGCAGGGAGTCTGCTTCTCCCTCTGCCCCTCCCCCCCCTCATGTGCTCTCTCTCTCATTCTCTCTCTCTCAAATAAATAAATAAAATCTTAAAAAAAAAATTAGTTTCTTCTTTGTTTCAAGAAACCTTTCCCTAAAGAAATTATGGAAGATAAAATTTTCGCAATTGAGCTTGCTGTGGCTACACCTTTGGCAGAGATATTGCAAGTCCAGAAAGAGAAATGTACAGGTCCCAAGAGTCAGGGTTCCCAATACAGAGGATTGGGGAGAGGAATTTCCAGGATGAAGGTAAAGAGAAGTCCCAGGATACCAGTTGTGCACTGGACCTATAAAGCAACCAGACAAGATGGAACAGTGAGATAGAAGACTCTAGAAGTTATGATCCAAAAGAAAAAAAGAGAAGTAGCAGAATTTAGAGATTACTCGATTTTTGGCCATATCAACAATAGTTACAAAAGTTTTACCTCTCCAAAACTGATAAAACTTTTTTTGAGAAGACCAGAATGGTGATATAAGTAGATGGTACTGGGAGTTCATACAGGTTATCTCTAAATGTTGAAAATTGATGACTAAAGAAATATTAACATAAGCTTATTATTTTATTTCAAAGAAATAGGTCTCAGGTTCTGGAAAAAGACATTTTGGAGTTGTAGAGAATTTACAGCTCAAAGGCGCAGGGAGAGAATTTATGATTGCACCTTTCTAAAGTAACTGCGCTAAGAAAAGGAAGGACAGAGGCCAATACTCAATAATAAACCTTTGTAAAGTGTAGTTAGATGAGACTGAGAATAGAAAGAGGGAGAATTTAATTTTATCTGAGGCTAATATAACATTGAAACCAAAACAGAAAAGAACATACTAAAAAGGAAAATTCAGGCCAATATCATTCATGGATATTGAAGTAAAACTCCCAAATAAAATACTAGCTACTATATCTAGGAATACATTTTAAAACTATGTGGGTTTTATCCTGGAAATGAAGAGTTGAATTTATTTTTATTTTTTATTTTTTAAAGATTTTATTTATTTTAGCTTGGTGATGGGTATTAAAGAGGGCACGCATTGAATGGAGCACTGGGTGTTATACGCAAACAATGAATCATAGAACACTACATCAAAAACTGATGATGTAATGTATGGTGATTAACATAACATAATAAAATTTTTTTTAAAAGATTTTATTTATTTGACAGAGCGTGAGGAGGGGGAAGCAGCAGAAGGAGAGGGAGAAGCAGGCTTCCCACCGAGCAGAGAGCCCGATATGGAGCTCGATCCCAGGACCCTGGGATCATGACCTGAGCTGAAGGCAGACACTTAACCAACTGAGCCACTCAGGTGCCCCAAAGAGTTGAATTTAGATTTAAGTATCTGTTAATGTAATTTACCATATAAACAGATTAAAAGAGAAAATCGACATGATCATTGCAATATTTGCTAAAAAAAGAAAAAGCATCCAATAGAATTCAGCACCAATTAATGAGCAAAAAAGAAAAAATAAAGTTAGAAAGCTACCAAGAGAAATTTTCTTTTCCTAGTAAAGGGTATTTACAAGCCCTATAGCAAATTCATAATAATGTAAACATTAGAAGCATATCTATCATTGTTAGCAGCATCAAATAAAAAAGAACTATAAGAATAAGTGTAAATAAAGATGCTCATGATTTTTATGGAGAAAATTATAAAACTTTATCAAAAGACATTAAAGATGACCTACATAAAAAAGAAATATGTTCATTAATAGTTTCATTATCATAGAGGTAGCTTTTCTCATTAATCTATATATTCAATAAGAATCCAAAGAAATCCTGACAGGGATTTTAATGAAATTGGACAAGCTGATTCTAAAATTAATATGGAAAAAAAAGTCAAGAATAACAAGACATTCCTGAGGAAGAACAGAGTAAGAGGACTTGTTTTATAATAAATCTTATTATAAACCTGTTTTAATGAATAGAGGGAGTATTGATAGAAGGCCCAAAAGCATGTTCTCACATATGTGGAAACTTGATCTATGAAATAAGTGGCATTGCAGTTAAGTGGAGAATGGATTTTGGAAATCGTAGAACAAAATAATACATAGAGGTAAAATAAAATTTGATTCCCATTTTATATAATACCCAGAATCAGTTTAAAGTAATTGCATAGGGGCACCTGGTTGGCTCAGTAGGTTAAGCATCCGACTCTTGATTTTGGCTCAAGGCCTTGATCTCAGGGTCATGGGATCGAGCTCTGCATTGGGCTCTGTGCTCAGTGTGGATTCTGCTTGTCCCCCTCCCTCTCCACCTCCCCTCGCTCTCTCGCTCTCTTGCTCTCGCTCTCTCTTAAATAAATAAATAAATAAATAAATAAATAAATAAATAAATAAATAA
>NW_023270305.1:62787429-62852087 GCF_011800145.1 Mirounga leonina
TAAATAAATAAATAAATAAATAAATAAATAAATAAATAAATAAATAAATAAAATCTTTAAAAAAAATTAAAGTGCATAACCTAAATGTGAATCTTAGAATATAATTTAAGGAAATATTTTTGTGATTTGAGGGTTGAGAAGAATTTCTTAATGAAGACACACACACAAAAAAACCACAAACATAAATAAAAAGTGGTGAGTGTAAGTGTATTAATTTAGTCCATCGAAATATACCCTTTAACAAGTAAAAAGAAAAGGTCTCCAGTTAGAAGAAGAAATTTGCAAAACCTAATTACCAAATGACTGGAATACAGAACATATGATGTGTTCCTCCAGATCAATGAGAAAAGGACTAAAAAAAACAATTTAGAGATGGGGAAAATAGATTCACATTTTCTTATAAAATTAAACATTTGCTTATATTATCATATGATTCCTTGGTATTTACTCATAAAAATGAAAACTTAAGATCGCATACCAAAAACCTACAAGTGAATGTTCATAGCAGCTTTTTTTGAAATAGCCCAAAAGTAGAAACAATATGAATGCCCTCCAGTGGGTGATTGGATAAACAAAATATGGCATATCCATCCAGTGGAATACTACTCAACAATTAAGAGGAAAGAATTGTTGATGTATGCAGTTATTTAGATAGAGCTCGTGGGCATTATATAAATGAAAAAAAATCAAATCTCAAAAGGTTGCATACTATGTGTTTCAATTTTTGTAACATTCTCAAAATGGCAGCATTACAGTGATGGAGAAAATATCATTGGTTTCCAGGCATCAGGGTTTTTGAAGAGACGCTATAACTGCAAAGGCAGAGCCTAAGGGAGTTTCTTTGGGATGATCAAACAGTTCTCTATCCTTATTGTGGTAGTGATTAAACAAATCTTTATTTCATAGAACTCCTTGCATGCGTGCACACACACACACACACAAGTTAATGCATGGAAAAACAAATAAGATCTGAAGAAGGTATGTGGTATATTTAGTACGGCACTGCCGGTATCCCAATCTTGATAATTGTTCTATGGTTACGGAATATGTTATCATTGAAGGAAGCTGAGTGAAAGTCCTACAGCAGATACTCTATATTATTTTTTGAACTTCTTTGTGAATCTGAAATTCTTTCTAAACAAAAAGATAAAGAGGACATAGAAGCCAGCTTGAAACATCTCCTACTGGTCAAATCTGGGATAATTAGAACATCAGAATAAACAGTGATAGTAACAGAATATGTGTTCCAACAAACAGTAAGACAGAATTAGACGTGCAATATTTATTGGGGGAAGGGCCTATGAAGGATAAAGGAGAGAGAGCAGAAATAGGCAGGGAGAGCCTCGTATGCAATGGAAAACTGACTCCTATGAAGGAGAGATGGAAGGAAGGAGAAGGAAAGTTCTCAGATTATAGTGCAGCTCTGAGAAAGTCTTATCCAACCTGATGGCCAGTCCAAGAGAAGATTGCATATTTACAGGAAGCTTGTATTGGGCATAAATGGCCCAACCGTAGCACCTCTGCCATGCCTAGCATTGACCAGGAACAGCACTCCCCTGAGAGCATGGCTTTGTCATGAACATGCAAGGGATGTGAAGGTGCAGCAATAGGAGGCTGTCAGACATCCACATCCTCAGAACAGATTCTTGTTAAATATCTGAATGGTGCATTTCCATTATCACACAAAATAGAATTCACTGAATTAAAATGAGTCCATGAATCCGTACTGGTAGAATTTTATAAATAGATAAATGAAGAAAAACTCTTTTTTTATATAAAATGCCAATGGATAAATGGAGAAGAAAGTCACTACTTAGCCACTATCATAGTAAAAATAGTAAAAACTGATGAGTCAGGCAAGAACCATCAATGGATGCTAAAATTAATAACTAAAGGTTTGATGAGGAAAGAGCATATTTAGATAGCAATGTTGGTGGGAATGTAAATTGGTACAGCTGCTACGGAAAATGGTATGGGGGTTCCTTAAAATATTAAAAATAGAATTACCATATGATCCATCAGTCCCACTTCTAGACATATATTCAAAGCAAATAAGAACAGATTCTTGAAGAGATATCTGAGCTCCCATATATAAACAGAATCTTATCCATGAGGAAGGACCTGCTGTGGACAACATGGATGGATCTTGAGGTTATTATACTAAGTGAAATAAGTCAGAGAAAGACAAATATGTATAATATTACTTTTATGTGGAATCTAAAAAAGCCAAACTCAGAGAAATAGAGACTAGAATCGTGGTTACCTGGAGCTGGCAGATGGGGAAGAAGAGGACACATTAGTCAAAGAGTACACATTTCCAGTTATATGAATAAGTTCCGGGGACCTAATGTACAACATAGTGATTATAGTTAATAATACTGTGTTACATACTTGAAAGTGGCTAAGAAAGTAGATTTTAGATGTTCTCACTGCAAAAAAGAAATGGTAATTATTTAACATGATGCAGGTGTTAGCTAATAGTATGGTGGTAATCATATTGCAATATATAAGCGTATCAAATCAACACATTGTAAACCTTAAACTTACACAATGTTATGTCAATTATGTCTCAATAATGCTAGAAAGAGAGAAAAAAATTAAATTTTGTGTATTGGGTGATATTTTTTATAATGTATGAAATGATGGTAGTAAGTTTTTGTTTAAAATGATCAGGATGGGTGAACCACAGGTATTCTACCACTCAGCAATATATATACATTTTAAAAATTATAGTGTTTTGCTGCAGATAGAGATGGTTCTCTGTTCCAAACAGATCAGTCTATTTAAATTATAATTTGGACTCTTATTGTCAGTATCCCAATACATGTTGAACAAATTAAAATAACATACAAAAAAGGGCAGTTGGGACATCTATTAGAACTATTATAAGGTTAATTACCTTCCCTGTGTTAAAAAATTCGCAATGGAAAAATACAGGTTACTTCATAATAGAGACATAGAGTTTAATGCAACAAGAAGTAACAAAAGTAAAGAAAACAGGAGTGTCAGCAGCTAGATGATGAATTTCATAGCCTCAGAATCTTTGCATTTCCGTGTTGGAGATTCCCCGATCCCTAAGTATTTCTATTTTAGAATAACATATCTAGCAAGCTGATGCTTTCTTTTCCAGTTACTTTCACAATTATAATCACATTTCATGCTCACTAAAGTGCTGTTAGAGTCTGAAGGCAAATTTAAGATTTATGATGAAATGAGAGAATGACAATGTTGTAGTGGAAAGGAACTTTTGGCACTTTTACTCAACTATTTTTTAGGTTATTTTTATGCAGTTATCACAATGAATAAAATGGTTGTAGGCAATATGAGCAGAAATGAAACCTTGAAATTAACTTAATCAGGCAGGCTATTTTATATTGCTGATTTGTATTTGCTTGAGCTTCTTGGGATCAGGTACCGTGAACATAAATAGGACCGTTCCTAGGAAGGAAAAATAAGGTTTGATTGTGACAGATGATACTGACCAATTCTCTATAGCTCTAAGTGCCTAGATGTATAGGTTTATTGTAATGTGCTGCCTGTCTAACTGCTAGGACAGAAATAAATTATTGCATTTTTTTCAGAAAGCATGATTCACCCTTGGCCAGTAAAAAAGTAATCCTTCTCTTCTTTGAACTCCCATTGGCCCTTCTCTCTACTTTTCTTAGAATACCCATAACTCTCTGATACTATTAGGATCTGATTTTATATGTTAGACTGTAAGGTTTTGATGGCAAGAAGAACAGTATCTTTGCCCTCCTTGTACTCTCCACAGTACCTAGCACAAGGTCTTGTGAAAACAGGCATTTAGTCACAATTATTGAGTGAAACTATAGGACATGATAAACTGGTCCCCCAAATGATCTCTTAGGCCGTTCTGCCATACACTCTGTATGAATGGAGGAGGCCACTTCTAGCTTTGGGTCTCCAGTGTTTGTTCCCTAAGGCAAGCACTTGAACAGTCCATTACCAGGCCTATGGAAATATCTCATAGATATTCACATACCTGGGATGCGTAAGTGCCAGCAATTAAAAATAAATCCAGATAACAAAACTGGAGATAATGATAGGGGATGCTTGATGTGAGAAATATCATAACCCACGTAGGAAAAAAGGGGGGAAAAAGAGGCTAATTAAGGGATAATCTCAGTGTGTTAACAAATGGCAGAAAGGTAAAAAAAAAAAATCTTCCCCGTTCAATGATAATATGGGCTGTGAGCTTAGCCATGAGTCTTCAGAAAAGAGGATTGGGGTTCAGTGGTCTACTAGACAGATTTTATTTATTCATGGCCTTTTTGGGTAAAAGACAAAAAGTTGTGAGCATAATTCCTTCGAATAGTACATAATTTATTGAGGGTAAAACAGTGAGATACCAAGGAAGAAGTGGGGTGGACAGTAGGCAAATTTCCTTCAGAAGAGTGCAGGATGGTACAATGTGTTATTTATAAAATGACGTGTTGTCATATGAACAGACATCATCACATATGAAGAAAAATGGCATTTAGTTGTGATAACTCATCCTCTAAAAATGTAAGTTGCAGAATTGCCATTGGAAGTTCTGGTTGCAAAATAAGCACTTGTGTTATTTCCCATTACTCTTTGATGTTCCACTAAAGGTCAGACATTCTTCATGTACATTGAAGGAATAACAGAAACGAGGGCCACTATTCCCTTGCATAAACACTTTTTTTTTTTCTACTGGACTGATCTACTAATGCACCTCTACATGTCTGTCTTTTTCCTACTACTCTGTCTTTGGTCACACTAACCCCCTGCAAGTGGAATGTTCTCTTCTTCCTTGCCTTTACTTAAACCTATAGCCATTTTTCATGATTGCAAATATTATCTACTTGAAGATATATATGTTTTTTATCTTTAAACATTTTTTACTTGAATACATTCTTCATATCATTGCTTTGGTATTTATCAGTGAAATTTACTGTGAGTTGTAACTCACTGTATTGTATTTCATTGTATTGTAATTTCTTTGTTTTACAATGGATCTCAAGTATTTTGAGGGAAATGGATTGCCTTCTGACACACGCACATCAAGGTTACAATCCCCTTCACTGTCCTGCTAAAGAATTGAAAAAAAGGTTATTTCCAACATTTCTTTGCTAAGATTATTCTCATGAGAACTGATTGTCAGGAAGTCACCTCTTAACTGCAATTTTTCATATATGTAGTACTCAGCCAAGATTTAATGGTTGCTTATAGGGAAACTGTAGATCTTTGGATCTGGCGAGGTTAGGGGCCAGAGCTACTGCTACCAATAGCTACTGGTCGATTGGCCAGGCACCAAGGTAAGTGGGTAGTGCAAGATCCTGGGTCTGCTTCTCCCCAGCATTGACAGCGTTCATACTGTGCACACAGTTAAATTAAAACCTTGAGAAAAAGCAAAAATGATAGTATGCTTTTAAGATATACTTATCTGAATGGGAAATGCAGTTATTATACACACACACACATATATATGGGAAGGAACACACGTAAGCTCCAAGAAGCTTGGTGAATAGGTTTTTAGGGTTAGTGCAGGTTTTACTGAATCTTGGTAATTAAGTAATTAATCCATTCTTTTTATTTTCTGTTAAGTTGAATTCCCACTGTATGCCAGCTATTGAGCTAAACGTAAATGCAATTAAATTTTGGAGTTAAGCTGCCAAAATTAAATTGTGTTTGTATAATATCTAAACAATGTGGGTATTAGCAAGTTTCTTAACTTTTTAAGTCTCAGTTTTCCTGTAAAATGGAAATATCCCAGTAATCAGCTCATATGATTAATTTGAGCATGACACAAATTAATGTTTTTACTAATGTGTGTTGTGTTTATAAGTACTTAATAAAATAGGTATTTTTGTTATTACTAATGTTCTTATCATTGACTTACACTCTGTTATTACTCTTACGATTATCATTAACTTGGATTTTCTGTAGATCTGTCCATAAAATTATCTAACTACCAAGTTATTAGTGGGGCCATCTTACCAAAATTAAGTACTGAAGAGTTGATTATTGACCTTTCAGCAGTTTTAACTACAGTCTTTGTATCTATGTTAGACATGCACATATTCAGTTACATTATATATAATGGATATTGTTCTGGTTATATAGAAATAAATAAAGACTAAACAAATGAGAAAAGCCAAAGCTGTTAATTCAGAGTTTGCTATAGCAAGGGAGTCAGCCACCACCGCTTGTGCTTTGGCAGAAACTCAGAGGCAGGCAGAGAAATGGGAAAGCTTTACAGTGACAAAACAGGAAGGCTTCACATGTGCCCTGTTGGGAGGCTGTTGGAGTGGGGAAGCTTGTAAGTGCACGAACTAAAAGCAGGGCATCCTCTGTGAGTGGTGAGTGTACATACTTGGCTTCCTCTGGATGGTTCTCAATTTGAAGTTGGAACGAAGATTTGGAAAGTTGTCAAGTCATAGCCATTTGGGGCTGATTGTTGCAGGGGTTACTGTTTGACTTCCTGGATTGCTTCTAAAGATAGTAGTGTGACTTCCTATAAATCTCATTTATAGCCAGCTGGCTTCTTAGTCTGGTTATTGGGTTTGTGGACAGCTTGCCGTAAGTTGTGGGTCAGAGCTGTATTTTTATATATGGTCTCATCATCCATTTACATAATCAGTCTCCCTGAAGTGTAGAGTCTGGAGCTAGAGTACATACCTTACTAATATGTGACCTTACGCAAACTGGTAAATCTCTTTATGCTTCAGTTACTTAACCTGCCAAATGGAATCAGAGTAGTTATTAATATATGCAGTTATTTTTTTTTTAAAGATTTTCTTTATTCATTGGAGAGCGAGCAAGAGAGAAACAGCATGAGAGAGGAGAGGGTCAGAGGGAGAAGCAGGTTCCCTGCCGAGCCGGGAGCCCGATGTGGGACTCGATCCCAGGACCCTAGGATCATGACCTGAGCTGAAGGCAGTCGCTTAACCAACTGAGCCACCCAGGCGCCCAATATATGCAGTTATTTTAATAATTAAATGAGTTAATATATGTAGAGCCCTTAAAACAGTACCTAGCACAAAGTATTAGATTTTATTCTATTATATAATCAGTAGAATAGAAGAACATCTCTTGGATGTCATTCATAGGATATTACATTTCTTCACCTGCCTCTTAAATTTTAATAATACCATTTTGTGCCAATACAAGTTCTACTTTCACTTAAGGTGTAGAGTATTATCTCAGGTAAATTCCCACCGAATAAAAAAAGATATATTTCCTTAGAAGCCATGTAAATTGTCAACTCTTCACTATATTTTACCCTGTGACCTAGCAGTGCACCCTAGTGGGTGGAACATATTTCACTACCCATCCATACTGGTCATACAACTTGCTTTTGCTAAAGAAATACTTGTGGACCTGATGTGAGCAGAGGCCTTAAGTGTATTTGCACAATTTGGCTTCCTCTCTTGTGTTCCTCTCATTGTCATGAGAAGTGCATGTCCCTGAAAGCTAGCATCCCTTTAGTCTGAGCCCCACAGCAAGTTAGGCGAGGCAGATCTGAACCCTCCGACAACCCAGAGCCAAGCCCAGTCTACCCTGAAGCAGAACGCCTCAGCAGACCCTCAGATCTGTGAGAAAGATGAATGCTCACTGTTGTAAGCCAGGGGGTTCAGGGAGTAGTTTGTTATGCAGCATTACTACAATAACAGCCCAACGGAGAGGAATGATAGGTTAAATCTTTCACTCACAGTTTTGTCATTACTGGATGAAATGAGCCGTTTGTCTCTTTAATGAGCGGGAGTCTTGAGGAATTGAGACAGAAAATTGTAATGTCTTGATAAGGTACAAGTGATTGGTAAAGTTGGGGTTCATGAGGCGCTGTCGTGTGATATGTTGCTCACTGAGGCTAGTAGAGGATCCAGCGGTCTGAGGGCATTAGGGGCACAGAGGGAGGAGTCACATTGAGAGAGAGTTTGAGCAAAAGAAAACAAGGGACGGAAGTGAATGTATATTTCACTTTGTTGTTTCAAATAGGTAAAATGAAAGAGTTAATTTATCTGCCCAAAGTGAGTATTCCAAAACAGCAGGGAGAAACCTGTACTTAGAAATAAAAATTACTCATGGGTAATAATAATAAATCAGAAAAACATACACTTTTGAAAAAAATCTCCAATCATTTTATGGAAGAAAGTCAACCAATTGTTTCATGCTGGTCATCGGCATTTCCTATTCATGAGAACACAAAAGCATTGTCTTCAGAAATCCTGTATGTATCTGAACTGCTTTTGCAGTTCTGGCATCAGAATACATTTTAATTCCGTGCAACTCTACATGATTTTGTTTACAATAACAACCTTTGAAGTGGATTGTCAGCATGGTGCAGCTAATTCCTTCTTATGTCTCTATGTCACATGTAGGTGAAGTTTCTGAGTGAAGCATCAGAATATATACAGAGAGAAACATTATTTTCTTGGCAATGCAGAACCACTGCCTTATGTTCCAAACCAGACAAGGTGTGCAGTATTATTCATAATTATCTTTATTCATTAGAATTCTCTGAATTTCAGGTAGTGGTCACATTTACCCAGTGAGTGGGCTTGGCTATACTCCCACCAATCCCAATGCAGTATATTTCTCTTAACCATTGTTTTTATTTGGCAAAGCAATAGGCTCAATGAACTCATTGTCAGTACAGGGTAGGGCTTAAAATAAAATTTGCAGACAAAGGAACGTTAATAAAAGTGAGAAAATGAAAAGGTGTACTCCAATAAGGATTAGTCATAATTACAATAAAGTGAATTCATTTGTCACAAAGAAATCAAATGCTTTCTGTAATAATGGCTAGAAGTAGAAATACAATCACCAAAAGTGTACCAAAAATCTTCCATGTCTATATTAACCTCTCTTTAGCTTACCCTTTCTTTCCATCTATCTTCAATGCTGCTTTGGAAAAGAATTTATAAACAAATCTACCTTGTGGTCTCAATGACAGATAATAGCTTGATATGTTGCTATTTGAGCTTTAGCAAAAATAATTATTTCTAATCACAGGGAACGAAGCTAAACTAGTGGTACTCCAGATAACTATGTAGAATTATTGAGTTGAATGTTCTTAGGTGAAAGGTTGGGGCAGAACAGAGCTTCCTCTCATATTTTCAGTTAGTTCAAAGCTGGTTGCCCACACTGACTGTCATACCTGAGTACCATCGATAAGTATAATCTCTTTCATGACTTTCTCATAAAACATTGACAAAAGCACATAAAATCTGTATCTCAGATTTAGGTATTTTAAGCAAAGCCCCCTGATACTATCAAGCATACTTTCTCCCATCACCCCATATTCCATGTGTGTGTGTATGCATGTGAATGTGTGTGTGTGTGTGTGTGTGTAAAGGATCAGGTAAACCAGAAGTATAGGTACATGTATTCTATATTCAGGGATACCATGTTTGCTAGCTCCTGGTCACTACTTACCTTACATGATTGACCTGTAATTGATACTGTTCTTCTGTATGTTCTATATTTTCAAAAGACTGTAGTCCTAGCAGTGGGATTCTATGCTAGTTTTATTTTCCTTTTCATAATATTTTTCCCTATTGTCTGGCTTATTTTCACAAGTAAGAATATATTTTCAAACAGACAAAACAATGAACCTATTTCTATATTTATAACACTAACTTTTTAAAGACTGACAAAAGTAAAAAAAAAAAAAAAAGATGTAATACTGGCCCTTAAATCCCACACACAATCTCTGATGATGTATTTTTTATTTTTTTCCAAGTTTTTATTTAAATTCCACTTAATTAATATACAGTGTGATATTAGTTTCAGGTGTAGAATTTCATGATTCAGCACTTACGTACAACACCCTGTGCTCATCACAAGTACACTCCTTAATCCCCATCACCTATTTAACCTATCACCCCACCACCTCCCCTCTGTCTGATGATATATTTTTAAATCAAACTAGTGCTTTAAAAATTTGAATAACAGGGGTGCCTGGGTGGCTCAGTCACTTAAGTGTCTGCTTTAGGCTCAGGTCGTGAACCGGCGGGGGGGTCCTGGAATGCCCTGTATCAGGCTCCCTGCTGGGTGGGGGTGTCTGCTTCCCTCTCCCTCTGCCTGCCACTCCCCTTGCCTGTGCTCTCTCTCTCTCTCTCTCTCATGCTCTCTCTCTCTCTCCAATAAATAAATAAAATCTTTAAAAAATAATAAATATTTGAACAACGGAAATATACAAATAAAATGTAAAAATGTTCTACCATCACCTACCTCCAAAGATAACCACTGGTGTCACTACTTCTCATGTATATAAATCTAGAAAATAATTTTATGTTTATTCCATTATATATGTGTATGTTCGTGTATGGATTGTTTTTTCACTTCAAATACCCTAGAATCTTTACATAAATGCACATAGGTATGTAATGTGTATTTTTTTCAAATGCACAGTTTGTCATTGTACAGTATATCCCTATTGATGGTCATTTAGGTTGTTTCAGGTTTTTACCCATTATGGACATTTAGTTCTTGTTTTTTATATCTACAAACTGTGCTAAAGTGAATATCCCTGTCTATTTATTTTGGGATCTTTTGTCAACCATATTGCACAGTCATCTTACCAGCTATGGGGCCCTGAGTTAAATGTATTATATTAAAATGTTTTATAGACATTGCCTAGATGCTTTTAAAATGGTTACAGCAATTTCTACTGCCTCCAACAGTGCATACTTACCTATGTCCTGCCTAATGCTGGCCTTACAAAATTTTTAAATTTTTTGACAATTTTAAAGGTAGAAACTATCCCCATTTGCTTTGAAGTTAACATGGTAGTTGAGCATATTCTTATGTTTTTTGGCCTTTTGTATTTATTTTCAGTGAAATCAGTGGTCATTTGTCTTCATTTATAAATTGTGTCTTGTTTTTATTGATTTCTAAAAGTTATTTTCATTTTGGGGAAAAATAAGAAGGAAGAAGGGACGGAAGGAAGGAAGGAGGAAAGGAAAAAATTAACCCACCAAGAATATACTTTTCGAACACAGTATCTTACCACAAGCTAATATGCATAGTCACTCCAGTTTAGACACGTTTTGAATGTGTGCTATGTGGAAAACACAGTGCTAGGTGTTACAGGGTAAGGGTAGGAAGATAAGTCAGAGAACTATAGAAATCACAAGAGTGAGAATTTGTTTATTGCTTTAAAAAGCTGGGCCTCAGCAGCAATATGCCTGAGAATTTTATATATCCTTTGAGTATTGCATTCCTTTAGAAAAGAAATGATGACTTTCTCTTTGTGCTAGACTGTATTCTTGTTCAAACTATTCACTGTCTCTCCCTGGGATGGTTGATAATTCCATCTCTCATTGTCAGCTCGCTTGACCCTGTGACCTGCACTGCCTCACCCTGAAATATTTAGGTTGATTTAGGGTGGTGCCAATAGAAAAGAAGCAAAATCAGGTGGAAAAACAAAAACAGAATATTATTCATTCTTACTTGGTTTTATGCACCGGAGAGAAGTTTTAGCTTAATAAAAATTCTGAAAATTTTCCAAACTGGATCTTTCAGACACAGTGTCTACCATCTGGGACATTTCTTTGAAAACATCTGGATAGTGATTAAATATTGTAGCTTCCAAGTAAACATCTAGCATCATATATATGCAACCTTAAAGTAGAATTACAATCAATTTCAAAAGACAATAAAATTAACAATTCCCAGACAACAGTTGCTTAGGGTTATGAAAATAAATAAGTATAAATCTCGTATTTTTTTTACTTTAACCCAGATGTGGTATTATGAATGTATCCATAATAACCAATCATGATGTGCTTTGACAAAATTTTTTCCTCAAATCATTGTTTCTTTTCTTAAGACTACAGTCAGTTTTTTGTTGTTGGTTTTGGTTTCTTTGTGTGTGTGTGTGTGTGTGTGTGTGTGTGTGTGTGTTATTTTGTTAGGCATTTCATTCACTGCTTTGAGCTGTGTACAGAGGTCAGGCTTTAAAAGTTGTATCCTGCTTGTGATCCCCAACTTCTATACTCTTTCCTTGCTTGCTTGCTTCCCTCCTTCCATAGTGTTTGTTGACAACCCACCATGTGCCATGTACTACACCAAGCATCAGAGATACAGCAGTGAACAGAACAGACAATGTCTCTGCTCTCTGGAAGCTTCCACTGTTGTGAGAAAGAAAAAAATGTACATACCAACATGTAACATCATGACAGATTATAAGTCCAAAAAAGAAAAATAAAGCTAAAGCATAGGGGTGATGTGGCATATTTCAGTTGGGATATTGGAATTCCTCTCTGTGTGTCATGAATGAGGTGAGGAAGTGAGCCAAACAAATTCATGAGGGCAAATTGGCTCAGACAGAAGTAACAGCAATACAGAGGCCCTGAGGTCAAAGTATGCTTTACATGTTGGAGGAATCAAGGAAGCCATTGTTGCTTAAAGGAGAGTGAGTGAGTGTGAGATTGGAGGAGGTACAATCAAAAACAAGATTTGAGATCATAACACATAAAGCTTGTTTTGTTGAAATCATGAAGCTTGTAGGACATGACAAGGGCCTGGATTTTCTAAGTGTGATGAGAAACCAATAAAAGGTTCTGAGCAGGAGTAATAACACCTGACTTATTTTAAAATGCTAGATGTATGAATTCCTAGCCTTAGGACATGTGTCAGGTTACTTAATTGCTCTGGGTCTCAGTTTCTTTGTGTGTAGAAAGGGGTTAATTATAATAATTCTATAGGGATGTAAAGATTTTACAAAAGTGGGACTCCTGGGTGGCTCAGTTGTTTAAGTGTCTGCCTTGGGCTCAGGTCATGAACCCAGGGTCCTGGAAGCCAGCCCTGTGCCAGGCTCCCTGTTCAGCGGGGTCTCTTTCTCCCGTTGCCTCTGCCCCTCTCCCTACTCCTGTGCTCTCTCCCTTTCCCTCTCAAATAAATAAATAAAATCTTTAAAAAAAAATCTTAAAAAAAAAATTACCTTTTGGAAATTGGAGGGGGAGATGAACCATGAGAGACTATGGATTCTGAGAAACAAACTGAGGGTTCTAGAGGGGAGGGGCGTGGGGGGATGGGTTAGCCTGGTGATGGGTATTAAAGAGGGCACGTTCTGCATGGGGCACTGGGTGTTATACGCAAACAGTGAATCATGGAACACTACATCAAAAACTAATGATGTAATGTATGGTGTTTAACATAACATAATAAAAAAAAACAAAAAAGGTAATTTGTGAAAAGCTCTCAGCACAGTGCCTGATACCTAGCAAATACTCAATAAATATTCTTTAGTTTCTGTTATTAGTATTGTTGCATAATCATCATTATTAGTAAGTAAGCCTATTAAAAGCCTCAAGAGGGAAAAAGACAATTGTTAGAGGATGCAGTAATTTAAAGTATGTGAAGACTGAGAAACTGTTGGACTATATGATAGAAAGTAATTTCTAGTTGTTGAAATAAAAATTGCAAAAAAGGGTGAAGGCATTGGTCAAATTAAAAATTTGCTTTTTTGCATCTGATTTCATTTTTATTACAATTGCTTATCTTAAAAAAAAAAACACTTTGGTAGTGCAAAAACCAAGTGGAGTAGTATGTGATCTTTGACCTAACTTTCATAACACATTTAGTAGTATTGTCTAATTGACTGCAGAAGTGTTAAAAATGGGGATATGTGTGAAGCAATTAACTAAAAATATGTGATTACTTGCTCTCACATGGTCCTGAAGTTAATGTACTGAATGCTGTTTTAGTTAGATATGCTTCTCTCACTTTATTTGTTAAATTTTTTATCAAAATAAATTTAATGATATAGTGTCAGTGAATTTTGAAAATGGAATTTTCTTTATAGCCCTGTTGATAAACACAGTTTTATTTATTGCTTTTTAAATTCAGATTCTAACATTTATTTTATGTTTGAAACTATAGATCAGCCAAGAGTAATAAATTTAGAGAATGCATACTACCACTGAATAATTTAGTGGGTTGAAAGCCTTTCCTCATTTTCCTATGAATGCCAATTAGAAAAAATTGGAATTCCTTTTTAGCTATCTTGTACATTATTATAATACTGTCTGGAGCCAAGCTGGGCTGTTAGTTGTCCATAGAAGTCTTACACAAAATTAAAATGTAAGTAGTTTCAAGTAGGATCATAATGCTTTTAAATATTTGGGTTTGATGACTTGGATTCAGGATGGGAGGTGTGTGGGAGGTGGGGGGAGGAGAAAGCTTAGAAGTGCAGACTGATATGAAAGCCCATTAGCTAAAATTATCTTATAATAGGCTGAAAGAGGTTGCATACCCAAAGTCATTTGGCCAGCCCGTCATGCAGACAGTTTAAATGACCATTTGAAATGTTCAGAGGAACATGATCTCAGACAGAGAAGACTCTTACGGACTTCCAGAGGCACCAGTTCCCAATGGAAAGCACGTGGAAAAATGAACAGTGTCTAACACCTAGCCAGAGTACGTCAGCATGTTGATCAATGAAGATGTTTTTCAATACAGTGTTACTATAGTTATTTTTTAGTATTACTAAGCATACCAAGGGAGAGTCGTGTTTACTATTTCCTTTATTTTTGAGATTTCCATATTAGGGAAATAGAAAGTTCAAGTCTAACAGACTTGTACACACACACACACACACACACACATCTACTGTCAGTATATGTATGAACATGCATGCTTTTCCAGGTCTGCTCTTTAAGTGGGAAGTAGCATTCAAATCCCACTCCTTCGAATATCTGAAATACATCTTCTGTTGAAATCAGCCTACATTTTGTTGAAGGGAAAGTACAAAATGCAGTGAATTGAAAGCTAATATTTGCTACACTAATAGGATATATAGAGGAATCTATCTCTGTCTCTCTCTCTACATATATGTTTATTTGATGTTTTTGTAGGAAAAAGCTGGAAAACTTTATATATTTTTGAAAATAAAATATCATTTTTAACTCTTTCAGATTTATTGAGGTATTTTTTTTTAATATTCTAGTAGGGTTAACATACGGTGTTACATTAGTTTCAAATGCACAATATAATGATTCAACACTTACACACATAAGTCACTGCTCATCATGGTAGGTGTACACTTAATCCCCTTCATGTTGTTCACCCATCCCCACCCACCTCCCCTCTAGTAACCATCAGTTTGTTCCCTATAGTTAAGAGTCTGTTTTTTGGTTTGTCTCTTTTTCCCTTGTTCATTTCTTTTGTTTCTTAAATTCCACAAATGAGTGAAATCATATGGTATTTGTCTTTCTCTGACTTATTTCACTTAGCATTATTCTCTCTGGATCCCTCCATGTTGTTGCAAATGGCAAGAGTTCATTCTTTTTTAGGGCTAATATTCCATTGTATATCTTTACCACTTTATCCATTCAAATATCAGTGGTCACTTGGGTTGCTTCCATAATGTGGCTAATTGTGAATAATGCTTCAATACACATAGGGTGCATATATCTTTTCAAATTAGTTTTTTTGTATTCTTCAGGTAAATACCCAGTAGTGGAATTACTGGATCATATGGTAATTATATTTTTAGTTTTTTGAGGAAGATGCACACTTGTTCTCCACAGTGGCTGCAACAGTTTGCATTCCCACCAACAGTGCAAGAGTTTCTTTCTTCTCTACATCCTCTCCAACATTTGCTGTTTCTTGCATTTTTCACTTTAGCCATTCTGACGTGTGAGGGGATATCTCCTTATAGTTTTGATTTGCATTTTCCTGATGATGAGTGTTGTTGAGCATCTTTTCATGTGTCTGTTGGCCACCTGGATGACTTTTTTGGAGAAATGTCTCTTCATGTCTTCTGTCCATTTTTAATTGGATTATTTGGGTTTTGTTTTGTTTTGTTTGGTGGTAAATTGTATAAATTCTTTATATATTTTGGATACTAACCCTTTATTGGATATGTCATTTGCAAATATCTTCTCCCATTCAGTAGGCTGTCCTTTAGTTTTGTTGATTATTTCCTGTACTTTTTATTTTGATGTAGCCCCAGTAGTTTATTTTTGCTTTTGTTTCCCTTTCTTTAGGAGACATATCTAGAACAATGTGCTATAGCCCATGTCAAAGAAATTACTGCCTGTGCTGTGTTCTAGAATTTTTATGGCTTCAGGTCTCATATCTAAATCCTTAATCCATTTTGAGTTTATTTTTGTATATGGTATAAGAAAGTGCTCCAGTTTCTTTCTTTCTTTTTTTTTTTTTTTTGCATGTAGCTGTTCAGTTTTTCCCAACACCATTTGTTGAAGAGACTGTTTTTTCCATTGCATATTCTTATCTCCTTTGTCAAAGATTAATTGACCATGTAATTGTGGATATTTCTGGGCTCTCTATCCTGTTCCATTAATCTATTCGTCTATTTTTATGTCATACTGTTTTGATTATTAAAACTTTGTAGCATATCTTGAAATATGGGATGTGGTATCTCCCACTTTGCTCTTCTTCTTCAAGATTGCTTTGGCTGTTTGGGGTCTCCTATGCTTCTATACAGATTTTAGAATTATTCTAGTTCTGTGAAAAATTCTGTTGGTATTTTGATAGGCATTGCATTAAATCCATACACTGCTTTGGGTAGGATGGACATTTTAACAAAATTTGTTCTTCCAATCCATGTTCATGATATATCTTTCCATTTGTTTGCATCATCTTCAATTAGTTTCATTAATGTTTCATAGTTTTCAGAGTATAGGTCTTTCAGCTCTTTGGTTAAATTTATTCCTAGTTATTTTATTATTTTGGGTACAATTGCAAATGGGATTGTTTTCTTAATTTCTCGTTCTGCTACTTCATTATTAGTGTATAGAAATGCAATGATTTCTGTGTATTGATTTCTGTATCCTGTGACCTGAATTCATTTATCAGTTCTAGTATTTTCTTGGAGTCGAGGGCTTTCTATATGTAGTCTCATGTCATCTGCAAATAGTGACTTTTATTCCTTTTTCTTGTCTGATTGCTGTGGCTAGGACTTTCAGTAGTATGTTGAATAAAGGTGGTGAGAGTGGACATCCTTGTTTTGTTCCTGACCTTAGGGGGAAAACTTAGTTTTTCCCCATTGAGTATGATATTTGCTGTGGGTTATTAATCTATGGTGGTTTTCATTATGTTGAGGTATGTTCCCTCTAAACCTACTTTATTGAAGGTTTTTTTCATGAATGGATGTTGTACTGTGTCACATGCTTTTCCTGCATCTATTGAAATAACTGTATGGTTTTTATCCTTTCTCTGTTTGATGTGATGTATCACATTGATTGATAGGCAAACATTGAAGCACCATTGCATTCCAGCAATAAATTCCATTTGATCATGGTGAATGATTTTTTTAATGTATTGTTGGGTTCAGTCTGCTAATATTTTGTTAAGGATTTTTGCAACTATGTTCATCAGAGATATTGACCTGTAGTTCTTTTTTTTGGTAGTGTCTTTATCTGATTTTGGTATCAGGGTAATGCTGGTCTCATACAATGAATTTGGAAGTATTCCTTCCTCTTTTATTTTTTGGAATAGTTTGAGAAGAATAGGTATTAACTTTTCTTTAAATGTTTGTTAGCATTTACCTGTGAAGCCTTCTGGTCCTGTACTTTCTGTTGGGAGTTTTTTATTTATTGATTTAATTTCTTTGCTGGTAATCGGTCTGTTCAAATATTCTATTTCTTCCTGATTTGGTTTTGGGGATGTTTCTAAGAATATATCCATTTCTTCTAGGTTGTCTGATTTGTTGGCATATAATTTTTCATAATATTCTCTTACAATCCTTTATGTTTCTGTGATGTCTGTTATTTCTCCTTTTATCATTGATTTTGTTTGAGTCTTTTTTTTTTTTATGTCTTTTTAAAGAACCAGCTCCTGGTTTCACTGATCATTTCTATTGTTTTGTTGTTGTTGTTGTTTGGTTGGTTGTTTGTTTTTAGTTTCTGTTTTGTTTGTTTCCTGCTCTAATCTTTGCTCCTTCCACTGGTTTGGGGTTTTGTTTGTTCTTCTTTTTCTGCTCCTTTAGGTGTAAGGTTAGCTTGTTTATTTGAGATTTTTCTTAGTCTTTGAGATAGGCTTTAAATAGCTTTAACTTTCCTCTTAGAACTGCTTTTGCTGCATCCCAAAGATTTTGGACTGTTGTGTTTTAACTTTCATTTGTTTCCGTGTATTTTTTTTTAATTTCCTCTTTGATTTCTTGGTTGACCCATTCATTGTTTAATACCATGTTATTTAACCTCCATGTATTTCTATTCTTTCCAGAATTTTCTTGTGATTGATTTCTAGTTTCATAGTGTGTTAGAAATGATGCACACTATGACTTCAGTCTTTTTGAATTTGTTGAGACTTGTTTTGTGACCTAATATGTGATCTATTCTGGAGAATGTTCTATGTGCACTTGAAAACAATGTGTAATCTGCTGTTTTAGGATTGAATGTTTTGATTCAATATGTCATTCAAAACTACTGTTTCCTTGCTGATTTATTAGGTAATTGTCCCCTACTATTTTTATTATTGCTATCAATTACTTCCTTTGTGTTTGTTAGTAGCTGCTCCCATGTTAATAGGGTGCTCCCATATTGAGTGCATATCTATAATTATTAGTTCTTCTTGATGGATTGTTACTTTTATGATTATATAGCATCCTTCTTTGTCTGTTGTTATAAACTTTGTTTTAAAATCCATTTTGTCTGATATGAGTATTGCCACCTCAGCTTTGTTTTCACTTCCACTTGCATGATAAATGCTTTGCCATCCCTTCACTTTCAATCTGCATGTGTCTTTAGTTCTGAAATGAGTCCCTTGTAGGCAACATATAAATGGATCTTGCTTTTTTATTCATCCAGTCACACTATGTCTTTTAATTGGAGTATTTATTCCATTTATATTCAAAGTAATTATTGATAGGTATGTGCTTATTGCCATTTTGTTACTTGTTTATGGTTGCTTTTGTAGTTCTTCTCTGCTCCTTTCTTGTCTTGCTCTTCTCCCCCATGATTTGCTGACTTTCTTTAGTGATATACTTGGATTCCTTCCTCTTTATTTTTTGCATATCTATGAACGGTTTTTGATTTGTGGTTACCATTAGGTTTGTATATAACATCTTACACATAAAGCATTCTATATTAAGCTGATGGTCACTTATGTTTGAACCCATTCTTTGCTCCCCCAACCCTGTATTAGGTATATGGTATCATAATTAACATCCTTTAATTTTGTGAAAATTTGACTGATTTTTATAGATATACTTAATATTATTGCTTTTGTCCTTCCTACTTTTTAAAAAAAGATTTTATTTATTTATTTGTCAGAGAGAGAGTGTGTGCACAAGCATGGGGAGCAGCAGGCAGAGGGGAAGGGAGAAGCCAGGCCCCTGGGATCATGACCTGAGCCAAAGGTAGATGCCTAACCAACTGAGGCACCCAGGCATCCCTGTGCTTCCTACTTTTTATACTCCATCTTATGGTCTTTCCTTTCCACTCAAAGAGTCCCCTTTAACATTTCCTGTAGGGCTGGTTTAGTAGTCATGAATTCCTTTAACTTTTGTTTGTCTGAGAAATTATATTTTCTTCTGTTCTGAATGATAGCCTTGCTGGATAGAATATTCTTCACTGTGGGTTTTTTTTGTTTTTTTTTTGTTTGTTTTTTTTTTCCTTTCAGCACTTTGAATATATCATGCCACTCTCTTCTGGCCTGCAAAATTTCTGCTGAAAAATCAGCTGATAGCCTTTTGGGGTTTCCCTTGTTTGCAACTATTTTCTTGTCTCCTGCTGTTTTTAAATTTTTTTCTTTATCACTACTTTTTGGCATTTTAATTACTATGTGTCTTGGTGTGGACCTCCTTGGGTTGATTTTCTTGGAGGCTTTCTGTGCCACCTGGATATGAATTTCTGTTTCTAGGAAGTTTTCAGCTATTACTACTATAAATAAATTTTCTGTCCCCTTTTCTCTTTCTTCTCCTTCTGGGATCTGTATAATGTGAATGTTGTTATGCTTGTTGGTGTTGCTGAGTTCCCGAAGTCTATTTTCATTTATTATTTTTTTTCTTGTTCAGCTTAAATGCTTTCCATTACTTTGTCCTCCAGATTACTGATAGGTTCTTCTGTTTCCTCTAGTCTACTATTTTTTCCATCTAGTGTATTTTTAATTTTAGTTATTGTGTTCTTCATCTCTGATTGTTTTTTAATATATATTTTCATTCTCTTTATTTGTCTCACTGATATACTCCACTCTTTTATCAGGTCCAGTGTGTATCTTTATGGTCAATACTTTAAATTCTCTCTCAGGTATATTACTTATCTCTGTTTTTGCCTAGGTCTCTTGGTTTGATTTTGTGCTGTTCTTTCATTTGGGACATATTCCTCTGTGTCCTCATTTTGTCTGTGTCTGTTTATGTGTGTTAGGAAAGTCAGCTATGTCTCCTGCTCTTGAAAATAGTGGCCTTATAAAGAAGAAGTCCTGTAGTGCCCTGCAGTGCAATGTCCTGTGTTCACCGGAACCTGGTGCTTCAAGTTTGTATCCCATGTGCGTTGCATGTGCCCTACTGTGTGGCTGAACCACATTTGCCTTCAGTCCGGTTGTCCACAATGGTTCTCTTTTCTTGTTGTGGGCAGGGTTTGGTCCCTGTGTTGTTAGTAGGCCAGTCTGGGGCCAACTTGTGCTTGAGCTGAGTCAGACCAGGCATTTGCCAGAGATGTGGTAGCAACTAACTGCTGGGTACTTTCCCTGTGTTGTCCTAAGAAGCTTTTGTTGGTGGTTGATCCCTGCAGTCAAACCCAATGTCTGCCACCAGCACACTGCTGGGGCTGCAGGAGGACTGGTACATGTAGTTATCTTACCCTGTGTCATAGGCAAGAGTAACTTGGGAGTGGTGCTGTTTCCTGTTGGAGCTGCTTGTACCCTGCCAGACTGTGGTACTGCTTGGAATGGGCTCTGGCCAAAAGCATATTAAAAGAGGCAGGTCCCCAGGAGAACTTGGGGGCAGGGCTGGCATTGTTAACAAGGTTTGTGCAGGTCTGTTGTGGGACGGGCCCTAGAGCCACGGCCTGGCTGGAGGGGCTGTGTCTATAAGAGAATGCAGGGGCAGGGTGTGCTATTAGCAAGTTAGGTAGTGAGTGTTGGAGCTGTGCTGGTTCCCACAGATGTCCATGTGTCTAGGCTCAGGGGCAGGGGAGGGAAATGTCCCTGCCAGCTCTCTTCTTCTTGGAGAAGTCTTCCAAGCATCCCTGCCCTTCCAGCATAAGCTCTGGTATTATTAAACATACCTCCCTCCTGTATAACCCAGGTGTTTTTCAAACTCCTACTTTTATGCTATATCTCAGTGATACTGTTTGTCGTGCTGTCTCTTTAAGGACAGGAACTCAGTTTCCTATCTTTCTTTGGCACTCCAAGCCAAGCCTGCTGATTTTTAAAGTTATAGTTGTTAAACCCCACTGATTGTTGGGCCCCTCTGGTTTTCAAAGGCAAATGTTATGGCAATTTGTCTTCCTTGTGTGGGTCCTCCATGCCTGGTGTCCCTAGTATGGGGGTCTGTTTCTTTCCTCTCTCACCACCACAAAGTCCCTTGTTCCTGTGCATAGTCCTATAGGGTCATCTAGCTCCTGACCATGTCTCTGCCCTTCCTATCTCCTTGATGTGGCCTCTTCTCTACATTTAGATTTGGAGAGTCTGCTGATTCTCACATTGATATGGGTGTTACCTAGTTGTATCTGTGGGAATAGATGAGCCTAGGGTCCTTCTATTCCCCCAATTTTCCCAGAAGTCTGGATTTACTGAGGTATTAATTAACAATATTATAAGATATTTCAAGGGTACTTCAAGATATTTGATATTTGTATACATTTTGAAAAGATTCCTTTCATCTAGTTAATTGAAAAACCTCAATAAATTGCTGTTTACATAAACTTATGTACAACAGAAGTGACTCCCTTCAGTAATGTTGCTGAAGAATAATGATGATGCCATTGAGACATTTGAGAAGCAGGCAAAAGGAATGGGCATTAAAACCTGGGGTGGAGGGGTAGGAAGGGAACCTTCCCATTTTCAGGGGAGACTGCTTTCCTCTTTTCTGAGAAAGCTTATAGGTTAAATTCCCCAGAAATCAAGAACTATACATATATCATTTCAAGGTACCATGAATACCCTTACAATCTCTATTCACCATTAAAAGATTTGTTACTAAGGGAGACCTATAGATGAAAACTAGAAATAGAACTCATTTCCTTATTTTCATAGGAGTATAAAAATTGTTTCTCTCTGTCAGGATGCAGTGATGTTGCAGAAACTTATATTGAAGAGAACTAAATTGTTAGACTGAAGAAACCATATTATAATAAGCAAGACTAGGACCTAACAGGTTTTTAAAAATCTGTTTAATAACTAATCTTCATTGAGTTAGGTGTGTATGAAGGCACTGGAAGCTTAGTGTAGTAAGTATTGATTACCATATCTGGACATCCTTAAATATTCTTCGAGAATCCTTTTTGAGCAACAATAAAATAAATTTTTATGTTACTTTTGTTGAATGAAATTTGCCAGTTTTCCACTTGAGGCTTTGCCATTGAATTGCAGGTATATTTGTGAGATAATTTACAATGATTGATTTAGCAAGATTGATGTCCCAACACCAAATATATTAAACCTGTAATTGCCTTTGCATGCAGAAAAACATACTATCTCATACTTAACATGAGGTTCATTTGGAAATTAACACACTAATTTATCATCAATATATGGTTTATCTTAGACCACAGGCTTTTCATATTAAAGCACTAAAACCTTTACTGACAATTCTGTGTAAAACATTAAAAGCAAGCCTACATACTCACAGCAAAGATAAAATAAAAACCACAAAATTTATTTGATCCTTCTTGTCTTAACTTTATTATGTTCCTTCTCTATCTTCTCCCTCAACTAAATTCCTGTAAGCCATCAACCTCATCTTTTACTTTGTACTGATGTTCTCAGTTGTTGATGCTAACCCAATGAGTTTTTTAAAATGTATAGTTATGCTTCTTTCTATGGTAAGGCTGCTAAATGGACCTGCTAAATTCTTTAATTCAAAATAATGCATACTCAACCACTCCACTCTCTTTGTGAATTGAATGTTAAGAATATTTGAGTTAAGTAGAAAACATTAGTTATCAGTCTGATTTTATAGTTAGCTTATAGAGACTTAGGCCAAGAAATCCATTGCTTGAATGACTTCTGTGAAGAGGCCCAGAATTTGAGATATTTATACTCAAGGTGAATTTGTTATCTTTAAAATGTTAAAAACAATAATCTGAAATGTATACAAAATTAAAAACACAGTAGAAAAATCTTGTGAGAGCCTTACTTAAAAATATTTTTCATAGTGTAAAAAAATACTTAATTTCTTGCTTCCTGATTTTCTACCTTTTTCCTAAATATCCTTCCTTGTTAAAAATCCCACACTGGTATCTTGAAGAAATTGATAGTGTTGTCATATTAGTTAGTATTTTTGGATGTCAGCTTTAATTGGTTAGAAAACTAACTTCTGGAACATTGCCTTCTGAGATTTAATAACTATTTTCAGTGCTGTGACAACTGTTATGTCCTAAGCCTTTTATGTGAGTATAGAAATATACAGTCTTAAGTTGCTCACAGTTGCAAAATTGAGCAAATGTTCAATTAATTATTAGTGGAGGTGGGACTAACCTAAGGAAATCTATTTTATGCAAAGATAAACTTATATAAAATGTGTGAAAAAAGGTTAGGCATTTATAGTATGATAGGATTTTAACTTTGTAAAATGATACACCCTATAATTTCATCAAAATATGACGGTTTCTTAAATGTGCTTGAAGGTTATGCAACATGGAAAAATTTCAAAAGCAATAACTAAGGAAAGTATAATACCTACTCTTTCATTTTTATAAAGATTGGGAGCTTAATTACTAATTAGGTGGGTGGTCAGGAAGTACTAAAATACAAAACACCTTCCCCCCGCCCTGGCCATCGTGTGATTGTTTAGGCAGTAGCACAATTTTCTGGGTATCTAACTTCCATATTTTATTACATAGAATATGTATTTTGAATACCCAAACCAATACACGTATGTAATGTTTGGAATATAATAGAAAAAATTGTAAAAACCATTTGATTTTAACATGGTTTTATTTTCTTCTATCACCATGTCCCTAACTTGTATGTATGTTTTGCCTTTTTCTTCTTTTTGATCAGTGGATTTAGGTAGTTCGGTATCTGTGATAATATGATTTCATATTCTTTCAGAAATTCACGATTCTTTTCTCATCACTGGCACTGCCTTTTCTTTCAAAGTAAAATCCATCTGATACTCGGTGCCTTACCTTGTAGCTCTGGCAACACTGACCTACTCCTCTGACTTCATAAATTTCCATGTGGATCTTCACTGCAAGCATTTCTTTATTCAAACATTTTTTTCCTCCTAGGAATACACTCACCAAATACCTTTAAGTTGGCCATCAATTCCTCATTACTTCAGACTCAACCTGTATGTCTTAAATGCTCAGATTTCTGTGCTTCCAATTGAATTACTAGCTACAAACACCAAAAAATACTTATCTATGTATTTCCTAGGCTAATAACAGTACCAGAGACCATATAGACACCCAGTAAGTGGTTTTTTTTCTTTTTTAAACCTGTCATGGCTTTAAATTCATGATTCTTTTCTTGAAGGTAATATTGGGTTGACATTCAGCTTTTCTGTATTAGTAAAATACATTAGTTACTAACCCAAAAAGGCAGTTTTTCAAAAACGAAGATTTTTTGAAAAAATATTTTTTCTATCATGTGATTCCTTGAGTAGTCCATTTTTTTGTTTATTTGATTTTCCATATTAGTATTTAATATATTAGATGAGACAATCTGCTTGAAGTTCTGAGAGTTTCTGTCTTGTTAAAAATTCAGAGCACAGACTCCCATTTATATGTCCATTAAATAAGATCTACATTTTTGCTTTCACTTCACCTGAAACTAAGAAGAGTACATTAACTGAACTCTAAATATGAGCATCACTCTTTTCCAGATCTTTCATTAATCTGTTTATCTAACCATACCCAACCAATGGCAACATTTAAAAAATAAGTTAGTTACATTAATTTTTATTTTTTTTCAACTTAAATTACTGTGGAATTTTAAAAATATAGACAAAAATAGAATAGTACAACTAAGCCCTATATATCCATCAATCAGATTCAACAATTATTAAGATTTTCCTTTATTTTCTGCATTTGTCCTTTTTCTTTTGTAAATTCCAGATTCATGACATTTCTCCATACATTCTTCAGGATGCATCTATGAAGATATTTCTTATATAATAACAATGCCATTGTCAAACATAAAAAATTTCTTAACTTCTTAATATCAATACGCAATTCATGCTCATATTTCTAAAATATTTTTTTAAAACAGTGTATATTATTGTTGGTTTGTTCCAATCACAATGAAAACAGTGTTCACACTTTACAGTATCATGTCTTTTAAGATTTCTTAATCAAAATCTTGTGCCTCCCTCTTTCTTTCTCCCCATGTTATTGACTTTTCACAGAGCTGAGTCAGTTCCCCTATTTGAGTGCCTGCTACTTAGATTTGTCCGTTAAATTCCTTGCAGTGTGGTTTAATTTGTTTCTCTGTTCTTTAAATATCCTGTAAATAGAAGTTAATGATACAATCTTGATTACTTTCAAGTTTCCTTTTTTTTTTTTGGTGAAGAATGATGATATGTACTTCATGTTGTCTCCTATAAAGAGAAAAGCAATGTCCATTGTCCCATTTTCAGTGATGCTAAGAATAATCAGTGGATTCAGGTGGTGGTAGACTGATCCTACCATTATGAGGTTCACTATTAAATTTCTCATATCTTTTCATCCATTGATAATGATGGTCTGAATCAATTATTTCATTAGAAGTTGAAAACTGGTGTTTTCTAGGGTTTGTTTTTTGGTTTTTTTTTTTTTAGATTTTATTTATTTGAGAGGGAGGGAAAGGGCAAGCATGAGTGTGGGGGGGAGGAGGGCAGAGGGAGAAGCAGACTCCCCACTGAGCAGGGAGCCTGATGCAGGGCTCAATCCCATCCAAGGATCCTGAGATCATGACCTGAGCTGAAGAGAGCCCTTCAACCCACTGATCCACCCAGGCGCCCCTCTAGTTTTTTGTTCAATTCTTTACACAGTACCCTCCTCCCCACGCACACATAGAGAGTCCCTCATTGGCTTGGGCATTTTGGTTACTAAGAAATATAGTTTATAGTGAAAAGACAGCATAAATATTTAAACCTTTCCTTTTGTCAATTTTCTGATTAAAGGACCCATCTCCTAGTTGCTTCCAAGGTATCTTTGGTGGCTTTGTTTTCTATTTTGTCTTCCCTGTCCCCTTATATAACATTATAAACACATGAATTTTCATATATTCAATCTGTTACAATTAATTAAATTCATTATTCTTTTTCATATGCAAATTGTCTCAAACTTGGCCAAGAGATTCCCTCTATATTTGTTCTTGTATCCCTTTGACAGAATCCATTTATCTTTGATAGTTTTCTTGTTTTGTGTTGCAGCTAGATATTTCAATCTCACTTTGTGTATTTTTCACCTCAGATATGGAATCTTTTCAGGAATTATTCCAAGGAGCTCTGGCTTCTAATGGTAATTAAAGACCACAATCTGGGCGCTAAGATGTGCTCATTGCTATTGGGATAGCTGTCATAAGTATTTTTGAGAAAGAAAAAATATCAAGAGTTCATACTTTCCAATTCAAATTTAATATTGCAGTACATTTTTTAAAAGATTTATTTACTTGAGGGAGAAAGAGGAAGAGAGCAAGTGGGGGGAAGGGCAGAGGGAGAGAGAGAATCCGAGTAGACTCCCCCCCCTGCACTGGGGCGGGGGGAAGCATGACTCAGGGCTTGATCCCAGGACCCTGATCCCATGACCTGAGCCAAAATCAAGAGTTGGATGCTTAACCAACTGAGCCACCCAGGTGCCTGAATATTGCAGTACTTTTTATTCAACACTGTGATTTTACAATTGTTATCACTTTTCTTCTAAGCTGAATTGTGTTTCTCAACAACAAAATTTTTTACATTAATCTATACATATATAAAGTAGTTTCAGAATTATAATATCAAAATTATCACTCTCCATTAGACTACTGACTGAAGTCCAAGATTTCTTTGTAGTTCTATTTGTCCTTAGAATATTTCCTACTAAGTTTGTACAGTCAAAATAATGTATTCTAAAGTTATTATCTTTTTAATTCTTACCTTGAGCTGCTTGGCCATCTCAGTAGAGCACGTGACTCTTAATCTCAGGGCTGTGAGTTCAAGCCCCATGTGAAGCATGGAATCTACTTTTAAAAAAAAAGAAGTCTTACCTCTGTGTGGTTTATAAGAATTAAAATCTTTGGTTTGGTTTTGAATTTTTAGATTTTATTTCCAAATTTTTAGTAGATTTTAGGTGTTATAAAACACGAACACAAAACTATATAACAAGTTTTATTTTTTGAAACTCTTATTTTTTTTTACTTGTCCCTTTGTACCATCTTTCCTCCTACTCTATAGTTTAACATTCATTCTAATTTTTCATTTATGATTTTAGTATTAGTTTCTGTAAAACCATGCTTATATATTTATATATAACTTCTTTCTTTCACCAGAGGTAGCATATTTCATACACTATTTTATGCTTTGCTCTTTTCAATTAATGGTATATAATAAAGATCATTCTGTGCATAGAGATCTTCATTTCTGTATATTTCATTCCTGTTGCATAGTGTTTCACTGTGTTAATGTACATCCATTTATTTGTTCAGTCATTGTCCATTTCATGCATATTTGGGATGTTTCCAACCTTCCACTCTTACAAGTAATGGCAAAATAAAATACTTGAACATGAGTCTTTTCATAGATTCCCTAGTATATCTTGGTAAAATACTGAGATTTGGGATGGCTAAATCAAAATGTAAAGGCAGAAATTATTCTTCTAAATATCACCAAATGCTCTCAGTAGAAGCTGAGGGTCCGTACTCTGAAGAGTAGTGTTTTGATAGTATAATGCACTCTGCATGATAAATAATGACTTGAAGGTCTTGAAGGGACTTACTTAAGGTTCCTTTTGTGGAACTTCTAGTTATTATCATTGTAGTAGTATTACAATTGTACTTTTTTTCACATAGTCTGGGTTTTCTGGTTTCTTGCCTGGTTGATTTCACAGATTTTAATTCTGAAGCATTTTTGCAGAGACATGATTTAAATGGCATTTGGTTATTTAAAAAGTTGATGTCTAAGACTTAGCCTTACTTACTTATTTAGTGGTCATTTTAAGTTTCTCTTTATTTTTCAGCTCTCATTCAGATGACTAGCTGAGCAGAAGTTCTTACTATTATTTTAAAAGGTTGGGTTGTATTTTAAAATTATGGGTTGTATGTGATGGTTGGTTTTGCCCTCCCTGTTGTTTCTAAGGCATTAAACAGAAGTTGAAACTGAATTCCTAGTCCATGAAACAAAACTTTATTTTTTCATAACTCTGCTAAGAAGCAAAGATTTTATGAATGATCCTAAAGGGAAAATATTAATTTCCCTCGTGGCTTCCTTTTAATTCTATCTTTCAATGTTTCCCACATCTCTCACTGCAAAAAATACATTGAGTCTGACATAAGTAGTAGATAGATCATTTTGGGAATGCATTCCTTGATAAGCTTGGAAGGGAAAATACTTTTATAGAAAACAAGAAGAAGCCACCCTAATTCAGTTGAACTTGATCTTACTCTGCATCAGAGGACCTTATTTTTGCTTTGTTTTCAAATACCTCTTTCTGTTGTACCTGTTACAAAGAAGGGAAGGTGGGAAGCAATTAATGATTTTTCTTCTCTTGCTGTAAAACTCCTATCTTGTGGCAAGCATGTTTCTTGCGGAGAAAAAAGAAAATCACCATTTATTTTCAGCTATAACAAACCAAAAGTCTTAAGTCTGCTTAATGCACAACGATTTTATTAGTGACAGGCAATAGACCTGAACAGTGAGGAACATACTGTTGTTGACAAATACAACTGCCAGAGTACAGGATGTGTTTTGACCCCATCTCTATTCAAAGACAAAATAAATGAGTTCACTATGTATTTCAAATTTATCTCTTTCATGAGTTTTTCATTAAGGATTAATCCTAGGAAGAAGAGACTGATAATTAAAGCATGAAAAATAATAATATATATCTCTCTTCACTAATTAAATAAACATAGCATTTGAGAAGACTAAAGCTCATTTATTTCTTATCCACATGTCGTTTGGTTTAGTATAATATTTCTTTAAAGCAAATTGACCACGTGCCCCTTCTGAAAAACCACTGAGGGCAGAGTATGTTTCATTAATTGAGGTATAAATATTGAGACTATCAAGAAAAAGGGCAATCACTGATTAATGTCAAATAGGAAATTATTTAACAATATGATATAGTGTATGAAAAAGCAATTTTATATAGCATGAAAACTACTTAAATATTAAAAGAAATTACCTTTTAAAAAATGTATTGGTAATTTATAGGAATGTATCTTTTTTGAGCCCAGTTTGGTTATTTTAAAATTTGCCTATAACATCTATTTATGTATTCCTAGTACATACTAATGCTTTTGTAAATTTATTAATAATGAATGTATTTTATTTCACCACTTAAACTGATAAGACCATTAAACATGCCTCCATAAACAGTGAAAGCTATAAGCAGTTATGCAACATCTGCCATTTCTCTTTTTAATCATTGAAAAATTGCACATCTATCAAAACTGACTTCACCAAAAGCAACTTCCTAAGGTGTTGGGTGTTCCCCATCCCCCCCACCCCAACTATATTAGTCAGTTGAACTTGGCACTAGCACAGTTGGCAGGTAGGGGACTATCAGCGGTTCGTGTATTAGGCTAAAGACCCTTGCAATGCAGAGAGACCTGACACAGAATTGTTTAGTAGTTTCGCTACTTCCTGGAATAATTAGTACCCCTCTGGCTGAAAACTTGATCTTTAGGATGAGTTTTGAGAAAAGTCTAAGTCATAAATATGTCCTGCGCTTTATTAATTCACAAGAGGTGGTCCTTTTGGCACTGTTTCTATAAATAATAGTTTCCAAAACAGCCATTCCTAAACTGAGTTTTACAAACCAGAGTGCCAAGATATGTCTCCAATATGTGGGGATTATCAGATGCCTGCAAAATTATGTAAATATTCTCCTCCATTCCTCCTAGGGCTTCCAAAACTCCATTTTTTAATATAATCTTTAAGCCAGTAAGAATTTGTTGTAAAGTATGAGGCGAGATGAGATTTTATATAATTCTGTGTTACCCAGTTATTCTCATAATAGTTTTGAATAAAAATTCTTTTCTGTTAAAAATATGTCACTTTTACCTTTATTTTCTACAAGTACATTTAGGTCTTTTTAAGATCCACAAGTTTGATTCACCGATGAGTTTGTGTATTCTGACATCATTTATATGCAGTATTTTTTATTATAAAATTATAATACACTTTAAGAGTTTTAGTCTGTACCCTGTTGTTGTTTTATAAAGTTTCCCAAATAAACCTTTACATTTATTCTGTTTGATGAATTTTAGATGTCTTAGTCATTTTGCCTTATTGATCAACCATGATTGGATATCTGGCATCAGATAAATACTAGCTTCGCACAAATAAGTTTTGGAGTTTTCATTTTTTCCCTATTCATTTGGACTATTAAATTGATTAAAATTTGTAGTTCTTCAGTAGATATGAATGAACTTGTCTACAAAATTATCAGAGGTCATCATGTTAAGGAGGCGGAAGGGATAAGAAACTAGGCTTTTCTGGTTTTTTTATTTTTAATTTTTAGAACGTTTGCAATATCTTCTAAGGTTGTTATTTTTGTATTTCTCCCCTTGTGTTAATTTTAGAAATTTGTATTTTTGTAGAAACTAATTTTATCCACATTTTAAATAAATACAGAATTGTAAAAATATATAATTAAAATATTTTTGGTGGGCACCTGGGTGGCTCAGTCAGTGAAGCATCTAACTCTTGGTTTTGGCTCAGGTCATGATCTCGTGGTTGTGGGATCGAGCCCCAGGTCTGGCTCTGTGCTCAGTGTGGAGTCAGCTTCAGATTGTTTTTCCCTCTCTTTCTCATTCACTTTTCTCTCTTTCAAATATATAAATAAAATCTTAAAAAAATTTTTTTTCATATGTTGGTTATTATATCTTGCCTCTATTTTTTTCACAGTCTTTTCTGCTTCTTTATGAGACTAGGTGGTATATTATCTATTTTTATTTATTTTTGCAATGTATTTTGAGCTGAATTTTTATTTTATTTTTTGATCATGATAAGTACTCTAATCCCTATCCCCTGTTCCCTCCATCTCTCCACCCACCTCCTTTCTGGTAACCATCCAGTTTGTTTTATATAGTTAAGAGTCTGTTTCTTGGTTTGTTTCCCTTTTTTTCCTTTGTTTTGTTTTTTTTTTAATTTTAAAATTCATTTTTTAAGATTTAAGATTCCCCAGCACTTAGTCCTGCTGTCCAATGTCTTAAAAAAATGTTTCATTTTCTTTTCCAGTTTTACAGTTGTTCATGATGGAAAGACCTCTTTGGTATCTTAAAATTCATTTTTTAAGATTATCCTTATTTTAGAGAGTGAGAGAGAGTGGGGGGAGGGGCAGAGGGAGAGAATTTTCAAGCTGACTCATCGTTAAGCACAGAGTCCAATGGGGGGCTCACTCCCACAACCCATGAGATCATGACCTGACCTGAAACAAAGAGCTAGATGCTTAACCCACTGAGCCACTTAGATGCCCCTCTTTTGATTTTAAATTCCACATATTAGTGCAATCATACAGTATTTGTCTTTCTCTAACTTAATTTGCTTCACTCTAGCTCTATCCATGTTGTCGCAAATGGCAAGATTTCATTCTTTTTTTTTTACTGCTTTATTTTATTTATTTATTTTTTATTCTTATGTTAATCCCCATACATTACATCATTAGTTTTAGATGTAGTGTTCCATGATTCATTGTTTGTGCATAACACCCAGTGCTCCATGCAGAATGTACCCTCCTCAATACCCATTACCAGGCTAACCCATCCTCCCACCCCCCTCCCCTCTAGAACCCTCAGTTTGTTTTTCAGAGTCCATCGTCTCTCATGGTTCGTCTGCCCCTCTGATTTCCCCTGCTTCATTCTTCCCCTCCTGCTACCTTCTTCTTCTTCTTTTTTTTTCTTAACATATATTGCATTATTTGTTTCAGAGGTACAGATCTGAGATTCAACAGTCTTGCACAATTCACAGCGCTTACCAGAGCACATACCCTCCCCAGGGTCTATCACCCAGTCACCCCATCCCTCCCACCCCACCCCCCCACTCCAGCAACCCTCAGTTTGTTTCCTGCGATTAAGAATTCCTCATATCAGTGAGGTCATATGATACATGTCTTTCTCTTTTGACTTATTTCGCTCAACATAATACCCTCCAGTTCCATCCACGTCGTTGCAAATGGCAAGATCTCATTCCTTTTGATGGCTGCATAATATTCCATTGTGTATATATACCACCTCTTCTTTATCCATTCATCTGTCGATGGACCTCTTGGCTCTTTCCACAGTTTGGCTATTGTGGACATTGCTGCTATAAACATCGGGGTGCATGTACCCTTTCGGATCCTTACTTTTGTATCTTTGGGGTAAATACCCAGTAGTGCAATTGCTGGATCATATGGTAGCTCTATTTTCAACTTTTTGAGGAACCTCCATACAGTTTTCCAGAGTGGCTGCACCAGCTTGCATTCCCACCAACAGTGTAGGAGGGTTCCCCTTTCTCTGCATCCCCGCCAACATCTGTCGTTTCCTGACTTGTTAATTTTAGCCATTCTGACTGGTGTGAGGTGGTATCTCATTGAGGTTTTGATTTGGATTTCCCTGATGCCGAGTGATATTGAGCACTTTTTCATGTGTCTGTTGGCCATTTGGATGTCTTCTTTGGAAAAATGTCTGTTCATGTCTTCTGCCCATTTCTTGATTGGATTATTTGTTCTTTGGGTGTTGAGTTTGATGAATTCTTTATAGATTTTGGATACTAACCCTTTATCTGATATGTCATTTGCAAATATCTTCTCCCATTCTGTTGGTTGTCTTTTGGCTTTGTTGACTGTTTCCTTTGCTTTGCAAAAGCTTTTTATCTTGATGAAGTCCCAATAGTTCATTTTTGCCCTTGCTTCTCTTGCCTTTGGTGATGTTTCTAGGAAGAAGTTGCTTCGGCTCCTTAAGGATTTGGATGGACTCCTGTCTCACATTGAGGTCTTTCAACCATTTGGAGTCTATTTTTGTGTGTGGTGTAAGGAAATGGTCCAGTTTCATTCTTCTGCATGTGGCTGTCCAATTTTCCCAACACCATTTGTTGAAGAGACTGTCTTTTTTCCATTGGACATTCTTTCCTGCTTTGTTGAAGATGAGTTGACCATAGAGTTGAGGGTCCATTTCTGGGCTCTCTGTTCTGTTCCATTGATCTATGTGTCTGTTTTTGTGCCAGTACCATACTGTCTTGATGATGACAGCTTTGTAATAGAGCTGGAAGTCCGGAATTGTGATGCCGCCAGCTATGCTTTTCTTTTTCAACATTCCTCTGGCTATTCGCGGTCTTTTCTGGTTCCATACAAGTTTTAGGATGATTTGTTCCATTTCTTTGAAAAAAGTGGATGGTATTTTGATGGGGATTGCATTGAATGTGTAGATTGCTCTAGGTAGCATTGACATCTTCACAATATTTGTTCTTCCAATCCATGAGCTTGGAACATTTTTCCATTTCTTTGTGTCTTCCTCCATTTCTTTCATGAGTATTTTATAGTTTTCTGAGTACAGATCCTTTGTCTCTTTGGTTAGATTTATTCCTAGGTATCTTATGGTTTTGGGTGCAATTGTAAATGGGATCGACTCCTTAATTTCTCTTTCTTCTGTCTTGTTGTTGGTGTATAGGAATGCCACTGACTTCTGTGCATTGATTTTATATCCTGCCACTTGACTGAATTCCTGTATGAGTTCTAGCAGTTTTGGGGTGGAGTCTTTGGGGTTTTCCACATAAAGTATCATATCATCTGCAAAGAGTGAGAGTTTGACTTCTTCTTTGCCGATTTGGATGCCTTTTATTTCTTTTTGTTGTCTGATGGCTGTGGCTAGGACTTCCAATACTATGTTGAATAGTAGTGGTGATAGTGGACATCCCTGCCGCGTTTCTGACCTTAGGGGGAAAGCTCTCAGTTTTTCCCCATTGAGAATGATATTCGCTGTGGGCTTTTCATAGATGGCTTTTATGGTATTGAGGTATGTACCCTCTATGCCTATACTCTGAAGAGTTTTGATCAAGAAAGGATGCTGTACTTTGTCAAATGCTTTTTCTGCATCTATTGAGAGGATCATATGATTCTTGTTTTTTCTTTTGTTAATGTATTGTATCACATTGATTGATTTGCGGATGTTGAACCAACCTTGCAGCCCAGGGATAAATCCCCCTTGGTCGTGGTGAATAATCCTTTTAATGTACTGTTGGATCCTATTGGCTAATATTTTGGTGAGAATTTTTGCATCCATGTTCATCAGGGATATTGGTCTGTAATTCTCCTTTTTGATGGGGTCTTTGTCTGGTTTTGGGATCAAGGTAATGCTGGCCTCATAAAACGAGTTTGGAAGTTTCCCTTCCATTTCTATTTTTTGGAACAGTTTCAGAAGAATAGGTATTAATTCTTCTTTAAATGTTTGGTAGAATTCTCCTGGGAAGCCATCTGGCCCTGGGCTTTTGTTTGTGGGGAGATTTTTGATGACTGCTTCAATTTCCTTAGTGGTTATAGGTCTGTTCCGGTTTTCTATTTCTTCCTGGTTCAGTTTTGGTAGTTGATACAGCTCTAGGAATGCCTCCATTTCTTCCAGGTTATCTAATTTGCTGGCATATGGTTGCTCATAATATGTTCTCATAATTGTTTGTATTTCTTTGGTGTTGGTTGTGATCTCTCCTCTTTCATTCATGATTTTATTTATTTGGGTCATTTCTCTTTTCTTTTTGATAAGTCTGGCCAGGGGTTTATCAATCTTGTTAATTCTTTCAAAGAACAAGCTCCTAGTTTCGTTGATCTGTTCTACTGTTCTTTTGATTTCTATTTCATTGATTTCTGCTCTGATCTTTATGATTTCTCTTCTCCTGCTGGGTTTAGGCTTTATTTGCTGTTCTTTCTCCAGCTCCTTTAGGTGTAGGGTTAGGTTGTGTACTTGAGACGTTTCTTGTTTCTTGAGAAAGGCTTGTATTGCTATATACTTTCCTCTGAGGACTGCCTTTGCTGCATCCCAAAGATTTTGAACAGTTGTGTTTTCATTTTCATTGGTTTCCATGTATTTTTTTAATTCTTCTTTAATTTCCTGATTGACCCATTCATTCTTCAGTAGAATGCTCTTTAGCCTCCATGTATATGAGTTCTTTCTGACTTTCCTCTTGTGATTGAGTTCTAGTTTCAAAGCATTGTGGTCTGAAAATAGGCAGGGAATGATCCCAATCTTTTGGTACCGGTTGAGACCTGATTTATGACCTAGGATGTGATCTATTCTGGAGAATGTTCCATGGGCACTAGAGAAGAATGTGTATTCCGTTGCTTTGGGATGGAATGTTCTGAATATATCTGTGAAGTCCATCTGGTCCAGTGTGTCATTTAAAGTCTTTATTTCCTTGTTGATCTTTTGCTTAGATGATCTGTCCATTTCAGTGAGGGGGGTGTTAAAGTCCCCCACTATTATTGTATTGTTGTCGATGTGTTTCTTTGCTTTTGTTATTAATTGGCTTATATAATTGGCTGCTCCCATGTTAGGGGCATAGATATTTACAATTGTTAGATCTTCTTGTTGGATAGACCCTTTAAGTAGGATATAATGTCCTTCCTCATCTCTTATTACAGTCTTTGGTTTAAAATCTAATTTGTCTGATATAAGGATTGCCACCCCAGCTTTCTTTTGGTGTCCATTAGCATGGTAAATGGTTTTCCACCCCCTCACTTTCAATCTGGGGATGTCTTTGGGTCTAAAATGAGTCTCTTGCAGACAGCATATCGATGGGTCTTGTTTTTTAATCCAGTCTGATAGCCTGTGTCTTTTGATTGGGGCATTTAGCCCATTTACATTCAGGGTAACTATTGAAAGATAGGAATTTAGTGCCATTGTATTGCCTGTAAGGTGACTGTTACTGTATATTGTCTGTGTTCCTTTTTTGGTCTATGTTACTTTTAGGCTCTCTCTTTGCTT
The DNA here is from genome assembly GCF_011800145.1 of Mirounga leonina. Taxonomy (NCBI): domain Eukaryota; kingdom Metazoa; phylum Chordata; class Mammalia; order Carnivora; family Phocidae; genus Mirounga; species Mirounga leonina. Next base: position 62,823,631 of record NW_023270305.1, read on the forward strand.
AGAGGACCCCTTTCAAGATTTCTTGTAGGGCTGGTTTTGTGTTTGCAAGTGCCTTTAGTTTTTGTTTGTCCTGGAAGCTTTTTATCTCTCCTTCAATTTTCAATGACAGCCTAGCTGGATAGAGTATTCTTGGCTGCATATTTTTCTCATTTAGTGCTCTGAATATATCATGCCAGTCCTTTCTGGCCTGCCAGGTCTCTCTGGATAGGTCTGTTGCCAATCTAATGTTTCTACCATTGTAGGTTACATATCTCTTCTCCTGAGCTGCTCTCAGGATTTTCTCTTTGTCTATGAGACTCGTAAGTTTTACTATTAGATGTCGGGGTGTTGACCTATTTTTATTGATTTTGAGGGGGTTTCTCTGTGCTTCCTGGATTTTGATGCCTGTTTCCTTCCCCAAGTTAGGGAAGTTCTCTGCTATAATTTGCTCCATTATATCTTCTGCCCCTCTCTCTCTTTCTTCTTCTTCTGGGATCCCAATTATTCTAATGTTGTTTCATCTTATGGTATCACTTATCTCTCAAATTCTGCCCTCGTGATCCAGTAGTTGTTTATCTCTCTTTTTCTCAGCTTCTTTATTTTCCATCATTTGGTCTTCTATATTACTGATTCTCTCTTCTGCCTCATTTATCCTAGCAGTTAGCGCCCCCATTTTTTATTGCACCTCATTAATAGCCTTTTTGATTTCTACTTGGTTAGATTTTAGCTCTTTTACTTCTCCAGAAAGGGTTTCTCTAATAACTTCCATATTTTTTCAAGCCCAGCTAGTTATCTTTAAAGTGATGATTCTGAACTCTAGATCTGACATCGTACTAATGTCCGTATTGAGTAGGTCCCTGGCAGTCGGTACTACCTCTTCTTTTTGTTGAGGTGATTTTTTCCGTCTTGTCATTTTGTGCAGAGGAGAATAGATTAATGAGAGAACAAAATGCTAGCAGAGTAACCACGTCCCCACAAAATATACTCTAAACAAATCAGAAAAGACCTGAAGCAGTGGAAAAAGAAACAGAAAGAGAGAAAAAAGAAAAAGATAAAGATAAAAACAAACAAAACAAAACAACAACAACAAAAAAAACCAGAATGTGATCAAATATGATCAGGCTGGTATATAGATCAGTGCCCCACACTAGATTTGGGGTGTATTTTGGTCTTTTAGAAGAAAGTGCCTCCCAAAATTTTAAAGAAAGAAAAACTTATATGTGTACAAAAATAAGGGTTGATATGATGAAGGGATGGAATATGACTGTAAAGATGGAAATTATAAAAAAATTTTATAAAAGGAACTGATAAGTTGTTTGAAAAAAGAAAGAAGAGGATTTAAAAAAAGAAAAAAGAAAACAAAAGGGAGAGAATGTGATCAGGCAGGGGAGTAGAAAAAACCATATACTAGAGATTTAGGGTACATTTTAATCTGTTAGAAGAAACTATCTCAAAATTTTAAAGAGAGAACAACTTATATATATATGCCAAAAATACGGGTAACTACTATGAAGGGATAGAATATGACTCTAAAAATGAAAAATAAAAATGTTTTTTTAAAAAAAGGGATTGATAAGATGTTGATTGAAAAGGGGAAAAAGAAAAATTCAAAAAAAGTTAAAAAAAATTAACTTTGAAAGACTAAAGAATCATGGTAAAAAAGCCATGAATTCTATGTGTAGTATTCCCCTAGCGCTGGAGTTCTGCCGTTCTCATTGATCGGTAAACTTGGTCTTGGCTGGCTGTTCTCGCTGATCTTCTGGGGAGGGGCCTGTTGCCGTGGTTTCCAAATGTCTTTGCCGGAGGCGGAATTGCCCCGCCCTTGCCCCCTCCCGGCTAAGTAATCTGCTCGGGTTTGCTCTCCGGGGCTTTTGTTCCCTGCGAGCTTTCCGTACAGCTTTGGAGGCGGAGAGTGAAAATGGCGGCCTCCCAATCTCCGCCCCGGAGGAGCCGAGAACTCGGGGCCCCGCTCCTCAGTGAGCCCCCAGAGAAAAGCCGTCAGTCACTCCCGTCTCCCCGGTCTCCGGCCGCACTCCGTGCTCACCCGGCCTGTGACCGCGCGTTTCTCTCTGGCCCCCGACCCCGGGTGGAGTCTCCAAACCCAGCAGATCCCTGCGGTGCCCTCCCACGCGGCTCCTCCCTGGGGAGGAAGGTGAGTCTCCCCGGATCTGCCGCTTGTTGGGTCCCTGCTGGAGGAGCAGGGGCCCGACTGTGCCGCGGATCACGGTCTATGGCGACCCCGAGCTGAGAGCCCGCGCCTGGGCTCCGTCTCTGCAGCCGGCTTCCCTGCTCCGTTACCTGGGAGCTCTGCCACACTCAGGCACCCCCGGTCTTTCTGTGACCCCAAGGGTCCTGAGACCACACTGTTCCGGAGGGTTCCACCCCCCGCTTAGCCACCAGAGTGATGTCCCTCAGCGGAGCAGACTTTTAAAAGTTCCGATTTTGTGCTCCGCGACTCTATCACTTGCCAGAAGCGGCCGACGGAGGCCCCTCCCCCGCCATCTATCCTCCCGAATATCGCCTCAGATTCACTTCTCCACACGTCCTACCTTCCAGAAAGTGGTCGCTTTTCTGATGAGAGAGTTGTTGCTCTTCTTTTCTTCGATCTCCTGTTGAGTTCGTAGGTGTTCAGAATGGTTTGATCCCTATCCAGCTGAATTCCTGAGAGGAGACGAAATCCAGATCTCCTACTCCTCCGCCATCTTGCTCCGCCCCCCCTTCATTCTTTTTTATGGCTGAATAATATCCCATTGTGCATGCATATCTATCTATCTATCTATCTATCTATCTATCTATCTCACATCTTATTTGTCCATTCATCTATTGATAGTCACTTGAGCTCCTTCCATAGTTTGGCTATAGTAAACAATGCTGCTATAAACCTAGGAGTGCATGTATCCCTTGACTTGAATTTTTAAATCCGTTCTGGTTTTGTTTTTGTTTTTGAGGGCATTTATTACTCCATTACTTGCATAACAATATAAGATTTTATCCTTTAACTCATTACTAGATTTGAGGGGTTTTCTTGCCTTTTTTCCTTTTTTCCAAAAGAATGCTTTTCTCCTGCTCCCTTCTTTATGTTTTTCTTGCTTTTAGTATACTTTCTCATGCCATGAGTAAATAAATGGTACCAAAGAGGTCTTTCCATCATGAACAACTATAAAACTGGAAAAGAAAATGATCACTTTTTAAGACATTGGACAGCAGGACTAAGTTCTGGGGAAAAAAGGAAGCACAGGAGGCCAGCCCCAAGATAGCCCAGCTTACTGTATGGGGGGTGCTTTCTAGATCCCAGTGCAGAGACAGAGAAGCCAAGCAGAGTATGACAGACTAGCTGAATTGCGGAGAGAGAAATCACAGCTTGGGTAAACTGAGGCATCTGAAATCCAAGTGCCAGAGATAAGAGAACAACACAGAAAAAGAGCTCCACAGTCATCCCTTTGAGTCTGTAAATGGATCATTCATTAATTTGGTTATTTTCCTCAGAGATTAGCTCTTGGATTTATCCGTGCAGCTAATTTTTGTTTTCTTATTCACAAATTTTAGGAATTTTCATCTTTACTGGGGTGGCGGGGTGGCTCAGTCAGTTAAGGGTCTGCCTTCGGCTCAGGTCATGATCCTGCGGTCCTGGGATGGAGCCCTGCATCAGGATCTCTACTCAGTGGGGAGTCTGCTTCTCTCTCTCTCTCTTTCAAATAAGTAAAAAAATCTTTTTTTTAAAAAGAAATTTTCATCATTACTCTTCTTACTTTCCATAAATTTATTACATTACTCTATTTCTAATATCTAGGAGATAATATTATTTCATTTATTTTCTCTTCATTTATTTTCTGAGCTAATACAAATAATTGGATTGCCACATCTGATGTGCCCAAATCAAAGGTCTTGCTCACTCCCAAGCTTTACTAGCAATTTCAGGGATATGGGAATCCAGAGGACTGGGACAAAGTAGATAGGTCTGAGACATTAAGGGCAATTTCTACACTTTCATCTCACATCAAACATATACTTCTGGTCCAAAAAGTAGATGATGTCTCTAAACAGAGTTCACAAGTTACTTCACATAGCAGGAGGAGCATTTATATTAGGCAAGATATTTTATACCCAAAGAATCTTATTAGCTTATAAGTCATTTCCCAGTGAGCCATCCATCATATTTCCATAGATGTTTGTCTTTATTTACTCTAAGTAACCCTTCCTCTGGTCATATTCTCCTAAGGGGAATTCTATAGATAAGGTTCTTCCTCCTGGCAAATATTGTTAGTCTGTTTACTCAGAGGTCTAGTTGACAAGATTAACCAAATCACTTGCCTTTTTTGCCCCTCTGGATGCGTCTCTACACTAAATGGAGTGAATGAAGCCAAATGTTTTAATTCTTTCCTCTCCATTCTCTCATTTAGTAATGAATAACTCTAATAATTTTTCTGAGAAAAATGTTAACCATATATTTTATATATGCTCATAACAATTATAATGAATCAAAATTATATGATTAATTATAATTTATCTCTATTTTCTAAATATTATGTTAAATAATAGTTTAAATTTTTGCTTTGAGTCAAGTTGTTAAAGTATGTTTTTAATTTTATTCCCAATGTCATTTTAACATATTAAAGAATGTACACTATACCATTTTTACATTATGGATTTTACTGAAGATTCTTTTGACTTTATGAGCAATTTTTATAAATAATTTGTGAGTATTCTTTTAAAGAGGTATCCTCTACAGGATGCAGAATTTTATAGTGATGATATTAACATTATTCAAATAATACTCAGATTCTCTACCTCTACATTATCAGCTTTCAGTCCTGGCTATATATTGCAATCTCCTGGGAGGTTTTTATAAAACAAAGATATCTGGGACCTACCTCAGCCAGTTGTAATAATCTATGGAGGTGCAGCGAGCATCTACACATTCAGAGCTCCCCAAGAGACGCAGATACTCTCTGAGGTTTTAGAACCACTGATGTACATTCTTTTTTGTGTTAGTCTATTTTTTTCTTTTTTGCTAAAAACAGGAAAGCATCTCCCACTTATTTTATGTTACAACTTTTTGTCAGTCATACAGTTTTCCTTAAATATTTCAGCACAGTTATGTGATTTGACAGTTATATATTTATTATAGAGAAATCGTTCATGTGGATTGATTTAATGCTTTATTTTTAATCATATATTTTACGTTAAGAAAAAAATATTTCAAATTCTCCTGTCTTTTAATTGTACGTGTATGCTTTATATTTCTTCATTTTTTTCTTGTAAACTTCCTGAATTATACTTCATGTGTACTTTCCATAAACAATATTTAGATGGATTTATTTTTTTAATCAGTCTGCTTATCTTTACTCTTGCAAGTTTTTCCGTTTATATTGGTCCTTTTATCAGATAGGCTTTTTATTTTGCTACCTCAACCGCTTTGCTTTATGTTTTATTCTTATGTTACGTTGTTTCTCTAGTTTTATATCTCTCGATGATTGTATTCTGTATTTACTTTACACTCTAGTGATTTGGAAAAGAGAAATTCTAATAATAGGATAATTACTGAGTTTTCAAATGTACATAGCATTTGTGGGAATCTCAGACTATGTGATTTGAACCAAACTGCCTGTGGAAAACACCTAGAAAAACTGGACCAAATTTCGGAAAATAAAATGAAGAATTGGGATAGCTACCAAGGGAGTGAAGGTTTGCAGCATTTGAGACCACTTGTACCCTCTGGGAACCTACTGATCTAGAAGATGTGGCCAAGAGGCTGAGAAGAAAAGAGTTTCAACAGAATTAGGGCTCCTAGGAGGGAAAAACTGGAGTGCAGTCCTCACCAGGAAAGGGGAGGTGCTGATGAGTGGCATAAGTGTAAAGAAAAAATTGGTTGACTCTCTCAGGAACTAAGGACCAGCTTCATTTCAGTAACGGTAATGGCTTGTGGAATTTTAATTCTCTCTACATTTTAAATTTCCAAAAACAGGACTATTATTTTATATATTTAATGTTCCTTTATAATAATCTAAACTTACCCTTATTGCCTTGTATTCATTCTTACACCTCCACGTTTCTACCAGGGACCATTTTTTTTCTGCCTGAAGTCTTTTTCTTTCTTACAGATGTGCTGGTCATTTATTCTCAAAAGTTTAGTGTCTGAAAATGGGTCTTTTCACCATCATTTTTATAGGGTGTATTTGCTGGGCACAGACTTCTGTGTTGGCAGCTATTTTTTATCAGTTACTTTGAGGATACAGTCTGCCTTCCACTGTTCCTTTTGAGACATCACCTGATAGGCTTATTATTTCTTCTCTTTACGTATCTTGTCATTTTTCTGGCCTCATGATTTTCCCTTCTACTTTGGCTTTTGGCAGTTTTAGTATGATCAGCCTAAGAGTTCTTTGTATTTATCTTGTTTGGTATTTGTAATGCTTCTTGACTCTGTGACTTGATGTCTTTTGCAGGTTAAACAAAATATACAGCTGTTATTTATTCAAATACTGGTCTTCCCATTCTTTCTGTGTTCTCTTTCTGGAATTCTAGTTACGTGTGTGACTTCTTCATTATGACCTATGTCTCTTACAGTTTCTTCTGAAATTTTAATTTGTGTGGGTATATGTGTTTCCATGCTCATTCTGGCTATTCCTCATTATGTGTTTAATATTTCATATAAAGTAGAGATAAATTATGGCTCAGTATTATGTGATTATTTTGCAGGGAGGAATTCTATTTGCTTCTGGCAGATAACTAGAACTTCTAGAAATGCAAGACCAGTCTCATGTAACCAGGAACTGAAATGAATCAACATTTGAACCAGGAGATAATGGTTTCAAACCCTTCCTTTTAATGTCCACACTACACTATCTTCCCTTTAAGGGTTTTTTCAAAATGTAGATTTCATTGGTGGGATACTTTTTGAATACTTGAATATCTGAGAATTTTTGTTGTTGTTGTTTTCTTCATAGGAGAAAACAACTGGTTTCCACCTCAAATTCTTGAATCACTACTTTTTTTATTCAACCCTAGGAAGGTGTTCATGTATATTCACCAAATGTCAGGAAAGGGAAGTCTTAGGACAGCCCAATTTCTTTGTCTCTGCGAGTCAACCTAAAAAGGAAGCCTGACTGGATGCTTGTTGTAATCTCTTTCTCTTTTTTAAAATTTCACATCTTTGTTCAGATCTATAGATATGTCTAAGTATTGCTTTTTATAAAATTTGTTTTTCATAATGAGGAAGCCAATTTTTTTTCTTTGCACTCACAGTTCTATCAGGTATGGACATTTTTCTTCTTTTAATACAGATCCTATTTCATTTATATTATTTATTTCTCTTTACTTGGTTACACTAATTACTGACAGGTAATGTTTCTATTTTCCAGCCTCCATATTGAACATTATTGTTTGTTTTACTACTTTTCATAATTTAAACTTAAATTGGCATCCTGGGAGATAATCCCCAGCTTCATATGGTGAGATATATTACTTGAAGTGAAAATTCTGCCATCTATTACTACTACTATAAATATTAATATCATTTTATCAATGTATTCCATCGCATAATTAAATAAACCCATTACTACAGAATGGTTTACGGGAAAAAAAAAAAAAGTAACCCTTATCTGTGCCAATCCTATACTTCTCAGTCTTCATCCTGCTTTCCCAAAGGGCACACATTTTAATAGCTTTTGCTTCAGTTTTTTATGATTCTGTCCTTTGTGTATTTAAATAATACACTAAAATCTTTATTTCAGAGGTAGTATCTCTTGATTTCATTCTTTTTACAATAAGGATATGAATGCACCTGCTTTTCCTTTGCCAGTCTTCCCCTTTTTCACCTTCTAAATTCTACTACATGCACTTTTATATAGTCAATGCTGCTAACATTTATAGTCTTCATAACCATAATTAAATCTCATGTGTTTAATCCATGTGTAGATGCTAAAACTTAAAAATCATTAAGCAACATTAAATCAGTATGAGTTGGGGAGGCTCACTGCAGAACCACTATTAAGTTCTATAATCATATTTTCTTTCTCACAGAGCTTTTAGTTTCCCTAAGTTCCTTTCTCAATTTCTTCTGTATGGTGTCTTTATTATATCTTTAAATTATTTCAGTATCTCAAGCATTCTATTGGAACTGTTCATGGACTAGATACTTTTGTTTCACTGTCTCCCTGTCTAAGGCCTTGCTGATCCTTTCCCTCTCTGTACTGGTTGCTAGGATTCCAGCTGTCTGCCATTTGGTGAAGTCTCCACTCTATGCTCTTAAAGTTAATGCATCATTTTCTGGTTCCTAAGTCATTTTTGGCTTAATTTATTTTAATTGATTTTATTTTACTGGGGGGATATCTTCAAGAATTTCCTTAATATATATTGTATAGGAAGTAAATTTCCTGAGTCATTTTCTATCAAGAATGCCTCTATTCTTCCTTCCTACCTGATTGAGAATTTGGAGTTCAATCAAGTTGCAATATAAACACACACAGATGAGAATTATTTCAATTGACGTTAGGACACAGTATTTATGCTATATATTCGTACTTAATTTTTACATTAATAGTATTTAGATGCTAACTTTCATTATGCAATATAATTGTTCTATTGCTATTGTAATTTTAAAATCTATTTTATGTAGAGTGTAGAAAAATGCAAGTTAGAAATCACATTACTGCTATTAGGAGTCAGAAGCTTAAGTGTACAAAATAGATATAAGGGTAAAATCAAAGAAATCAAGTAAAAATACTGTGATGTTACATATGAATTGGAAATACCAGTATGGAGTCTCAATTATTTTGTCTTGTTTTGAAAACTGTATATTTTCAAGCTTTGTCCACTGAAAAAGCCTGGAATCAATGACAACCCATTAACAATGAGTAACTCTGTACCCAGGGCTCCTTGGAGGAATAGCTGATTCCAGGTCTAGAGCAGGATTATGCTGATATATCCTGAGCCAGAAAGCGAGGAAGTTGTCAAGAAAAATGGGCTAATGCAAACAAACAAAAAACAGGAGACACGCTCAAAGCCTTTGGTCAAAGGAAGAGCAATTTGAGCACCAATAATCTGAAGAATACAACTGGTTAAAACACATTGAAAATACAAAAATCTAGAGTTCAGAATGATACAAAACAGAAAGGGAAAAAAAAAAGTCTCATTGGACATCACTGGAAGTAACTAAGGCAACTGTGAACATGGACCATTAAAAAGAAGGACCTTAATTATCCTGCTTTTCCTGTGTTTAGCATATTTCTTTTTTTAAAAAGATTTTATTTATTTGATAGAGAGAAAGCACTACAGGAAGAAGGGGGGGGGGGTGAGAAGCAGGCTCTCCACTGAGCAAGAACACAAGGCTTGATCCCAGGACCCTGGGATCATGACCTGAGCCAAAGGCAGCTTAACTGACTGAGCCACCCAGGAGCCCTTGTGTTCAGCATATTTCAAGATAACCAACTATCTCTAACTGTTGGGGGAAGTTGTTGTGGAATTCCAGCTAGAAGATGTAGAAGGAATGACAAAATAGGAAATCTTTGTTTTGCAAGTCCTAATGAAATAAATAATGGATTCAGTTAATGACAATAAATTAATGAAAACAGTAGATGAAAGGTTATGAGATATTTCATAGTGAGGATTAAATTGCCAGGACCTGTATCTACTGATTGGTCTTAACATCACGAATGACATAACAAGTAGTCATTGTGGTCCTGAAATGTGATGCATCATGACACACAACAGTACCTATAAAGTGCTTTTGCAAAACAAAGAAACGAAACAAAAACCTTAAGCCTAAATCTAACCAAGATCCACAGCTAACTTCATTTATAGGAGATAAATAGAAATTAGTTAAGTAACACCAGAAAGAAGTGAATAAACACGTCTTTAGGACCACTAATACAGTTTTTGCAAAAATCCAGTAGCATGAGGGGGAAAAAAAAGAAGGTGGACTGCAAAGAGAATAAAAGATTCAAGAGACGTACAGACATACAGAACGTACAGAACAAATGCAATGAAGATAACTTGCTTTAACCTTGATTTATCAAACCATTATAATAAGGCATTACAAAAATTTGCTTATAGACTGGACACTAGGTGACATTGAAAAAGAATTGTTTATTTTGTCACGTATGATAATGACAATATAATTTTGTAAGAACATGGATATATTTTTAAAAACACATACTGATATACATAAAAGTGAAATGACCCACCATCACTGATTTGCTTTAAGATTATTCAGCAAAGGAAATAATGTAAAAAAGAGATAGATGAAGTAAATGTTACAAGATGTTGATAATTGTGTCTGGGTGATGGTTATGTGAAAGTACAATGTGCTCCCTTTAGAAAGCTCTACTAAAGGGATGCCTGACTGGCTCAGTTGGTAGAGCATGTGACTCTTGATCTTGGGGTTTTAAGTTCAAGCTCCATGTTGGGTGTAGAGATTACTTTAAAAAATCTTTAAGAAAAAAAAAATTTACTACAATACTTTCATAATAAGTATTCTAAAAAGTAGACATTCTAAATACTGAAGTTTAATAGTCAGTTTTATCTTGTACTATGTCTAAGCTTTAATGTTTAATTTTTAACTCCAACCCATTTGGTTTTGTGTGTATGTGTGGAAGGGGGTGAGTAATGTTAGAGGATGATCGAAATTCATCAACTTGATTCAATTCAACTAATATTTATTAAGCACCTAATCTTTCCCAGGTATTTGGGATATGAAGATGGATATGATACCAGAGAAATAATATCAGTTTGTACCCAGTAAATAGAAGTAAATGATTAATTTCTGTCAGATGGAATGAGAAATAGCTTCATATAGAATTTATAATTTAAGCTGGGGCTTTAGGAATGAGTAAGAGCTTGTCAGAAGGTGAATGGAAAATTCTTCACAAAGAAATGCAAGGGTAAATCCACAGGTTTGTGTAACCAAACTTTAAGGTTTGGGCAACTGCTAAGGACTCTTTTGGAAGGTAAATGCAAGAGGGGAAAGAGGTAAAATAGTGATTTGGCCAGTGGCCCTGCTTCTCATCTTGGGAAGTTGGGCCACACCTGTAGGAAAGGAGGTAACTGGAAGGAGTGAAAGAGAGGAATGATTATCCTGGTAACAGTGGAGAAGGCAGGGAGAAAAAGTGCAAAGGATTGAGATAACCTAGGTAAGAACTCAACTGGGATTGAACTGTGTCAATGAGAATGAAGATTAGTACAAATTTGAGATCCTTAGCAACTGATTGGAGGGAAAAGTGAGAGTGACTCTACAACCATGCCTTAGTGTTATCTTTAGACCATATTCCGTGGGAGTGTGCTGGATTTGATCTTTGCCTGGAAGTTCATTCTCTACCATCCATTGCCATCACAGAGGCTGGTTGTTTCCTGTATCAGCAAGCATATACAAACTGACCAGTGAACAGAATAGAGAGATTAAAAAGAGACCCACAGAAAATCCAGTCACTTGATTTGTGAAAAAAATCCACTAGTACATAGGTAAGATTATCATTTTATCAATAGCTTATGCTTGGTCAAGTGGATATCCACGTTTTAAGTAGGACATACATACAAAAGCATCAACCATAAAAGATTGATAAACTAGACCTCAACAAAACTGAAACCTTTATTAATCAGAAAGCACAGTTAAGAGAGGGAGAAGGTGAGTAGAAAGTAGAAAATATTCCCAATATAAGTAACAGAAAACTCATCCAGAATGTAGAAAGCACTATAACAACAGACAAGCAAATAATAAAATGGCCAAAAGACTTTAACAGCCAATCTCACAAAAAAAAAAAGTAAAGAAAATGTGCAATACACATATGGAAAGTTGGTTTAACTCATTAATTATCCTGATAAAACCAGGTTAATGCCATAGTGAGGAACTACACAAACACTAGAATGGTAAATATTAAAACAGAAAAAAAAAAAAAAAACCCACCCACAAAAAACCCACAACCAAAACAAACAAAAAACAACAATGGCTATATCAAGCCCTGGAGAGGATTTGGAAAACCAGAATCCTCACAAACAATGAAGGAAGTGTAAATTCAAGTAAACTCTTTTTTGGGGGGGGGAGGGGGTTGGGGCAGAGGGAGAGGGAGAGAGAGAATCTTAAGCAGGCTCCACCTCCACACCCAGCACAGAGCTTGACACAGGGCTTGGTCTCATAACCCTGAGATCATGACCTAAGCAGAAATCAAGAGTCACACACTTAATCAACTGAGCCACCCCGGTGCCCCAAGCAGACATTTTTTTTTTTTTTTTAAAGATTTTTATTTATTTATTTGAGAGAGAGAGAATGAGAGAGAGCACATGAGAGGGGGGAGGGCCAGAGGGAGAAGCAGACTCCCTGCCGAGCAGGGAGCCCGATGCGGGACTCGATCCAGGGACTCCAGGATCATGACCTGAGCCGAAGGCAGTCGCTTAACCAACTGAGCCAGCCAGGCGCCCCCAAGCAGACATTTTTAAAAACCATTTGTTAATATCTGTTAAAACTTAAAACATGCATACCCTATGACCTAGGAATTTCACTCCTAAATGTTTACTTAAAAGATAAGCATGCAGGGACGCCTAGGTGGCTCAGATGGTTAAGCATCTGCCTTCGGCTCAGGTCATGATCCCAGGGTCCTGGGATTGAGCCCCACATTGGGCTCTGTGCTCAGCAGGGAGCCTGCTTCTCCCTCTCCCTCTGCCTGCCTGTCTGCCTACTTGTGATCTCTCTCTCTCTCTGTCAAATAAATAAATAAAATCTTTAAAAAAAAAAAAAAAAGATAAGCATGCATATGTTCACAAAAAGAATGTTCACAACACCAGTAATGATAGAGCCAAAGTTTGGAAACATTTGAACATGAACTCAACAGAATGGATAAATAATTGGTGATGTATTCCTATAATGGAATGCTACAGAGTGATGAGGGAAAATAAGCACTGTTTAATGTAGCATAGATAAATCTCATGAATATAATTCTGACTGTAAGAAGCTACAACAAAGTTAAATATTCCATATGGTTCCATTTATGTGAGGTTCAAAAACAAAAAACTGGCAAGAGATGTCAAGATACTGGTTATCTGTGCAAACGCAGTGATTAGGAGGGGCACAACTGGGGCTTCTAGGATGTGGAAATGTTCCTAATCTTTGTGCTTGTGAAGATTTATCAGGTTGTAGACATTTATAATTTATACCCTGTTAAAAGTTTTATTTATAAAATAATTGGAATTAAGTTAGCTCAGGATCTTACCATAATAATCAGTGGACTATTTGAGAAAAATTGAATCCATCCATGACCTGAGCTACATACAGTGTAGTAACCAACTCACTAAGTGTACTCTATGTAGGATGAAGATATAATAACTCGTGTAAATATACTTGTCCATGTGCCCAGTTGAATTAGTATTTTTGTATTCTTTAGGTAAATACCCATTAGTGGAATTACTGGATCACATGGCAATTCTGTTTTCAATTTTTTGAGGAACCTCCACACTGTTTTCCACAGTGGCTGTACCAGTTTGAATTCCCACCAACAGTGTTAGAGGTTCGTTCTTCTCCACATCCTCGTCAACACTTGCTGTTTCTTGTGTTTTTCATTTAAGCCATTCTGACAGGTATGAGGTGCTATCTCATTGTAGTTTTGGTTGGTATTTTCTTGATGATGAGTGATGTTGAGCATCTTTCCATGTGTCTGTTTGCCATCTGGATGTCTCCTTTGAGAAATGTCTGTTCCTGTTTTCTACCCATTTTTAAAAAAATCAGATTATTGTTTTGAGGATATTGAGTTGTATCAGTTCTTTATATATTTTGGATACTAACCCATTATTGGATATGTCTTTTGCAACTATCTTCTATTCAATAGGCTGTCTTTTAGTTTTGTCGATTATTTCCTTCACTATGCAGAAGCTTTTTATGTAATCCCAACAGTTTATTTTTTATTTTATTTCCCTTGCCTCAGGAGACATATCTAGAAAAATGTTGCTATGGCCAACGTCAGAGACATTATAGCCTGTGCTCTCCTCAGGGATTTTTATGGCTTCAGGTTTCACATTTAGGTTTTTAATCCACTTTGAGTTTATTTTTGTAGAAGGTTAATAAGGTGTTCTAGTTTCAATCTTCTGCATGTGGCTGTACAGTTTTTGCAGCACCACTTGTTGAAGAGACTGTCTTTCCCATTGTGTATTCCTGACTCCTTTGTCATAGATTAACTGACCACATAAGCATAAGTTTATTTCTGGGCTTTCTATCCTGTTCCATTGATCTATGTGTCTACTTTTCTGCCAGTACCATATTGTTTTGATTACTGTAGCTTTGTAGTATATCTTGAAATCTGAGATTGTGATACTCCAGCTTTGTTATTTTTCAAGATTGCTTTGGCTATTCAGGGTCTTTTGTGGTTTCATATAAATTTTAGGATTATTTTTTCTAGTTTTGTGAAAAATGATGCTGTTTTAATAGGGATTGCTTAGACTCTGTAGATTGCTTTGAGCAATATGGACATTTTAACAATATTTACTCTTCCAATTCATAAGCAGGGTATATGTTGCCATTTGTGCCCTCTAATTTCTTTCATCAATGAATTATAGTTGTCAGCATGCAGGTCTTTCACCTTCTTGGTTAAAATTTTTCTTAGGTATTTTATTCTTTTTGGTGCAATCATAAATGGGATTGTTTTCACAATTTCTCTTACTTTGTGATTAGTGTATAGAAATACGACAGATTCTGTATATTCATTATATATCCTGCACCTTTACTGAATTCTTTTATTATAATAATTTTTGGTGGAGTCTTTAAGGTTCTCTCTATATGTCATCTGCAAATAGTGATAGGTTTTTTTTTTTAACTGGATGCTTTTTATTTTTGTATGATTTTTATGGCTAGAACTCTAATACTATGTTGAATAAAAGTGATGACAGTGGACATCCTTTTTTTTATTATTTTAAAGATTTTTATTTATTTATTTGACAGAGAGAGAGACAGCGAGAGAGGAAACACAAACGGGGGAGTGGGAGAGGGAAAAGCAGACTTCCTGCTGAGCAGGGAACCCGATGCGGGGCTCAATCCCAGGATCCCAGGATCATGACCTGAGCCGAAGGCAGATGCTTAACTGACTGAGCCAGTCAGGCACCCCGACAATGGACATCCTTGTCTTGTTTCTTTTTTTTTTTTTTTAAGATGTTATTTATTTATTTGACAGAGAGATAGAGCGAGAGCACAAGTAGGCAGAGAGGCAGGCAGAGGGAGAGGGAGAAGCAGACTCTCCACTGAGCAGGGAGCCCAACGTGGGGCTCGATCCCAGGATCCTGGGATCACGACCTGAGCCGAAGGCAGCCGCTTAACCGACTGAGCCACCCAGGCACCCCCCCCCCCTTGTCTTGTTTCTGACCTTGGGGAAAAACTTTCAGTTTTTCACCACTGAGGATTATGTCAGGTGTGGGTTCTTCATATATGTCCTTTATTATGTTGAGGTATGTTCCCTCTGAATGATTTTTTAAAAATCATATTCATTTTTCTACATGGTGTATGTGTGAGAAAAAGTATCTAACTATATTTTTTTCGTTGATCAGCCAGTTGCTTGACTACTTATTGAGTAATTGTTCTATTTCTAATTAATTTGAACTGCCATCTTTATCATGTATTAGATTTATATGGTGTATAGACTTCCTAATGGCTCTTTTCCCCAGTTTCGTTAGTCTATATGTTTATTCCTGTGCTAACTTATCTCCATTTAATTATTGCAACTTTTTCATTTTATTTATTTGCTAGTTGAACAGATGGTATCTTATTTTCATTGAAATAAGCTCTTTTGTATCCACTTCCTCATTCTAGCATTTTTTTTTCAAATTTCTCTTTTTTTCAGTTATCTAAGATGTTTATCTACAGTATTGTTCTCAAAGAACTAGTTCCTAAATTTATTCATCAATTTTATGGTTTATTTGAACTATTTTTATTTAAATAATATCTGTTTCAACCAATCCTATTTATTCTCAGTTCTTTGGGGATGGTTCTAATTCATTAAACTGTAAATAGGATCTTTTCTCTTTTTCTTGATTTATGCTAATTCCATCTCAAAAATTCTCCCCCTAAAATTCACCTAGGCAAATTCCCATACTCCTTCATGGCCCATTTTACATGACCCAGTGAAACCATTCTTCTCAGGCTGAATCCATTTAGTATAATCATTTACTTTTTCATATATAATACTGTTTCTTAATCTGACCTTTGTATATATCTAGCTTCTTCTGGTAAATTGAATTTATTAGAAACAGGAACCAACTTCTGTAACAACTTGGCACAGTAGTCAACAGGCTTTTAAATGAGCCATTGACAAGCATATATTAATCTTCTACTTTAGTCATCTATCTTTTGATTAAAAAAGAGATAACATGTTTTTAATAGGTTAAAATGTCACATCAGGAAAAATACAAATCAAACAAATCCAGGGGAAAAATTGATTGGAATTTTAGAGGCAAGGTAATCCATATATATTTATAAAATATAAGAGAGATATTTAGTTTGGGGCCTCTCAATAACTAAAGCAAAAATTTAAGAATAATTGAAATACTTCATTAAAAGAGTATGTAGAGTATGCTGCTTTGAGGAAAAGAACATGTAAGTTGAAATGCTTGATGTCAAGAGTATGTAGAGTATGCTGCTTTGAGGAAAAGAACATGTAAGTTGAAATGAACATATGGTAGGCTAGAAATCAAGGGGGTCTCTAGAAATCAAGGGCAAATATAAGTGGCCTAAGGAAATAGAGCAAGTCATTGCTGGCCCTGCTAGTAGAAAATGTATCATGAGTCACTTACGTACACATGGATATCTAGGGAAGGTTATATTTTTAGGTAAGTTTACTATCATGGTAAGAATATTCCAGATAGGTGCAATAACAAGAGTTCTATTAAGATGTACTAGAAGGGAGGGGGGTGGGGGTAACAGGGTGATGGTATTAAGGAGGGCACATGTTGTGATGTGTACTGGGTGTTATATGTAACTAATGGATCATTGAACACTACATCAAAAACTAATGATGTACTATAAAGTGGCTAACTGAACATAAATATAAGAAAAAAAAAAAGATGTGCTACACATTTTATGTGACAAACGAGAGTGGGTAAATCCGTAACTGAGGTTATGAGATAGGTAAAATAACCAAAGCTCTAACATCATCTTTCTCCTTCCATAAATTCTATTTAAATATGGAGAGAGAACAGGGTTGAAACAGGCTTAACCTACATAGGGGCTATTATGATGATGCATTTATTGAGAAATTTCCAGTTCAATATAAAGACAGGATTGAAGCATTTTGAGGTTTCAAGAGAAGCTTTCCATACATAGCATGCTTATTACTGACTGGGAGAGAGATATAAAACTTAGTTTTCTCACTATCCTGTTTTATGTCAGCCTCATAGTTAATAACCATCTAACTGGACTTTGTGGGTTGTCCAATGAGATGGAAATGTTTGATGGACTCAAGTAGTTAAGTTACCACTACATGTAAGACTAGTTTATTCTCAAAATGTGTACAATTTATCCATAATCAACCAAAAGTCATAAAGCATTAAGAGAAATAATCTAGTATACTAAAGTCAGACAGACTGCCAGGTGTTTAAAACTAAAAGTAGCACATACCCTCCCTAATGTCTATCACCCAGTCACCCCATCCCTCCCACCACCCACCACTCCAACTACCCTCAGTTTGTGTCCTGAGATTAAGAATTCCTCATATCAGTGAGATCATATGATACATGTCTTTCTCTGACTTATTTTGCTTAGCATAATACCCTCTAGTTCCATCCACGTCATTGCAAATGGCAAGATTTCGGGTTTTTTGATGGCTGCATAATATTGCATTGTATATATACACCACATCTTCTTTATCCATTCATCTGTCGATGGACATCTTGACTCTTTCCATACTTTGGCTATTGTGGACATTGCTGCTATGAACATTGGAGTGCATGTACCCCTTCGGATCCCTACATTTGTATCTTTGGGGTAAATACCCAGTAGTGCAACTGCTGGGTCATAGGGCAGCTCTATTTTCAACTTTTTGAGGAACCTCCATACTGTTTTCCAGAGTGGCTGCACCAGCTTGCATTCCCACCAACAGTGTAGGAGGGTTCCCCTTTCTCCGCATCCTCGCCAACATCTGTCCTTTCCTGACTTGTTATTTTTAGCCATTCTGACTGGTGTGAGGTGGTATCTCATTGAGGTTTTGATTTGGATTTCCCTGATGGCGAGTGACATTGAGCACTTTTTCGTGTGTCTGTTGGCCATTTGGATGTCTTTGGAAAAATGTCTGTTCATGTCTTCTGCCCATTTCTTGATTGGATTATTTGTTCTTTGGGTGTTGAGTTTGATAAGTTCTTTAAAGATTTTGGATACTAGCCCTTTATCTGATATGTCATTTGCAAATATCTTCTCCTATCCTGTCAGTTGTGTAAGACTGTTGAATCACAGACCTGTACCTCTGAAACAAATAATATATGTTAAAAAGAAAAAAAAAAAGGATAGTAGGAAGGGGGGGAAATCGGAATGGGAGATGAACCATGAGAGACTATGGACTCTGAGAAACAAACTGAGGGTTCTAGAGGGGAGGGAGGTGGGGGGATGGGTTAGCCTGGTGATGGGTATTAAAGAGGGCACGTACTGAATGGGGCACTGGGTGTTATACACAAACAATGAATCATGGAACACTACATCAAAAACTAATAATGTAATATATGGTGATTAACATAACATAATAAAATAAAATTTTAAAAAAAGAAATATATATATACTTAAACAAAATAAATAAAACCCAAAGTAAAATTGTTGGTAACGCGTTCATGGAAACACTTTGAGCATAGTCAAAGGAGGCCCTTCAGCAATGCAAACACAGATAAGATGCTAAATCTGAATTACAAGTCTTTGCCTGAGTATACTGGTTTTGCATTCTTGAATGAAGTATCTTCATTGTTTGCTTCTTTTTCATGGGATGTTAAACATTCAGAACAATTTATGAAGCCATAAACCTGAAAGATTTTTTTTTCAGTGTAAGATAAGTCAAGGCAATCTTTATTTTTATTTGTCTAGTCCATACCACTAGAATCAGTTTATCATTGACTGAAGTGACCATAGTTATTCCCTCTGGGGTACCATTATAATGATCCTCTTTATTTTCATTTCCTACTTTACTGTTCTGCTAAAATCAATATTTGAGGCTTCATTAAATTGACAGCTAAATCTGAAATGTGTTTGCTATCGTTCAAAATGCAAATGACTATTTGGTGCTTCCAAAAAAAGTAAACATGTCAGGAATATTATGAATGTATATGTATATTTTGAAATTTTCTACTCAGCAGTTTCCTTTATACTTCTGTAGATAAATCTTTTAAATAAACAAATTAGAAAATATTTCTTGATTTAATTTGCTACCATTTTTTTTAAAGTTAGAAGATAGTCAATCCTGAAGATATATGAATTATCTTTTTTTTTTTAACAGAGTCATGCACATTTCCTGAATTTGTTCTCAGCTTCCCTGCTATATATTTGAATTTGATCAAGGAATTTTAAGAATACAAGGTGAGAATTTGCCTTATCTGTCATCACATAGCTTGGTTCTGTCATTTTCCACATTAATAGGATTTTGTGACTGAGTGACCTTGTTAATACAGCAATATGTTTTCTGCCATCTCATCAGTAACAATCTTCATAGGAACAACTGGCATTAAAAAAAACAGGGTTCATTTCACTCCATTTTTTTTTCTCTTACTTTAACAAAAGCAAACAAGTTCCATTATGTCCTAATGCAACAACCATCATAAAAAGAAAAAAAAAAAAAAAAGCTACTTTGAGTGTTGAAAATAGAACATGTTGAAATAGAAGGCTAAAAACCTGCTGTCTGACAACACAATCAGATGCAGACATCTGGATCTCTGGCAAAATGTTTAAAAAAAAAAAAAAGTGACATATTTCCTACCAGACATAGAAAAATGGAATTAGGAGACCTCTGAAAGACCTCTAAAGATTACTACAAAAAATGAGTTGTATTAAGATGACTAAAAGTCATTTGCTTTCTTCTTTAAATCTTTGAACCCATGTGATATTATGTCAGTTTCTGTTAATCCTACACTATCACATCAGTCAATTCTGCCTCCATGATTTATTATTAAAGAAGTTGTCGCTTAACCAAAAAGTGTGCAAAAGCAGACACTTTGCTAAAGGGAGATTAAGAATCCCAGTAATTTAGCCTCATGGGCAGCTAGGAATTTTGGCTCTTCAAAGAGATAAATAATCTTTATTGGGGATGTTCAACAGGTGTTTCACTTGCTCATCTCTGATTTTCCCATTTCTCACCACCAGATCCCTATGCTCTCTGGAAACTTTCTACAAATAAAATATTTTCCTCTTACTTCCACCCTTTTAGGTAATTCACTACTTGTCAGGACTCATTCATTTCTCCATCCAAAGGTTCTTTATCTTAAGTCAACCTTATCTTCAATTCCCACTCTGTTCATGTAGCCTCATTATTTGTACCATCCTTTCTTCTCCAACTTGTTGGGTTTTTTTTTATTAAAGTATAATTGACACACAATGTTATTTTCAGGTGTACAACATAGTGATTCAACAACTGTATACATTATGTTATGCTTACCACAGTGTAGCTTCCATCTCTCGCCATGTAACACTATTACAATACCAGTTGGCTATACTCCCTATGCTGTACGTTTCATCTCCATAATGTATTCATCCCATGGCTGCAAGCCTGTATCTCCCTCTGCCTCCCAGCAACCACCAGTTTGTTCAGGGTATTTATGGGTCTGTTTCTGATTTGTTTATTTAGGTTCCACATGTAAGTGAAGTCATATGGTCTTTGTCTTTCTCTGAATTAGTTTAGCATAATAGCCTCTAGATCCTTCCTGTTGTCACAAATGGTAAGATCTTCATTCTTTATTATGGCTGATTAATATTCTGTTGTATATGTATACCACATCTTCTTTCTCCATTCTTCAATCAGTGGATACTTAGGTTGCTTCTGTAACTTGGGGCTATTGTAAATTATGCTGTAAAAAACATAGAGGTGCATATATTTATTCAAATTAGTGATTTTCTTTTGGTAAATACCATCCTTTCATCCTGAGAATAAATCCCACTTGAGTATAGTGAATGATCCTTTTAATACATTGTTGATTGTGCTTTGCTAATACTTTGTTGAGGATTTTTATTTTTTGTTCATTGAGGATATTCGCCTGTAGGCTTTTTTATAGTGGTTTTGGTTTGGTTTTGGTATCCAGGTAAGGCTGGTCTCATAGAATGTGTTAGGAAGCTTTTCTTCATCTTCTATTTTCTGGAATAAAGGAATAGCTATTAAGGAGAATAGCAACTTAAGAAGAATAACTATTAACTCTTCTCTCTGTTTTGTGGCAGTCATAGGTGAAGGCATGTGGTCCTGTACTTTGTAGGAAGCTTTTTAATTACTGATTCAATTTTGTTACTAAGAATCCTTCTGATTGGATTATTTCTTTCTTTCTGATTCAGTTTTGGAAAATTATGTTACTAGGAATTTGTTGATTTCTTCTAGGTTGTCCAATTTGTTAGCATATAATTTTTCATAGTAGACCCTTATAATCCTTTGTATTTCTGTGGTGTCCATTGTTAGATTTTATTGATTTGGGTCCTTTTTTTTTTTTCCTTGATGAGTCTTGCTAAAGGTTTATCAATTTTGTTTATTTTTTTAAAAAGCTCTTGGTTTCATGATCTTGTCTCTATTTTATTTATTTCCACTTTATTTTCTTCCTCCAATAACTTTAGGCTTTGTTTATTCTTATTTTTCTAGTTCTTTAGGTGTAAGTTTAGATTGTTTGTTATTTTGTTTCCTGAGATAGGAATATATTGCTATAAACATCCCTCTTAGGAATGCTTTTGCTGCATCCCAAAGATTATGTTTCCATCTTCGTTGTTCTCCATGTATTTTTAAATTTCACCTTTAATTTCTTCATTGACCCATTGGTTGTTTGGCCTCCACGTGTTTGTGTTTTTTCCAGTTTTTTTCTTGTAATTGATTTTTAATTTCATACTACTGGCCAGAAAAGATGCTTGATGTTTCAATCATCTTAAATTTATTGAGATTTATTTTGTGGCTTCCTGTGGTCTATCCTGGAGAGTGTTTCATGTGCACTTGAAAAGAATATGTATTCTGTTTTAGGATGGAATGTTCTATATAGATCTGTTAAGTCTATTTGGTCTAATGCATCATTCATAGCACACTGTTTCCTCATTGATTTTGTCTGGCCAATCTATCCAGTCATGTAAGTGGGACATGAAAGTACCCTACTATTACTGTATTACTGTCAATTCTGCCTTTGTTTGTTAATATTTGCTTTATGTACTTAGGTGCTCCAATGTTGAGTACATAGATATTTAGATTACATCCTCTTGTTGGATTGATCCCTCTGTCATTACATAAGTCCTTTGTCTCATTATAGTCTTTGTTTTAAAGTCTATTATGTCAGACGCAGCATTGATACCCTGGGCTACTGGTATATATGTGTCTTCAGGTCTGAAGTGAATCTCTTGTAGGCAGCATATAGATAGGGTGACAGGATTAAAAAAAAAGACCTATGTCTTTTGATTGGAGTGTTTAGTCCATTTATATCTTAGGTAGTTATCAATAAGTTTGTATTTATTACCATTTTGTTCATAGTTTTCTGGTTGTCTTTGTAGTTCTTCTGTGCTCCTTTCTTATTATCCTGCTCTCTTTCATCATGATTATGCTTAGCTTTCTATTTTTTGTGTGTCTATTATTGGTTCTCCATTACCATGAGGTTCACATATAACATCCTAAGTATTTAGCAGTTTATATTAAGTTCAAACAAATTCTAAAAGAACTTCACTTTTACTCTCCCTCTTCATGTTCTATGTATATGTTGTCATGTTTTACATCTTTTTATTATTTGAATCCCCTTACCTAGATATAATTGATTTTACTCCTTTTGTTTTTTAACCTTCATACTGGCTTTATAGGGGATTGCTCTACTATCTTCACAGTTGCTTTTACTCAGGAAATGTCTTCCTTTCCTAACTTTCTTCTCTAATTAAGGCCTTTTCTTTTCAGTTTAATGTCCCTTTAATATTTCTTGTAATGCTGGTTTAATGGTGATGAATTCCTTTAACTTCTGCTTGTCTAGAAAACTCTTCATCTCTCCCTCAATTCCGAATGAGGTTGTAGGGTTTTTCCTTTTAGCATTTTGAATATATCATGCCACTCTCCTTAGGCCTGCATAGTTTCTGCTGAAAAATAAGCTGATACTCTTATGGGAGTTCCCTTTGTATGTAACTAGTTTTCTCTTACTGCTTTCAAAATTCTTAATCTTTGATTTCTGACAGACATTTTAATTATTATGTGTCATAGTATGGCCTTCCTTTGGGCTCATTCTCTTTGCTTCCCGAACTTAGATGTGTATTTCCTTATGCATGTTAGGCAAGTTTTCAGCTATTATTTCTTCTGCCCCTTTATCTCTGTTTTCTCTTTCTGGGACCCCTATAATGCAAATGTTTGCATGCTTGATGTCTAATTGATAGATCCCTTAACCTGCTTTCATTTTTTAAAATTTCTTTTTCCTTTTTTTGCTTTCCATCACTCCATCTTCCAGATGCTGATCCATTCTTCTGCAACCTCAAATCTACTGTTGATTCCCTCTCATGCATTTTTCCATCTCTGTTGCAAAGTTCTGAGAGTTCATCTGCTTTTCTCTCCAGTCTGGTGATTATCTTTATGACCCTTTTAATCAACTAGATTGCTTATTTCCATTTCATTTATGTTCTTTTTTTCCTTCTCCTGAGGTTTTATCTTCTTTCATGGTCTTATGTGTGCCTTGTTACTTTGGATGACTGGAGCGGAAGTGGGCACACACTAGGGGAGTTCCAGGGTATTCTCTACTGGAATGCCCTGGCAAGTCATCTGGAACCAAAGTGAGATGGACTTGGAGTGTTGCAGAGTGCTTTGTACCTGTGTCACCTTGGTGAGATGACTGGAGCAGTAATAAGTACTGACCAAGGGTCTCCCAGTGTGCATCACAGTAGAGTGGCTGGGACTGGTGTGTGCTAGGAGTCTGGGGCTCACTGAAGCAGTAGGCCTACCTCCTCTACACTATTAAGGTGGCAGTAAAATGTAAACTATGGCATTTACCAACCTGGAAGGAGTTCCCAGCTCTCTCCTGCCATTTGGTGGAGTTCTATTCTAGTTGCTCGTACAAATCATGGCTTTTTTTCTGTGCCCCTGGGCAGAGGAACTTGCTCATCATCTCTTTGTACCATCCCTGCCCCCTGCAGTTCTCACTGTCAGAGGCTGGGTTCCTTCTGGTACCATGTCTCTCTTGCGGTCTATTTTTGTTGTGCAGAAGCTGTTGAGTCATACCTCAGTTCTTCTTTAAGAGGAAGTGCTCTTTAAACAGGTATATATTTGTCTCCATGGAGGGCTTGAGTTCAGGATCTTCCTACATCACCATCTTAGACCCTCAGAAATATCCACCCTGGCTTTGTTGATGCTCACTTAGGTTTCCACAATTTCTTTTTGCCCTCAGAGCAGGTGCTTCAAAATGCCTGCAAGGTGGCTAATTATTCACATAACAGCAAAGCCTAAATGTATTTGCCTAAAAGAGAATGATGTACCAGATATAAAAGCTTCCAAAATTTGTTTTAGAAGACAGGTTTAATTTACTTTTCTTTTGCTCCTTTGAGCAGGCCTCAAATATCTCAGTGTAATGATCATGAGGCTAACACAGATCATTTCTATTTTATAAGATCATGAAGGGCATGCAAGATTATTCTGTTAGGGCTGCCTTAAACACCAGAAGTTTATTGCCTCATAGTCCTGGAGGCTAGAAATCTGAAATTGAGGTGTCGAGAGGGTAGGTTCCTTCCTGTGTTCCTTTCTCCCTCTTAATATCATCTTCTTTTATGTGTGTCTCTTGTGGATTGAATTGTGCCCCCTACTAATTCTTATGTTTAAAACTTTAACCCACGGGGGTAACTATCTATCTTTGGAGATAAGCCCTAAAGGGTGGTAATTAAGGTTAAATGAGGTCATAAGGGTGGAGCCCTAATCTGATAGGATGGTGTCCTTACAAGAAGAGTGAGAGAGAGAGATCTCTATCATTCTCTGCATGTGTACAAAAGAAAACCTGTGTGAGGAACAATGAGAAGAAAGGTCTCACCAGACACTAACCCTGATGGCACCTTTTCTTCAACTTTGTAAGAAGATAAATTTCAGTTGTTTAAGCTCCTCAGTTTCTGACATTTTATTATGGTAGCCCCAGCAGACTGATAGAGTGTCCAAATTTCCCTATGTAATAAGGACACCAGTGTCGTAGTGGACTAGCGCTTATCCTAATTCCCTCATTTTAACTGTAAAGACTCTATAGCCAAATAATGTTCCCTTCTGAAGTATTTTGGGGGTTAGGACTCTAACATATCATTGGAGGGGGGAGCCCAATTTAACCCATAATACACACCAGGTCTGAAGCAAGCCTCTAACTCTTTAAGGAACCGTCCATTTGGAAAAAGTTTAACTTTTGAAATTGGAATAAGAGTACTGAAAAGATCTCTGCCGTAATTGACCTGGATCATATGAAGAGACACCAACAAAAGCCTAATTTGAAAAACTATATTAACAATACCAATACCCAACATATTTCTTCTCATTTTACAGAAAGTGTCAACTTTTCCATAGCCAGGTGATAAACACTACCTTAACCCCCAACATGGAAAAGCTCATGAGTAATGGAAATCCCATTCTCTGTGGATAGGAGATGAACTCAATCCCACCCTCACACTGCTGAAAGAACACTGGAGTTTCCTCCTCTGTATGGTCTAAAACAAAGAACTCTTGTAGCAATTGGCACTCCTGCCAATTCTTTATACACAATTCCTCTTATGCCACAGTAACATCACACAGAACGTGGATTATCAATGGAAGCAATACATCATCCCCAAGGGAGTAAACGAGAAAGGGAGGTTAAAAAAAATTGTAATCTTTTTATATTTATAGCGCAAAACAGATATACAGCATATCTACGGTGTTGAAAAACCCACACAGCATTTCCAGCCCCTAACAATGGCTCCTTTTCAACATCAAGTTTAAACCCCCAAACCAACACCTGCCCCCTCCCTCACTCACCTTACATAACCTGGGTCCTGGTTCCTTTCCCTCACTTTCTTTATTAAAGCTAAACATTATAAAGGAAGTCAATACTGAATGCCTTAAATGGAAGTTCTTTTACTGTATTAAATGTTTGTTTACATATAATGATAGATGGTAGGATAAACTGGAAAATAGGAAAACAAATCTAAAGTTTTAGGACACACCTTCAATGGAACATGAGTTTGAGAAGAAAATGATGAAGTTCTGTTTTTATGAAGTATTATATATCACTTTTGTATTAATTTCCTAAACTAATAATAGTTTTAATGTGTAAATAAAATATTGTAAATATTTTAATTATGTCAATGACAGTTGTGATATGCCCATGGGAAAGCAAATCGATACAGCGAGGATAAGGCCTTCCAACATCTCCATCGAGAATTTTACACAACTCAAAACCTCTTCACAACTGCCCTTCATTCCTAGGAAGGACGCAAAATAATATCCAATTCCAAGCAGGTTGTAACAATGCAGCAAAGTTGCCAAAATTTGAGTAAGGTCATGTCCTTTCTTTGTTACTTTTCAGAAAAAAAAAATGAAAGAAAACACATCCCAATAACTTTTTAAGCACTCAATTTGCTAGTTTCTTTCTTTCTTTCTTTCAAGGAAGCGGGTTTCTCACAAACAGGACTTAGGAATCAAGCCATTTAGTCTCAATCTTAATTAAGCCTAAGAAGCAGAGCCTGTGGCTTTTAAAAAATCTAAACCGTTCATCATGAGCCACTCTGTCAGCTGTCACTTGGTCCAGGAATGAGCAGTGAGTAAGGTTGTTTAAAGCTCAGATGCTGTAGCAAATGCATCTGTCTTCCCCGGCAGCTCTAATCCTGCCTGGTCCACTGGCTCTACCTTTATGAGTTCTTTTGATTGATAATTGAGAGAATAAATCTTTGAAGGACTTACAGGAATGCAAATATATATATATATATATCTTAAGATTTCCATCATAAAATACCTACCAAAGTATTTTTATGTGGTCTCCCTTCAGCTCTTGGCCATTTAATGCATTGTGCTAGAAAAAGGTTTGGAATTAGGATTCAATTATACAGTTTCTGTTTTTCAAATTTTTCTTTCTTTCCTTTTTTAAAGTTTTTTTTTTCAGATTTTTATTTTCTGTCCCAAATTAGGAGTTATTTATGTGGGGATGGGGCAGGGGTCACATCACAGCCTTAAAAAGAACTTCTATATAAATGGAAAGCGACAGGGAGAATTTAAAGGATTAGTCTGAGAAACATTAGGTCTGGTAGGGAGAGGTTATTTAACCTGGAGAAAAAAAAAGGACTTAATGACAACACTATTTTGCGGAAATCAGTAATTAAATGCTCTTGCTCCAGAATCCTAAACAACTCCTGGAAAAGGAGGACCTCTAGAGGTTTAGGGTCAATTTGAACAGATCTTCCAATTTCCTAAGTCAGGTAACAAACATATCTGAACTTATTTCTCATGTTTTCCTTACAGGATTCCCCTACCTTACAAGAGACAGTTTTATTCAGGAGTCCCCATTATCTCCAGAAGAGCCATATAATATCAAGCTTAATACTGATCACAATATCGACAACCAGAATTTACTGAGCATCCACTATGTGGCAACAACTGTTCTAAGCACTTCATACTTACTAGTTCTCAAAATAGTACTACAAAGTCATCATAGTGATGCACATTTTATATTTTAAGAAACCAAGGCTCAAGAGGAGTCAGACACACTGCCTAGGATCAAAAGCTGTAAGGGGCAGAACTTGAAATCTTATCTAATCACATCCACAGTCTGTGTTTTGTCTCCTCCCCCTCTAAGTGCCAATATGATGGAAAAGTAGTGTTAAGTACAAAGATGTTAATAGCAAAATGATTTATAATAATGAATGTGAGCTTATTCAAAGGTTTAATTATATATGAATTATTAAATGAAACTATGGTAGATGTACTTGATGAATTAAAATAAATGCATAATTAATGTGGAAAATGCTTATTATTGTAATGTTAAATTTAAAAAATCCACATGATACAGACTTGATCGAAACCATGCTTTTAAAATGCCCAGATTAAATATCCATAGTGGCTGGGAGGGGATGGTGTAATGAGAAGTAATTTTGGTTGGTCTTTCTATCTTAAATGTATTATTCTTACCTTCATTACTTAAGAAATATCTTTACTTATTCCTACTTAATATCTTTTTTTTAATCCTAACAGGGATCTTTTGCAGCCTACAGTTAAATCCTGCCATACAAAATCATCCTTATAGGAAACCGTCTCTGCCCACTTCCTGACTTCCCCTTTCTGTCTAGTTTTCCTCTGTGCGTCAGTGCCTAACAACAGTCTCATTTTCTCTAAGATCCTTGTTCTGGCTCCCTC